>NC_143034.1:4991000-5326500 GCF_057628025.1 Oncorhynchus mykiss
TACACTCTAACCACTAGGCTAACCTGCCTTCCCTACGCTCTAACCACTAGGCTAACCTGCCGTCCCTACACTCTAACCACTAGGCTAACCTGCCGTCCCTACACTCTAACCACTAGGCTAACCTGCCTTCCCTACGCTCTAACCACTAGGCTAACCTGCCGTCCCTACACTCTAACCACTAGGCTAACCTGCCGTCCCTACACTCTAACCACTAGGCTAACCTGCCTTCCCTACGCTCTAACCACTAGGCTAACCTGCCGTCCCTACGCTCTAACCACTAGGCTAACCTGCCGTCCCTACACTCTAACCACTAGGCTAACCTGCCGTCCCTACGCTCTAACCACTAGGCTAACCTGCCGTCCCTACACTCTAACCACTAGGCTAACCTGCCGTCCCTACGCTCTAACCACTAGCCTAACCTGCCGTCCCTACGCTCTAACCACTAGGCTAACCTGCCGTCCCTACGCTCTAACCACTAGGCTAACCTGCCGTCCCTACGCTCTAACCACTAGGCTAACCTGCCGTCCCTACGCTCTAACCACTAGGCTAACCTGCCGTCCCTACACTCTAACCACTAGGCTAACCTGCCGTCCCTACACTCTAATCACTAGGCTACCCTGCCTTCCCTACACTCTAACCACTAGGCTACCCTGCCATCCCTTCACTCTAATCACTAGGCTACCCTGCCGTCCCTACACTCTAACCACTAGGCTACCCTGCCGTCCCTACACTCTAATCACTAGGCTACCCTGCCTTCCCTACACTCTAACCACTAGGCTACCCTGCCGTCCCTACACTCTAATCACTAGGCTACCCTGCCGTCCCTACACTCTAACCACTAGGCTACCCTGCCGTCCCTACGCTCTAACCACTAGGCTACCCTGCCGTCCCTACACTCTAACCACTAGGCTACCCTGCCGTCCCTACACTCTAATCACTAGGCTACCCTGCCGTCCCTACACTCTAACCACTAGGCTACCCTGCCGTCCCTACGCTCTAACCACTAGGCTACCCTGCCGTCCCTGCGCTCTAACCACTAGGCTACCCTAGTGGTTAGAATGCCCCTTAATGCCCCTTTAAAACCACACATTAGTTCACCAACTGCAGAGTTTGTGCCCCTGTTTTTAAGGCGATACTCACTGGTGTTAATCAGATCTCCAGTCTCCCCCTCCTCTTCATCATCATCATTCCCCTCATCTTTCACTCTCATAGCTTCTTCCTCCTCTTTCACTCCAAAGACATCCTCTTCTTCCTTCACTAATACATGCTCTTCTTCCTTCACTAAAACATCCTCTTCCACCCTGAAACCTTCTGCCTCTCCTTTCATTGTGACAGTCATGTACGTCTCCTCCTCTTCCACCCCGAAACCTTCTTCCTCTCCTTTCACTGTGACAGTCATGTACTTCTCCTCCTCTTTCACCCCGAAACCTTCTTCCTCTCCTTTCATTGTGACAGTCATGTACGTCTCCTCCTCTTTCCACCCGAAACCTTCTTCCTCTCCTTTCACTGTAACAGTAATCTCCTCCTTCACCCTAAAAACGGCGTCTTCTTCTTTCTCCACTTCTTTCCCTGTAACGTACATCGCCTCATTTACTCCAATACCTTCTTCTTC
Source organism: Oncorhynchus mykiss (assembly GCF_057628025.1). Lineage (NCBI taxonomy): Eukaryota > Metazoa > Chordata > Actinopteri > Salmoniformes > Salmonidae > Oncorhynchus > Oncorhynchus mykiss. The sequence goes on from NC_143034.1 coordinate 4,992,613, forward strand.
TTCTTTCAATGTGATAGCCTTCTTCTCTTCTTTCATTCCGAACGCTTCTTTTTCCTCCTCTTCCTCTGCCACGACAACGTTCAGGCCACGAGCTTCTTCTTTAGCAGGGTGGGAGTAATTTAGTGAGTTCATGTCCTGAGATGTTAGCTCATTCGCATGATCGACTAGCCTAGTGCTAGGCTATTTTATCCAGCTAGCTGACTAACAGCGTCAGTGTGAAATGGAATAACTTTATACGCAGACAGCGTGTTTAAAACACTGATGTCTATAACACACATAACGGTCCAAAGAGCTCCAATGTTTCGGTTTTATGTCGCTTGGGAGCTACCGATGTGGTCGAATCCGTAACCGTGTTGTTGTTATCCGGTCCCGTCCACTGGATTATACGTCACGCCTGAATCTTCACATGAAAGACGCACGTCGCCATCTGCTGACTGGAGTGGGTAACGCAGTTTAGGAAAAGTATTCACGACATTGTTTAATCTGGCAAGTAATGTCACGAGTCATTTCAAAACAACTAGATGACATGTGTTCTCTTCTTACAGAGCTGTAAGTAGTAAGTTAAGAGAACACACGTCATCTAGTTGAGAGAACACAGGTCATCTAGTTGATAGATCACACGTCATCTAGTTGAGAGAACACAGGTCATCTAGTAGTGAGAACACACGTCAGCTAGTTGATAGAACACACGTTGTCTAATTGAGAGAACACAGGTCATCTAGTAAAGAGAACACGGGTCATCTAGTTGAGAGAACACACGTCATCTAGTAGAGAGAACACATGTCATCTAGTTGTTTTATTTACACATAGCATACCACTATACTTTGCTCAATCAGACCTGACTGGTACAAATCACATTTTATTGGTCCGATGAGACGAACACAACAGTAGACTTTTCAGTGAAGAGCCCCCCCCCCCCCTCCCCCCCTCCTAAAGGAAACAGCAACAATAAAATGACAATAATAAGGCCATATTAAAGAAGTACCAGAACTGAGTCAATGTTCAGGGGTACGAGGTAATAATGAGGCCATATTAAAGGAGTACCAGAACTGAGTCAATGTTCAGGGGTACGAGGTAATAATGAGGCCATATTAAAGGAGTACCAGAACTGAGTCAATGTTCAGGGGTACGAGGTAATAATGAGGCCATATTAAAGGAGTACCAGAACTGAGTCAATGTTCAGGGGTACGAGGTAATAATGAGGCCATATTAAAGGAGTACCAGAACTGAGTCAATGTTCAGGGGTACGAGGTAATAATGAGGCTATATACAAGGAGAACCAGAACTGAGTCAATGTGCAGGGGTACGAGGTAATAATGAGGCTATATACAAGGAGAACCAGAACTGAGTCAATGTGCAGGGGTACGAGGTAATAATGAGGCTATATACAAGGAGAACCAGAACTGAGTCAATGTGCAGGGGTACGAGGTAATAATGAGGCTATATACAAGGAGAACCAGAACTGAGTCAATGTGCAGGGGTACGAGGTAATAATGAGGCTATATACAAGGAGAACCAGAACTGAGTCAATGTGCAGGGGTACGAGGTAATAATGAGGCTATATACAAGGAGAACCAGAACTGAGTCAATGTGCAGGGGTACGAGGTAATAATGAGGCTATATACAAGGAGAACCAGAACTGAGTCAATGTGCAGGGGTACGAGGTAATAATGAGGCTATATACAAGGAGAACCAGAACTGAGTCAATGTGCAGGGGTACGAGGTAATTGAGGTAATATGTACACAGACAATAGCGGCCTATGTGAAGAGTGAAAGTGTGTGTGTCTTGAAGTGTCAGTGTGGTATGTGTGAGTGTGTGGGTAGAGTCTAGTGAGTGTGTGGGTAGAGTCTAGTGAGTGTGTGGGTAGAGTCTAGTGAGTGTGTGGGTAGAGTCTAGTGAGTGTGGGTAGAGTTTAGTGAGTGTGTGGGTAGAGTCTAGTGAGTGTGTGGGTAGAGTCTAGTGAGTGTGGGTAGAGTTTAGTGAGTGTGTGGGTAGAGTCTAGTCAGTGTGTGGGCAGAGTCTAGTGAGTGTGTGGGTAGAGTCTAGTGAGTGTGTGGGTAGAGTCTACTCAGTGTGTGGGTAGAGTATAGTGAGTGAGTGGGTAGAGTCTAGTCTAGTCAGTGTGTGGGTAGAGTCTAGTGAGTGTGTGGGTAGAGTATAGTGAGTGAGTGGGTAGAGTCTAGTGAGTGTGTGGGTAGAGTCTACTCAGTGTGTGGGTAGAGTCTACTCAGTGTGTGGGTAGAGTATAGTGAGTGAGTGGGTAGAGTCTACTCAGTGTGTGGGTAGAGTATAGTGAGTGAGTGGGTAGAGTCTAGTGAGTGTGTGGGTAGAGTCTACTCAGTGTGTGGGTAGAGTCTACTCAGTGTGTGGGTAGAGTATAGTGAGTGAGTGGGTAGAGTCTAGTGAGTGTGTGGGTAGAGTCTAGTGAGTGAGTGGGTAGAGTCTAGTCCAGTCAGTGTGTGGGTAGAGTCTAGTCTAGTCAGTTCGTGGGTAGAGTCTAGTCAGTGTGTGGGTAAAGTCTAGTTTAGTCAGTGTGTGGGTAGAGTCTAGTCTAGTAAGTGTGTGGGTAGAGTCTAGCGAGGGTGTTGGTAGAGTCCAGTCAGTGTGTGGGTAGAGTCTAGTCAGTGTGTGGGTAGAGTCTAGTCAGTGTGCGGGTAGAGTCTAGTCAGTGTGTGGGTAGAGTCTAGTCAGTGTGTTGTGAAGGCCCTGAATTTTTCTGAACCGTCTCAGTGCTTCTCCTTCCAATAGGGTGCTTTCCCTTTAATTCCCAATTAAATAGCCAGCATCAACTGCGCAAAAGTGGGGTTGTGATGGAGACGTGAATGAGGATGTGTTCAACCCTCAGTTCCCGACGCTTCTCTATTCCGTTTGTTTTGTTGCCGTTAAACGTGTGTTTTGTTGCCGTTAAACGTGTGTTTTGTAGGCTAATAGAGTTTACCCAGGATCGGATCCACTCTTTGCGTCCGTAGACTACACCTCTCCGTTCTTCGTGGCCTTTCTCCGCTGGAGATCTGTTGGCGGATTGGATTGTCTGACTGACCGACTGACTATAACCTTTTTTTGTATACGGTATTTCATTTTGTTTTGATGTGATGATTTATGTAGTTAGTTGTAGTTGAGGACTTAGTACGAGTTGATACGCTTTAAAGTTCTGTGGTAAAATATTGTTATATTGATTGTATGATTAATACTGGGTTTACGCTGCACTGAATGAACGGACAAACATTGCGTGACTAAGTTCAAGGGAGTTCCCTGAACTCCTTTACCGGGCTGGACTCTTTTTAGGCCCGAGGTACAGGACATTTCTGGAGGAACCAGAACTCATTGTGATATTATTATATGTGTATGTAATCATTGATGTTGCTAATACAACCCACACAAAATAATATAGTTGTTTTTGAAGTTCTTTCCAATGTTTTAAGGGTTTATGAAAAGTTTTATTTCAATCCTGACTTTTACATAAGTCCTTTGTATTGGTGTAGACTTGACGGACCAGATGGGACTCATTCCCTCCCAAACCAAAAGGAGAAACCAATGTTTTCTCTGGTAGGCACAACCTACCTGGCACCCCTATAAATAATAACCTCAAGTCAAAACCGTTACATAAAAAATGGCACCCCAGATGGGACAGCTCAACATTGAGAACTAACCAAAGCAAATCTTTTGTGTGGAATTAAAACAATGGATTCACCCCAAGATAATGTGCTCATCCATGTCATACCTGTCAATGGGAATACACAGGGCCATTCTGACCATCAAGCTGACAAGACAAATCATAATGTGCATGGAGATAATGGAGTTGATTTGGGCCAGAGCCCTGGGAATCTGAATGATCGGTCTGGACCACAGGCCACAGGAGGTCTAACCAGTTACTCACTTATTGACGTGGATCTGTGTGGAAGTACTGAGCTAGCCCTCCCTCTGACACCCAACCTTCCTCCATTGTCTGGTTTATCTCCAGAGGTTGTAGTCTTACAACTTCAAGGTGACATCCTTGATATTCATCGGACTCAACATCTCCAAACTCTTATCCACCATAAATTCAAATGTCTGAGGGAAGAGCAACAACAGAGTGCCATGAAATTCCGAAACTCACTGAGCACTCTAACCCACATGCTGACAGAGCTCAGTGAGAGTGGAAGACGGGAAATTACTGGTGCCATGGACAGGCAGTTTGACTACCAACGAAACCAACTCACTGGCACTCTCCAATGGCGCCTGCAACATCACCACACTGAGGTCCTCAAGGACGTTAATTCTGTTTTTTCCCCCATGGTTAACACTGTAGACCACTTGCAGACAGAGCTCTCTAATTGTGCTAAAATGTTGGATGACGTGTCTGAGGACATGGCCTCCATTAGGCACAACTCCTTGCACAGAGTTTCTCTGGTGTCCACTTCTGTTCAGACCACTGAGGGCCAAGCTGGCACCTCTGAACAGCCAATACAAGGCCATGCTGCAGCCACCCCTTGCAGGATGCAATCCACCATGCATCCTGGTGTTCATTTTCATGGTCCCATAACTCCCTCCCCCTCTACTTCCTCAATCCCTCCTAGCTCGTTTGTTCATGGTGATTTGAGTAGACGTCTTGTGTGGCCGATGCCCATTAAATTGCAATTTCCCACCTTTGGGGAAAAAAGATTACAGTCCTGATCCATTAATATATCTGGAAATATGTTGTGACTTTCTTGCCCTCAATCCCCTGGCTGACAATGAACTCCTTGCCACATTGAGGAATGTGTTGCATGGGACAGCTCGAGACTGGTGGGATGTGGCACGTCTCACCACTACCTCCTGGGCTGACTTTGAGGCCAAGTTTTCCTCTGCATTTCTGTCTGAGGACTACACAGATGAGCTGGCACACAGAGTCAGAAATCGAGTACAAAGAGAGAAAGAGAGTATCCGTGACTTTGCATACGGTTACCACTCCCTGTGCAGAAGGTGGAAACCTGGCATTGAGGAGGAAGAGGTCATTAAATTGATCTTGAAGAACATCAACCCACTACTAGCCAGTCAACTCCGAGAAAGAGTCACCACTATCGATGGACTGGTTCGCTTGGGACAGCAGTTTGAGAAGGACAGAGAATGCCAACAGCAATATGACCAGAGAAAGAAACAGACCCCCAAACAGTTACCCAAGACAGACCATCAACAACAGCCAGAGTCTCCAGCCATGACCCCTCTCATGTTCTGTTGGAGATGTAGCCAAAAGGGACATTCTTCAGCTACCTGTCCAAGACCGTATCAAGTAAACCCTTCCAGAAACCACAAATCACAACAGGCCAACACACCTAACTCTCTTCGCAGGAATGACCATCCCACTCACTGGTGCTTTAACCAGAGCTGAAACCCCAAGAGTCTCTGCCTACGCCTCCCCCCCCCATCGACATCCCCTTCCTTTCAGTTAATACCCCACCAACTGGTGTTACCCCTGTCCATAGGCCCATGGGCAGGAAGAGCCATCCTGGACACCGGGTCATCCTACACGCTGTCCAATGAGAAACTGTGGAAGGAGGTTAAAGGCCCACAATACAACTTGAAGCCGTGGACAGAAGGTCCACTCTATCTGGCTGATGGTGAGGCTAAACGACCACTTGGATGGAGGTAGAGGTAGAGTTCCGCCTGTGTAACCGCTCCTATATGATTCCTTCTGTTATCCTACAAACCAGGAACCTTGCTTTTCCTGTCGTGTTGGGAATTGATTTCATGTACTTCAGTGGTGTCCAGATTGATATCGCACACAATTGCTACTGGTTTCCATACAATCCGAGCAAGAAGCATTTCTTCCAATCAGAAGCTACGAAGTTACATGATTGGGGTTCAAATGTGGCAGTCTTCTCTGCCGTTGCTCCGGTACCACTAACCCTTGATAATCCTTCTGACGATCTCCTTTTACAGGCTGTGAGAAGAGCTCAGCTGGAACAGCCAGAGGAGTTAAGGCTGTTGAAACAGCTGCAGAATAACGCTGATGTATGTACTTCAAAGCTGGGACGCACCGGGCTCCTGAAGCACAAAGTATTCCTTACACAGGAAATGCCGATCAAGCAAAAGCCATATTGTTTGTCCCCAGCGACACTAATCATCCAAAAGGGACTCATTAATGATATGTTAACACAAGATATAATAGAACGTTCCTCCTCTCCCTGGGCTGCTCCTTTTGTCCTCATCCCCAAAAAAGACTGGTGGTCTTAGATTTTGTGTGGGCTATAGGAAGATCAACAAACAATGTTTCCCAGACTGATGCCTATCCTCTTCCCACCATCCATGAGATCCTGGAGTCATTGTCTGGCGCTGTTGTGTTCACTACCCTTGACCTCAATAGTGGTTATTGGCAGGTTGAGATGGACCAGGAAAGCAAGGAGAAGACTGCTTTTGTCTGTGCTGAGGGCTTGTTTTCCTTTAAGGTGATGCCTTTTGGATTAAAGAATGCACCTGCCACTTTCCAAAGACTCATGAAGATTGCGTTAGGTGAGCTCAAAGGGAAGATCTGTTTCGTCTACCTGGACGATATAATGATCTACTCTCAGAACAGAGAAAGACACTTTCAAGATCTTCAAGCAGTGTTGGACAAGCTAAGAGAAGCTGGTCTGACCTTGAATATGAAGAAGAGCAACTTCTGCCAAACCTCCCTGAAGTTCCTTGGCCATATTGTGTCTTTTGACGGCATTCATGTGGATCCTGAAAAGACAAAGGCTGTACAAGACTTCCCTGTGCCAACCACACTCAATGCCCTTCAACGGTTCCTTGGTATGGCTGGATGGTACCATCAGTTTGTGTCGAACTTCTCCCAGGTGGCAGAACCCCTCAAACGAAAAGGAGTGAAATTCCTATGGACGGCAGAGTGCCAGACCTCCTTTGAAACCCTGAAACGACACCTCGTCACACCTCCCATTTTAGGTCATCCCAACTTTGATTGCCCTTTTGTTGTTTACACTGATGCAAGTGATGTTGGACTTGGTGCTGTCCTAGTCCAACAGACTGGACTTGGCACTGAAGAAGTGCTAGCATTCGCCAGTCGGACATTGAATGGAGCAGAACAGAACTACTCCACAACCGAGCAAGAGTGCCTTGCAGTTGTCTGGGCTTTGGAAAAGTGGAGGTACTACCTGGAGGGAAGACACTTCACTGTGGTCACTGACCATTCCTCCCTTGTGTGGGTGTTCAAGACCAACAAACCAAGTACCAGACTCATAAGATGGGCTCTACGGTTGCAAGAGTTCACCTTTGCAGTAGAATACCGGAAAGGAAAATACAACACTGTTCCAGATGCCTTGTCCAGAGCTCCTGCTTGTGATAACGGTGGCCCTCATCTTACATGTGCTACTGTCCTGTCAAGCAGTCGAGACTCGCCCAAAACGGACTTTCCCCATCTCTGATGAGGCCATATGGAAAGCCCAACAGGATGATCCAGAAGTACAGGCTTTGTACCAGACTATCCTGGAAGATGGAGAAAAGATGGTCAATCCTACCACAAAGCTGACCATCGATGAAGACAAAGTCTACCGAGTTGTACAACTACCTCACAGAACACTCCACCAATTGTACATACCTGAAACTATACGCCTTCAACTGCTTCAACATTTCCATGAAGACCCATTAGCTGGTCATTTGGGCAGGTTCAAAACCTACAAGCGGTTGCAAGTGGTACTGTACTGGCCACATCTGAGCATGGATGTGAAGTCACACATCCGAAACTGTCAGGTTTGTTATATGTACAAACCAGAAGGTAGAAAGCCTGCTGGCAAGTTGCAGCAAACAGTGGTTACCCGACCTTGGGAAATGTTAGGAGTGGATTTGATGGGTCCATTTCCTAGAAGCTCCAATCAGAATGTGTACGTGCTTGTTTTTGTTGATTACTACTCAAAGTGGGTGGAGCTCTTTTCCCTGCATCAGGCCACAGCAAGGACCGTCTCTAACATCCTTACGAAAGAGATCCTGACTCGCTGGGGAGTGCCTGATTACATCCTGTCTGATCGAGGTTCCCAATTTGTCTCTGATCTCTTTGAGGAGACCTGCCAAAGATGGAACCTGAGACAGAAGTTGACCACGGCCTATCACTCACAGACCAATCTCACTGAGAGAGTAAATCTGTACTGGTACCCCCTGTATATAGTCTCCACATTGACTCTGTACTGGTACCCCCTGTATATAGCCTCCACATTGACTCTGTACTGGTACCCCCTGTATATAGCCTCCACATTGACTCTGTACTGGTACCCCCTGTATATAGCCTCCACATTGACTCTGTATTGGTACCCCCTGTATACAGCCTCCACATTGACTCTGTACTGGTACCCCCTGTATACAGCCTCCACATTGACTCTGTACTGGTACCCCCTGTATATAGCCTCCACATTGACTCTGTACTGGTACCCCCTGTATATAGCCTCCACATTGACTCTGTACTGGTACCCCCTGTATACAGCCTCCACATTGACTCGGTACTGGTACCCCCTGTATACAGTCTCAACATTGACTCTGTACTGGTACCCCCTGTATACAACCTCCACATTGACTCTGTACTGGTACCCCCTGTATATAGTCTCCACATTGACTCTGTACTGGTACCCCCTGTATACAGCCTCCACATTGACTCGGTACTGGTACCCCCTGTATACAGTCTCCACATTGACTCTGTACTGGTACCCCCTGTATACAACCTCCATATTGACTCTGTACTGGTACCCCCTGTATATAGCCTCCACATTGACTCTGTACTGGTACCCCCTGTATATAGCCTCCACATTGACTCTGTACTGGTACCCGCTGTATATAACCTCCACATTGACTCTGTACTGGTACCCCCCTGTATATAACCTCCACATTGACTCTGTACTGGTACCCCCTGTATATAGCCTCCACATTGACTCTGTACTGGTACCCCCTGTATATTGCCTCCACATTGACTCTGTACTGGTACCTCCTGTATATAGCCTCCACATTGACTCTGTACTGGTACCCCCTGTATATAACCTCCACATTGACTCTGTACTGGTACCCCCTGTATATAGCCTCCACATTGACTCTGTACTGGTACCCCCTGTATACAGCCTCCACATTGACTCTGTACTGGTACCCCCTGTATACAGCCTCCACATTGACTCTGTACTGGTACCCCCTGTATACAGCCTCCACATTGACTCTGTACTGGTACCCCCTGTATACAGCCTCCACATTGACTCTGTACTGGTACCCCCTGTATATAACCTCCACATTGACTCTGTACTGGTACCCCCTGTATATAGCCTCCACATTGACTCTGTACTGGTACCCCCTGTATACAGCCTCCACATTGACTCTGTACTGGTACCCCCTGTATTTAGCCTCCACATTGACTCTGTACTGGTACCCCCTGTATATAGCCTCCACATTGACTCTGTACTGGTACTTTATATAGCCTCCACAGTGACTCTGTACTGGTACCCCCTGTATATAACCTCCACATTGACTCTGTACTGGTACCCCCTGTATATAGCCTCCACATTGACTCTGTACTGGTACCCCCTGTATACAGCCTCCACAGTGACTCTGTACTGGTACCCCCTGTATATAACCTCCACATTGACTCTGTACTGGTACCCCCTGTATATTGCCTCCACATTGACTCTGTAAACACGGTATAGTTTTTTTTGTTGTGTAACTTTTTTTCTTACCTCTTATTTTTCTTAACTACATTGTTGGTTAAGGGCTTGTCAGTAAGAATTTCATGGTAATGTCTACTATACCTGTTGTAGCTTTGTATTGTAGCTTTAAGGGAATAGTATGGTCACATCATATTCATATTAAGCTTCTACGTCTGTGTACCGGAACGTATTATTTGGAAGACGTCAGAGAAAATATATCAGCTCATTGTTAAATAATTATGACGTTCTTTCCAATACAAAAGGTGTTGTAACTATTGTTTCCAAACTGCGTTACCCACTCCAGCCAGCAGATGGCGACGAGCGTCTTTCAGTTGACTCTTCTTTCGTGACGTATAATGGACTGGACGGGACGCTTCTTCAGGAACAACAAGAAGCCAACTCTTTCAACCACCTCGGTAGCTTGCTAGCCAACATAAAACTGAAAGATTGACGTTTTAGGCCATGTTAATGTGCATTAGCTAATCGCAGTGTTTAAAACACATTTCAGTTGACGTTAACTTGAACCTAATTTGCTTGTTAAATTTGCAAATTTGTTAAAGATTGATACTGAGCCTAGCACTAGGCTATTCGCTAATGCTAACTAGCTAGCTAACATCCCTGACCATGAGCTCATTAAAGTACTCATCCCCTGCTAAAGAAGTGGATGTCTGCTGTACGGAGAAAGAAGCTCTGGCGCTGAACATTGTCGTGAAAGATGAAGAGGAGGATATTACAGTGAAAGGAGAGAAAGATGCTCTGCCGCTGAACATTGTCGTGAAAGAGGAAGAGGAGGAGGATATTACAGTGAAAGGAGAGAAAGAACCTTTCAGAATGGAAGAGGAGGCTGTTATAGGGAAAGAAGAGAAAGCATACTCTTCCTCTCTAAAAGGTTCTATCTCAGTAAAGGTGAAGGAGGAAGACGTTTTGGGAGTGAAAGAGGAGGATACAGAATATCTTATTAGCACCAGTGAGTACTGTCTTCAACAGGGACACAAACTATGCAGTTGTTGAATTAATGTGTGGTTTTTAAGGGGCATTCTACTTAAGTTATTCACTTCAGTGTGATGTTCAGTACTATTTAAATTGTTAAAGGGTCAATCTGCCATTGCTACATGTATTTTTGGGACTTTTAAATGAGATTTAATTATATATAACAGGCTTTTAAAATGTAATAATGGAGCATAATTTATACTTAAAATATCCAAGGGACACAAAAGGCACCCAATTAATTTAGAGATATTAATGCCTCTGATAAGACCCTATGACTGTAATAGACAGTAATAATTGATGATGGTAATAAGTTCACCATCTGTTTGATGTTCTCGTTAACACAGGAGAGAGACATGACTATCGTGGATCCTCTGGGGAGACTCAACATCCTGATGCTGACGAGGCAGAGAAGAGTCTCTCCATTTCAGAACACCAGATGGTACAGCTTGGTCTGGTCTAGCATACAGCTTGCTCTATCTGGGTCTGGGCTGTGTTTCTGTAAAGCAGTTTATGACAACAGTGACATCAGCATCCATAATGGTATGTGTCTGTGTCTCCTCTTTATGGTTACCAGGACAACGCTAGCCCTTCCTCTCTCCCGGAGTCCCTGTGTCATGCCTCTCCCGGTAGCACCTTACTGCTGGGTATGAAGAGGTTGTCTGTGCTGCTGGTGGACTGCAGGAAAACAATGGGGCTGAGTGGAACTGTGAGAGGAGGAGAAGAGAAGAAAGGATCAGATTTGACTCATCAAAGTAAGTGCTGTAGTTTAGTTTGAACAAATACAATAGATCTGCCCACCGGTATCTGTTACCAGGATAACCAGCAGAGTTCTGTTAGTTGACAGGAAGATAGACTGGTGTATATGGATGTTATGAATATCATAACACTGAAAAAGGATTCTGCCAATGAAAAGAGAGAAACCAATAGACCATATAAAACCTTGATGAAAGGTAGCTTTGGAGAGAAAGTTTCAAGATGATCCAATGTAAGGTGCTTGTTTTACAAAAACTTTTCCTTAAAACATTATGGATGTTACATTGCCTGTCGCAGTCAACGCCCCTATCTTTAAAAGACTGTAGAACAGGCAAACTAAACTCAGGACTTTGGTAATTAATTAACTAATACTGGAGGAAAGCTGTGATCAGGCTGCCTACTCAAGCAAAAGCTTCAAACTGTAACCAGTGCCGGCAACCTTGTTCAGGTTATCAATCAACCTACCAGGGTAGTTACAAACAGTAGAGGAATGAAATCATCAACATGGTTTGATCATATCTTAACTAATGCTGCAGAAATGGGTTTTAAAGCAGTATCCAGATCCATCAGATGTAGTGATCACAATATAGGAGCCATGTCTAGGAAAACCACAGTTCCAAAGGCTGGGACTAATATTGTGTTTAAGAGGTCATACATTTTTGCTATGTTGTTGATGTAAATAATATTTGTTGGTCCGTGGTGTGTAATGAGGAGCAACCAGACACTGCCCGTGACACATTTGAAACTGCTTATACCAGTTACTAATAAGCATGCACCCATTAAGAAAATGACTGTAAAAACTGTTAAATCCACGTGGATTGATGAGTAATTAAAAAATGGTATGATGAAGAGGGAGGCAAAAGAGATGGCATATAGGTCTGGCTGTATAACTGATTGGCAAAACTATTGCAAATTGAGAAATAATTTGACTAAACTGAATATAAAGAGTAACTACACTATGAAACAAAGATAAATGACATGAAGAATGATAGTAAAAATCTTTGGAGCATCTTCAATGAAATTTTGCGCAAATAAAATCAACAATAACAAGTCACTGGTGTCTGACAACGTGGATGGAAAATTGAGGATAATAGCGTCCGATATTGCCATTCCTATTTGCCTTGTCTTTAATTTAAGGCTAATAGAAAGTGTGTGCCCTCAGGCCTGGAGGGAAGCTAAAGTCATTCCACTACCCAAGAATAGTAATGCTCCCTTTACTGGCTTAAATAGCCGACCAATCAGCCTGTTACCGACCCTTACAATTTTGGAAACAAAATATTTGACCAGATACAATGCTATTTTACAGTAAACAAATATAGACTTTTAGCTTATAGTGAAGTTAATTCAACAAGCACAGCACTTACAAGTGACTGATTGGCTGAGAGAAATTGATGATAAAAATGGCTTTACACCCCCTGCTATATTGTGGATAAAGAGTTTTTCTTTTAAAATGTAACCTTTATTTAACTAGGCAAGTCAGTTAAGAACAAATTATTTTTTTCAATGATGGCCTAGGACTGCCTTGTTCAGGGGCAGAACGACAGAGTTTTACCTTGTCAACTCGGGGATTCAATCCAGCAATCTCTCGGTTACTGGCCTACCGCTCTAACCACTAGGCTACCTGCCGCCCCAGAGCTACCTGTCTAACGGAACACAAAGAGTGTTCTTTAATGGAAGCCTGTACAACAAAATCAAGGTAGAATCAGGAATTCCCCAGGGCAGCTGTTTGGCATTCACTTTTTTTCAATCTTTACCAACAACATGCCAGTGACATTTGAGTAAAGCCAGTGTGTCTATATATGCGGATGACTCAACACTATACACGTCAGCTACTACAGCGACTGAAATGACTGCAACACTTAACATAGAGCTGCAGTTAGTTTCAGAATGGGTGGCAAGGAATACATATTTCTGATTACCTTAAGTTACATGGCCTACTACGCTAATTCTGTAGCGGTATTGTTAGAGGGGGGTAAATATGAAGATTTTGTTGGGGCGCCAGGCAGGTATTAACCCTAGTTATTAAAGTTAGTTATTACCTATTATAACATTATTATTATTATTAAATATTATTAAAACCGAAAGGATGAGAGTAGAATAGATAGAGTAGCGCTTCCAGACACATTCTAAACATGGTGGAGACTTAGAGGACTGTAGCATCTAATGATGAAGCATTATGGAGTCTTAAAGGAGGACTGTACCATCTAATGATGAAACATTATGGAGTCTTAAAGGAGGACTGTAGCATCATGAGGTAGTCACCGGGAATTCATTTCAATTAATTGCCTTTTTAGAAGTTAAGTTGTGGAATTTCTTTCCCTATAACCTGTTTGGGATAGGGGGCAGTATTTTCACGTCCGGATGAAAAGCGTTCCCAAAGTAAACTACCTGCTACTCAGGCCCAGAAGCTAGGATATGCATATAATTGGTAGGTTTGGATAGAAAACACTCTAATGTTTCTAAAACTGTAAAAATAATGTCTGTGTGTATATCATAACTTATTTGGCAGGTGAAACCCCGAGGACAAACCATCCAGGAGGAATTTTTTGTTGTTGAGGTGACTCTGTTTTCAAATGGTTTTGTGTGGCACTTGGTTGCAGTTCCTATTGCTTCCACTAGATGTCAACAGTCTTTAGAAATTGGTTGATGTTTTTCTTTAGAGAAATGAAGAAGTTCGGCTATTCAGAACGAGGGTCCAGCCTAGTGCTCTCTAATGTTTTGATGCGCACTCCAGGTCACGCGCTTCACGTTGTTTTTATCCGGTATTGAACACAGTTTATCCCATCTTAAATTTTCTCGATTATTTACGTTTTAAAATACCTAAAGTTGGATTAGGAAAGTTGTTTGAAATGTTTGGACAGCATTTACAGGTATCGTATTAGATATTTTGTAGTCATGCTGGGCGAGTTGGAACCAGTGTTTTTTTTAAATCAAACGCGCCAAATAAATGGACATTTTGGAGATATAACAACGAAATTAATCGAACAAAAGGACCATTTGTGATGTTTATGGGACATATTGGAGTGCCAAAAGAAGAAGCTCTTCAAAGGTAAGGCACGAATTATATCATTATTTCTGAGGTTTGTGTCGCGCCTGGTGGGTTGAAATATGATTGTCGTGGGTTGAAATATGATTGTCATGTGTTTGTTTGATGGGGTGCTGTCCTCAGATAATCGCATAGTTCGCTTTTGCCGTAAAGCCTTTTTGAAATCTGACACGGTGGCTAGATTAACAAGGAGATTAACAAGGAGACTGCGTGAATCAGGCCTTCATGTTCGAATTGCTGCAAGGAAACCACTACTAAAGGAGAAGAAGAAGAAGAGACTTGCTTGGGCCAAGAAACACGAACAATGGACATTAGACCGGTGGATATCTGTCCTTGGGTCTGATGAGTCCAAATTTGAGATTTTTGGATCTGAGCGTCATGTCTTTGTGAGACGAGGAGTAGATGAACATAAGTCACTCTTAACCAGCATGGCTTCCACAGCATTCTACAGCTATATGCCATCCCATCTGGTTTGGGCTTAGTCCCACTGTCATTTGTTTTTCAACAGGACAATGACCCAACACACCTCCTGGCTGTGTAAGAGCTATTTGATCAAGTAGGAGAGTGATGGAGTGCTGCATCAGATGACCTGGCCTACACAATCCCCCGACACAATCCCCCACATTTCCAGAGATGGAAGTAATTTTTACTGTACTTTTTGGTACCTTTGAATCTAATGTATTGTATCAAGATGGTTTGGGATGAGTTGGATCGCAGAGGTTGTGTGAACAAACTGCACATTTTCGAGTAGCCTTTAATTATCTCCAGCACAAGGTGCACCTGTGTAATAACCAAGCTGTTCAATCAGCTTCTTGATATGCCACACCTGTCAGGTGGATGGATTATCTTGGCAAAGAATAAATGTTGACTAACAGTGATGCTCATGAAACATCCAACACTTTACATGTTGCATTTATATTTTGTTTTTTTGTTGTTACTATCAGTTTTAGGAACATTTACCCAAAATATGACATCAGCGATAATCAAAATGTTGAACATCTGTGAATGTCTAAGTAAGAAATTGGTCCATTTAAACAGCAATGTGTCGAACCCTTTCAACAACGGGGAGATGTTACTGATGTGCTTTGTATCTGCGACGTAAAAACAAGTTTTGGACTTCCACACAAAATTACTTCTTTAGTTATTTTATGTTTAAGGAAGTGTGTAGGTCACATTCTGTATCATACAGCTATGAAAGTTATATATTTAGAACCACCTGTTCAATTGGAATCCAGCGACGTCTGTGTCTTCAGTGTCCTAGAACTGTCCAGGTTTTTGTGTTCTGACTTGTAAAACAGGATGAATAAAATAAGTAATGTAAACATAGCAGTAATTACCAGGAAGCTCTACATTTGTTTTAAAATCACACTAAGATTGTTAAAACTGGCCTCGGGTTATTGAGAGATCTGATTTAGGATTTACCCTCGTAGCAAGGTTGTTTTATCATGTGGTTTCATTCGGGTCTCTATTTAAAAATAACACTGTCTTTGGCAGGAGAAAGACCAGACTCGGAGGAACCAGAGCCAGGGACGTCCAAACTAGCAAGACGACACCACTGCTCCCACTGTGGAAAGTGTTTCAACCAGAGAGTAAACATGAAAGCTCACGAGAGAATACACACAAGAGAGAAGCCTTACCACTGCTCCCAATGTGGAAAGAGTTTCAACCAGAGAGGACACCTGAAACGGCATGAGAGAATACACACAGGAGAGAAGCCTTACCACTGCTCCCAATGTGGAAAGTGTTTCAACCGGTTGAGGGTGCTGAAACAACATGAGAGAATACACACAGGAGAGAAGCCTTACCACTGCTCCCAATGTGGAAAGAGTTTCAACCAGAAAGCAAACCTGAAAGCTCACGAGAGAATACACACAAGAGAGAAGCCTTACCACTGCTTCCAATGTGGAATGTGTTTCAACCAGAGAGGACACCTGAAACGGCATGAGAGAATACACACAGGAGAGAAGCCTTACCACTGCTCCCAATGTGGAAAGTGTTTCAACCGGTTGAGGGTGCTGAAACAACATGAGAGAATACACACAGGAGAGAAGCCTTACCACTGCTCCCAATGTGGAAAGAGTTTCAACCAGAAAGCAAACCTGAAAGCTCACGAGAGAATACACACAAGAGAGAAGCCTTACCACTGCTTCCAATGTGGAATGTGTTTCAACCAGAGAGGACACCTGAAACGGCATGAGAGAATACACACAGGAGAGAAGCCTTACCACTGCTCCCAATGTGGAAAGTGTTTCAACCGGTTGAGGGTGCTGAAACAACATGAGAGAATACACAGAGGAGAGAAGCCTTACCACTGCTCCCAATGTGGAAAATGTTTCATCCATTCAGGGGATCTGAAACAACATGAGAGAATACACACAGGAGAGAAGCCTTACCACTGCTCCCAGTGTGGAAAGTGTTTTAACCAGAGAGGACACCTGAAACGGCATGAGAGAATACACACAGGAGAGAAGCCTTACCACTGCTCCCAATGTGGAAAGTGTTTCTCCCGGTCGGGGACGCTGAAAGAACATGAGAGAATACACACAGGAGAGAAGCCTTACCACTCCTCCCAATGTGGAAAGTGTTTCAACCGGTAGGAGGAGCTGAAACAACATGAGAGAATACACACAGGAGAGAAGCCTTACCACTGCTCCCAATGTGGAAAGTGTTTCAACCGGTCGGGGGAGCTGAAACAACATGAGAGAATACACACAGGAGAGAAGCCTTACCACTGCTCCCAATGTGGAAAGTGTTTCAACCAGAGAGGAAACCTGAAAAAGCATGAGAATACACACAGGGCAGAAGCCTTACCACTCCGCCCAGGTTGCAAAGCTTTTGCCCATTTAGGAAGCCTGAAAGAACACATTAGACTGCACACAGAGGAGAAGGCTTAGAAAAGCTCAGACTGTGGGAAAACATATTACTCATAAGTCACTTAAACGTCATTAGAGAATCCACACAGGAGAGAGAAATTACTTCTCTTAGCGTGTATATTGATATTTCACATCACATTGACTTAAAATTCATCAGAGAACATACACAGTGCTCCCGTTGTCTTATATTGTTGACTGACAATGTGTTTACCTGTCTTTACCAGATGAAATTAAATGGTACAGGGTATACTCAAACATATATTTGTTTGTTTCTATTAGAAAACATGAAGTGAATATGGAGTATGTCAGTTTGAATACAGAGTAGATCAGATTCCATGTGTTTAAACGGTCCTTTTTTAAACTCTTTGTGTTTATCTGGGTGTGTCATTCCTCCAGCACTACAGATAATCAAGTGATATTTGGATGTGATGCATTAGTTCCATTGTTGACATTTGCATTGTAGCCCACTGATGATTTAATGAAATGAAAATGTTCAGACTCTGTAATGGAAAATGTTTGTGTGTCCACATAACTGAGTATGTGACTAACCTTGTGAAACTGTCCTATTATAAGCTCCTGTTTTTGGGACTATCATCCTGTGTTGCAAACCAATTTGCACCTGTGTCCTTGTATGAATAAAGTCCCGCCCAGGAACAGGAAACTATAAAGATATTTGCTAATCACTCAATGCTTCAGGAATTCAGACTGTCTACACTGCGCTGTGACTCTGTTATTCTCTCTGAGCTCAGAAATAAAGAATCTTGGTTTGACTTGGACTCCAGCAGATCCTTATTTTATAATATCCACCACAACTCTCCCAAGGATTGCTGTTTATCATTGTCTCAAAGAAGAGTTCCTCGTTCCACTTTCCTGGGGGAATTTACAAGCCTCCCACTGATTGAATAAACATTGTTTCCACAGGTAACATTTTGTATTTCACCCAACCAGCAACCGATATCCAATGACAGGTAACATTTAGTGTTTCACCCAACTTGCAACCGAAATCCAATGACAGGTGACATTTTGTGTAGATTTCATGTTAAATTCACTTTAGTTGACGAATCAAAGAAATGTAAATAGAAACTAGATGTTGAACTGACGTCTGTGCCCAGTGGGCTGGTTTGAATAAGCAGCAGGTGTTGGATCGATATCCACCTTAGTAGCTAAGTTTCCATGTCATTTGAGACAGATTTTCATGTGAATATTCTCAAATCTGCATAAAACAATATATACATTTTCCCACCAGAAATGTTTCTATCAAACAGATTTATTGCAGATTAAAGGCTTTGCGTGACAAATAAATAACTTATGCTGTTAAATTCCCAATGGTTTCCA
Source organism: Oncorhynchus mykiss (assembly GCF_057628025.1). NCBI lineage: Eukaryota > Metazoa > Chordata > Actinopteri > Salmoniformes > Salmonidae > Oncorhynchus > Oncorhynchus mykiss. The sequence continues at coordinate 5,011,234 of NC_143034.1, forward strand.
TCGCATTTTCAACTCTACTGATGGTTTAACAAAACTGTTGCATTATATAGCAAAAATTATCTTGTCCCCCCCATGCACTGTAGCCAGCAGCTCATAGATACAGTGTTGGTAGGCTACCTACATGATGAGATTATTATGGATGAGAGCGATATTATTTTATTTGTCAAATGGCAGCCAAGCATCAATCATCATGTCACCTGTCACCAGAATAAGACCATCAAAATGTATTGGAAAGGAGCATCAAGCTCATCACGTGCACTTTCACCACCCTGTGAAGTTCATAACTTATTTAATCTGTAGCCTAATAAACTACATGGGTTCCCAAGTCATAGTGGGAGGACCACACAACATAACGTGACTCCAAGTTAACTAAGATGTGATGGTTATTATATAAATATTTGTTCATAAAGGAGTTTCCACCTCCATTTCTCGCTTATACATTTTTACTGACACAAAAAGTCCCCACCATGTCAAACAAACTAACATATAGTTTGTCGGCTTTTATAAAATTGTTCAGGCATATCCTGTTTCCATCAGCCCGGTCATTACTTTTGAAATGGTTGGATCAATATCCACCTTCATGATGTGGATGAAGCCTGATTTGGAATGTCTGAGTAGTTCTATATGATGTCATAATTCACCCCTCTGATAATCAAGTGATATTTGGAATGTCTGAGTAGTTCTATATGATGTCATAATACACCCCTCTGATAGTGATACATTTGCTCCATTGTTTCCATGTCAGTTGGTTTCCCACTCTGATGATTTATATCTGACAGAGGGAATTTAAATGAATAGTACGATGACATCTTAGTGGGGCTTGAAATAAATAGGATTATTAATCATAAACTCCTATAGCAACAATACACTGCAGCTTTGACATCAAGATGAGAATGGGCTGATGGGTGGTGGTGCTACTCTATAGGTAAGGCTGTTCAATATGAATGTTCAAATAGTCACTTCTAGCCGGCCTCCGCCCAGTATCCTGCCCTGAACTCCACCCAGTACTCCACCCTGTATTCTAGTCAAGGCTCATCCTATATAACTACTACTGTACACACCTTTTATATTCATATACGGTCCATAATGTCTAGACACACCATCATATACATTGTAAACCAACTGTATATATTTATATTCCAGACTCTGACATTCCTCCTTCTACCATTTCTATATTTCTAAATCCTTAAAATAAATTGTAGGGAAAATCAGTAGGTCACACAAATGACTATTTCTAAACAAAGATAATAGACAAGTAGAATGGGAGAGGTTTCTTATACTATCTATACTTACCCGGTGAAGAGACTCCAGGGACGGAGATGAAGGCTGTAGGAATGAAGATCAGAAAGTGAAGGGACTCCAGGGGCGGTGATGAAGGCTGTAGGAATGAAGATCAGACAGTGAAGAGACTCCAGGGACGGAGATGAAGGCTGTAGGAATGAAGATCAGACAGTGAAGAGACTCCAGGGACGGTGATGAAGGCTGTAGGAATGAAGATCAGTCAGTGAAGAGACTCTAGGGGCGGTGATGAAGGCTGTAGGAATGAAGATCAGACAGTGAAGAGACTCCAGGGACGGAGATGAAGGCTGTAGGAATGAAGATCAGACAGTGAAGAGACTCCAGGGATGGAGATGAAGGCTGTAGGAATGAAGATCAGACAGTGAAGAGACTCCAGGGATGGTGATGAAGGCTGTAGGAATGAAGATCAGACAGTGAAGAGACTCCAGGGATGGTGATGAAGGCTGTAGGAATGAAGATCAGACAGTGAAGAGACTCCAGGGATGGTGATGAAGGCTGTAGGAATGAAGATCAGACAGTGAAGAGACTCCAGGGATGGTGATGAAGGCTGTAGGAATGAAGATCAGACAGTGAAGAGACTCCAGGGGCGGTGATGAAGGCTGTAGGAATGAAGATCAGTCAGCAATACTGGTCCTGTGGTCAGGTGGGGGAGTGGTCGATCCAGACAATGATTGTGAGGAAGCATGCGGGGAACAGGCTCCTTTCTACTACCATTCTGGGGTCTGGATACATGACTACAACTGCTTCAAACAATGGGAGTGGCTACCATTGACCATCACACTTTCTTTCATAACCAGGAAGCCCATGTTGAGCCAGCAGTGTTCCCATTATGGAAGAGGGAGCAGGATGCCTTCATCCAGTCTCTCAGAAAACCATGTTGAGCCATCAGTGTTCTCACTATGGAAGAGGGAGCAGGAAGACGTCATCCAGGGACAAGGACAAAGGTGCAGCACTGATGTTAGTAGCTGATGACAGAAGTGACAGCCTGGACACACAGCAAAGTTTGACGCGATCAGTGTTGTTGAGCAGAGAATCAACCAGAGAATCAACCAGATTGATTCACAGTCAGTGTTGTTGAGCAGAGAGTGCTTTGTTGAAGCACTTTTGGCAGTGATTATAGCCTCAAGCCGCCTTGGGTATGACACTACAATCTTGGCACATCTGTATTTGTGGAGTTTCTCCCATTCTTCTCTGCAGATCCTCTCAAGATCTGTCAGGTTGGATGGAGAGCGTCAATGCGCAGCTATTTTCAGGATTTCTTCAGTGTTGTTTGATCAGATTCAAATCCGGGCTCTGGCTGGGCCTCTCAAGGACATTCAGAGACTTGTCCCAAAGCCACTTCTATGTTGTCTTTGCTGTGTGCTTAGGGTCGTTGTCCTGTGGAAAGGTGAACCTTTGCCCCAGTCTGAGGTCCTGAGTGCTCTTGAGCAGGTTTTCATCAATTATCTCTCTGTACTTTGCTCCGTACATCTTTCCCTCGATCCTGACTAGTCTCCCAGTCCCTGCCGCTGAAAAATATCCCCAATAACACCATGATATTGCCATCACCACGATTCACCGTAGGGATGGTGCCAGGTTTCCTCCAGACCTGACGCTTGGCATTCAGGTCAAAGAGTTCAATCTTGGTTTCATCAGATCAGAGAATCTTGTTTCTCATGGTCTGAGAGTCCTTTAGGTGCCTTTTGGCAAACTCCAAACAGACTTTCATGTGCCTTTTACTGAGAAGTGGCTTCCGTCTGGCCACTCTACCAAAAAGGTCAAATTGGTGGAGTGCTGCAGAGATGGTTGTCCTTCTGGAAGGTTCTCCCATCTCCACAGAGGAACTCTTGAGCTCTGTCAGAGTGACCATCGGGTTCTCAGTAACGTCCCTGACCAAGGCCCTTCTCCCCCAATTGTTCAGTTTGGCTGGGCGGCCAGCACTAGGAAGTCTTGGTGGTTCCAAACTTCCAAACTTTCCATTTAAGAATGATGGCGGCCACTGTGTTCTTTAGGACCTTCAATGCTGCAGAAATGCTTTGGTCCACTTCCCCAGATCCGTGACACAATCCTGTCTCTAAAGGATTATATCACAACAAATAAAGGCTACTTAAAGTTCATGAGACACGCATCTCCTCGTACACTTGTCTCATGTTTACAAAATAGAATTGTGCTTTTGGTCATTAAGCCTCATTAAATCAAACTGTATGAAGCTGTATGTATTTTATTTCAACACCTGTACTGGTACCTCCTGTATATAGCCTCCACATTGACTCTGTACTGGTACCCCCTGTATACAGCCTCCACATTGACTCTGTACTGGTACCCCTGTATATTGCCTCCACATTGACTCTGTACTGGTACCTCCTGTATACAGCCTCCACATTGACTCTGTACTGGTACCCCCTGTATATAGCCTCCACATGGACTCTGTACTGGTACCCCCTGTATATTGCCTCCACATTGACTCTGTACTGGTACCTCCTGTATATAGCCTCCACATTGACTCGGTACTGGTACCCCCTGTATATAGCCTCCACATGGACTCTGTACTGGTACCCCCTGTATACAGCCTCCACATTGACTCTGTACTGGTACCCCCTGTATATAGCCTCCACATTGACTCTGTACTGGTACCCCCTGTATATTGCCTCCACATTGACTCTGTACTGGTACCCCCTGTATATAGCCTCCACATTGACTCTGTACTGGTACCCCCTGTATATAGCCTCCACATTGACTCGGTACTGGTACCCCCTGTATATAGCCTCCACATTGACTCTGTACTGGTACCCCCTGTATATTGCCTCCACATTGACTCTGTACTGGTACCCCCTGTATATAGCCTCCACATTGACTCTGTACTGGTACCCCCTGTATATAGCCTCCACATTGACTCGGTACTGGTACCCCCTGTATATAGCCTCCACATTGACTCTGTACTGGTACCCCCTGTATATTGCCTCCACATTGACTCTGTACTGGTACCCCCTGTATATAACCTCCACATTGACTCTGTACTGGTACCCCCTGTATATAACCTCCTCATTGGCTCTGTACTGGTACCCCCTGTATATTGCCTCCACATTGACTCTGTACTGGTACCCCCTGTATATAACCTCCACATTGACTCTGTACTGGTACCCCCTGTATATTGCCTCCACATTGACTCTGTGCTGGTACCCCCTGTATACAACCTCCACATTGACTCTGTAAACACGGTATAGTTTTTTTATTGTGTAACTTTTTTTCTTACCTCTTATTTTTCTTAACTACATTGTTGGTTAAGGGCTTGTCAGTAAGAATTTCATGGTAATGTCTACACCTGTTGTAGCTTTCTATTGTAGCTTTAAGGGAATAGTATGGTCACATCTAGAGAAAAAATGTACAGAGTAAATGTGTATAAACACACTTCCTATTCATGGAAGTATTTATTCATCATCTACATATTCATATTACGCTTCTACGTCTGTATACAGGAACGTAGTAGTTGTATGACGTAAGAGAAAATATATCAGCTTATTGTTAAATAATTATGACGTTATTTCCAATACAAAAAGTGTAGTAACTATTGTTTCCAAACTGCGTTACCCACTCCAGCCAGCAGATGGCGACGAGCGTCTTTCAGGTGATGCTTCTTTCGTGACGTATAATGGACTGGACGGGACGCTTCTTCAGGAACAACAACACTGCTACTCTTTCAACCACCTCCGTAGCTTGGTAGACAAGGTAAAACTGAAAGATTGACGTTTTAGGCCATGTTAATGTGCATTAGCTAATCGCAGTGTTTAAAACACATTTCAGTTGACGTTAACTTGAACCTAATGTGCTTGTTCAATTTGCAAATGTGTTAAAGATTGATACTGAGCCTAGCACTAGGCTATTCGCTAATGCTAACTAGCTAGCTAACATCCCTGACCATGAGCTCATTAAACTACTCATCCCCTGCTAAAGAAGTGGATGTCTGCTGTACGGAGAAAGAAGCTCTGGCGCTGAACATTGTCGTGAAAGAAGAAGAGGAGGATATTACAGTGAAAGGAGAGAAAGATGCTCTGGCGCTGAACATTGTCGTGAAAGACGAAGAGGAGAATATTACAGTGAAAGGAGAGAAAGATGCTCTGGCTCTGGACATTGTCGTGAAAGAGGAAGAGGAGGAGGATATTACAGTGAAAGGAGAGAAAGAACCTTTCAGAATGAAAAAGGAGGAAGAGGAGGCTGTTATAGGGAAAGAAGAGAAAGCATACCCTTCCTCTCTAAAAGGTTCTATCTCAGTAAAGGTGAAGGAGGAAGACGTTTTGGGAGTGAAAGAGGAGGAGACAGAATATCTCATTAACACCAGTGAGTATTGTCTTAAAAACAGGGGCACAAACTATGCAGTTGTTGAACTAATGTGTGGTTTTAAGGGGCATTCTACTTAAGTTCTTCACTTCAATGTGATGTTCAGTACTTATATAAATTGTTAAAGGGTCAATCTGCCATTGCTACATGTATTTTTGGGACTTTTAAATTATTTAAATATATAACAGGCTTTTAAAATGTAATAATGGAGCATAATTTATACTTAAAATATCAAAGGGACACAAAAGGCACCCAATTAATTTAGAGATATTAATGCCTCCATCCATAATGGTATGTGTCTGTGTCTCCTCTTTATGGTTACCAGGACAACGCTAGCCCTTCCTCTCTCCCGGAGTCCCCGTGTCATGCCTCTCCCGGAAACACCTTACTACTGGGTATGAAGAGGTTGTCTGTGCTGCTGGTGGACTGCAGGAAAACAACGGGGCTGAGTGGAACTGTGAGAGGAGGAGAAGAGAAGAAAGGATCAGATTTGACACATCAAAGTAAGTGCTGTAGTTCAGTTTGAACAAATAAATAGATCTGCCCACTGGTATCTGTTACCAGGACAACCAGCAGAGTTCTGTTAGTTGACAGGAAGATAGACTGGTGTATATGGATGTAATGAATATCATAACACTGAAAAAGGATTCGGCCAATGAAAAGAGAGAAACCGATAGACCATATAAAACCTTGATGAAAGTTAGATTTAGAGAGAAACCAATAGACCATATAAAACCTTGATGAAAGTTAGCTTTAGAGGGAAAGTTTCAAGATGACCTAATGTAAGGTGCTTGTTTTACAAAAACATTCCATAAACTTGGTTCAGTTTATCAATCAACCTACCAGGGTAGTTACAAACGGTACAGAAATTGAATCAACATATTTTGATCATATCTTTACTATTGCTGCAGAAATGTGTTTGAAAGCAGTATCCAAATTCATCGGATGTTGTGATCACAATATAGTAGTCATATCTAGGACAACCAAAGTTCCAAAAGGCTGGGCCTAATGTTCTATATAAGAGGTCATACAATTGTTTGTGGTGATTCCTATGTTGTTGATGTTATTATGTTGTTTTTTTTCACAGTAAATAACTCACGGACACTAGAGAAGCTTTAACCAAGTTTAATTATTCCCAAAGGTTCTGTACATCTGTAATTCAGACAACCCAACATTTGTTCCATCCAGATATATGTCTCACTTAAGACACTCCTTCTCTCCAATCCTTACATCTTATGGTTCCACAGGAAGAGAGTAACAGGATACCAGACCTTTATCTCCCTGATGAGAATCTGTCCTGACCTCAACCCCTCCTTCATCTAATCCACAGATGTTCGTCTCCCCTGTTTCACACTTTGCTCTCCTCTCGTCCACCCAACACATTCCGAAGCCACCTGTCTTTCTTCAGAGAACCATTAACTTCTGACATAACACCCAGTCTCTTTCACTTCCTATCACTTCTTTAATGTCTCCATGTTTTGCCGATTCCAACAATGGAAACAATATTTGTTGGTCCGTGGTGTGTAATGACGAGCAACCAGACGCTGCCCTTGACACGTTTATGAAATTGCTTATCCCAGTTACTAATAAGCAGCACCCATTAAGAAAATGACTGTAAAAACTGTTAAAACCACGTGGATTGATGAGGAATTTAAAAATGGTATGATGAAGAGGGAGGCAAAAGAGATGGCATATAGGTCTGGCTGAATAACTGATTGGCAAACCTATTGCAAATTGAGAAATCATGTGACTAAACTGAGTAAAACGTAGAAACTACACTATGAATTACACGAAGAATGATTGTAAAAAGCTTTGGAACTCCTTTGATGCAATTTTGGGAAAAAAATCAACAATGACATGTTACTGGTGTCTGACAACGTGGGTGGAAAATGATTGAGGATAATAGTGGCCGATATTGCCAGTTCTATTAGCATTATCTTAAATTTAAGCCCACTAGAAAGTGTGTTCCCTCAGGCTTGGAGGGAAGCTAAAGTCATTCCACTCCCCAAGAATAGTAAAGCTCCCTTTACTGGCTTAAATAGCCGACCAATCAGCCTGTTACCAACCCTAAAAAATGGTGTTTGACCAGATACAATGCTATTTTACAGTAAACAAATATAGACTTTTAGCTTATAGGGAAGTTCATTCAACAAGCACAGCACTTACTTAATGACTGATTGGCTGAGAGAAATTGATGATAAAAATATTGTTGGGGCTGTTTTGTTTGACTCAGTGTGGCTTTTGACATTATTGATCGTAGTCTGCTGCTGAAAAAAACGTATGGCTTTTACACCCCCTGCTATATTGTGGATAAAGAGTTTTTATTTTAAAATGTAACCTTAATTTAACTAGGCAAGTCAGTTAAGAACAAATTATTTTTTTCAATGACGGCCTAGGACTGCCTTGTTCAGGGGCAGAACGACAGAGTTTTACCTTGTCAACTCGGGGATTCAATCCAGCAATCTCTCGGTTACTGGCCTACCGCTCTAACCACTAGGCTACCTGCCGCCCCAGAGCTACCTGTCTGACAGAACACAGTGTTCTTTAATGGAAGCCTGTACAACAAAATCAAGGCAGAATCAGGAATTCCCCAGGGCAGCTCTTTGGCACCTTCTTTTTTCAATCTTTACCAACAACATGCCAGTGACATTTAAGTAAAGCCCGTGTGTCTATGTATGTATGCGGATGACTCAATACTATACACGTCAGCTACTACAGCGACTGAAATGACTGCAACATTTAACATAGAGCTGCAGTTAGTTTCAGAATGGGTGGCAAGGAATAAGTTAGTCCTAAATATTTCTGATTACCTTAAGTTACATGGCCTACTACGCTAATTCTGTAGCAGGATTGATAGAGGGGGGTAAATATGAAGATTTTGTTGGGGCGCCAGGTAGGTATTAACCCTAGTTATTAAATATTATTAAAACCTAAAGGATGAGAGTAGAATAGATAGAGTAGCGCTTCCAGACACATTCTAAACATGATGGAGACTTAAAGGAGGACTGTAACATCTAATGATGAAACATTATGGAGTCTTAAAGGAGGACTGTAGCATCTAATGATGAAACATTATGGAGTCTTAAAGGAGGACTGTAGCATCTAATGATGAAACATTATGGAGTCTTAAAGGAGGACTGTAGCATCTAATGATGAAACATTATGGAGTCTTAAAGGAGGACTGTAGCATCTAATGATGAAACATGATGGAGTCTTAAGGGAGGACTGTAGCATCTAATGATGAAACATTATGGAGTCTTAAAGGAGGACTGTACCATCTAATGATGAAACATTATGGAGTCTTAAAGGAGGACTGTAGCATCTAATGATGAAACATTATGGAGTCTTAAAGGAGGACTGTAGCATCTAATGATGAAACATTATGGAGTCTTAAAGGAGGACTGTAGCATCTAATGATGAAACATTATGGAGTCTTAAAGGAGGACTGTACCATCTAATGATGAAACATTATGGAGTCTTAAAGGAGGACTGTAGCATCTAATGATGAAACATTATGGAGTCTTAAAGGAGGACTGTAGCATCTAATGATGAAACATTATGGAGTCTTAAAGGAGGACTGTAGCATCTAATGATGAAACATTATGGAGTCTTAAAGGAGGACTGTAGCATCTAATGATGAAACATTATGGAGTCTTAAAGGTGCCCCCTAGTTTCAAGAGTTAATGTGCCATAACCGGTTTTAATGTGTTTGAGCCAATCAGTTGTGTTGTGACAAGGTAGGGGGAATACAGAAGATAGCCCTATTGGGTAAAAGACTAAGTCTATATTATGTCAAGAACAGCTCAAATAAGCAAAGAGAAACAACAGTCCATCATTACTTTAAGGACCACCACAAGAATGGAAGATCCAGAGTTACTTCTGATGCATAAGTTCATTAGAGTTACCAGCCTTAGAAATTGCAGCCCAAATAAATGCTTCACAAAGTTCAAGTAACAGACACATCTCAACATCATCGGTTCAGAGGAGACTGCGTGAATCAGGCCTTCATGGTCGAATTTCTGCAAGGAAACCACTACTAAAGGACACCAATAAGAAGAAGAGACTTGCTTGGGCCAAGAAACACGAGCAATGGACATTAGACCGGTGGATATCTGTCCTTGGGTCTGATGAGTCCAAATTTGAGATTTTTGGATCCGAGCGTCATGTCTTTGTGAGACGAGGAGTAGATGAACAGATTATCTCCGCATGTGTGGTTCCCACCGTGAAGCATGGAGGAGGAGATGTGATGGTGTGCGGGTGCTTTGCTGTTGACAATGTCATTGATTTATTTATTCAAGTCACACTTAACCAGCATGGCTTCCACAGCATTCTACAGCTATATGCCATTCCATCTGGTTTGGGCTTAGTCCCACTGTCATTTGTTTTTCAACAGGACAATGACCCAACACACCTCCAGGCTGTGTAAGAGCTATTTGATCAAGAAGGAGAGTGATGGAGTGCTGCATCAGATGACCTGGCCTACACAATCCCCCGACCTCAACCAAATCAAGATGTTTTGGGATGAGTTGGATCGCAGAGGTGAAGGGAAAGTGGCCTACAAGTTCTCAGCATATGTGGGAACGCCTACAAGACTGTTGGAAAAGGATTCCAGGTGAAGCTGTTTGACAGAAAGCAAGGGTGGCAACTTTTAAAGAATAAAATATATATTTTGATTTAACACTTGTGGTTACTACATGATTCCATGTGTTTTTTAATAATTTTGAAGTCTTTATTATTCTACAATGTAGAAAATAGTAAAAATAAAGAAAAACCCTTGAATGAGTAGGTGAGTCCAAACTTTTGACTGGTACTGTACATTAAATTCCCTGACAACAGCTCCAGTGGACATTCCTGCAGTCAGCATGCCAATTGCCCGCTCCCTCAGAGACCTGTGGCATTGTTGTGTGATCAAACTGCACATTTTCGAGTAGCCTTTTATTATCCCCAGCACAAGGTGCACCTGTGTAACAATCACGCTGTTCAATCAGCTTCTTGATATGCCACACCTGTCAGGTGGATGGATTATCTTGGCAAAGAATAAATGTTGACTAACAGTGATGCTCATGAAACATCCAACACTTTACATGTTGCGTTTATATTTTTGTTTTTTGTTGTTACTATCAGTTTTAGGAACATTTACCCAAAATATGACATCAGCGATAATCAAAATGTTGAACATCTGTGAATGTCTAAATAAGAAATTGGTCCAATTAAACAGCAATGTGTCGAACCCTTTCAACAACGGGGAGATGTTACTGATGTGCTTTGTATCTGTGACGTAAAAACAAGTTTTGGACTTCCACACAAAATTACTTCTTTAGTTATTTTATGTTTAAGGAAGTGTGTAGGTCACATTCTGTATCATACAGCTATGAAAGTTATATATTTAGAACCACCTGTTCAATTGGAATCCAGCGACGTCTGTGTCTTCAGTGTCCTAGAACTGTCTAGTTTTTTGTGTTCTGACTTGTAAAACAGGATGAATAAGTAATGTAAACATAGCAGTAATTACCAGGAAGCTCTACATTTGTTTTAAAATCACACTAAGATTGTTAAATCTGGCCTCAGGTTATTGAGAGATCTGATTTAGGATTTACCCTCGTAGCAAGGTTTCTTTATCATGTCGTTTCATTTGGGTCTCTATTTAAAAATAACACTATCTTTGGCAGGAGAAAGACCAGACTCAGAGGAACCAGAGCCAGGGACGTCCAAACCAGCAAGACGACACCAGTGCTCCCAGTGTGAAAAGAGTTTTAAACAGAAAGCACAACTGAAAAAACATAAGAGAATACACACAGGGGAGAAGCCTCACCACTGCTCCCAATGTGGAACGTCTTTCGTCCGTTCGGAGGTGCTGAAACGGCATGAGAGAATACACACAGGAGAGAAGCCTTACCACTGCTCCCAATGTGGAAAGTGTTTCAACCATTCGGGGATGCTGAAACAACACGAGAGAATACACACAGGAGAGAAGCTGTACCACTGCTCCCAGTGTGGAAAGTGTTTCACCCGGTCGGGGATGCTGAAACAACACGAGAGAATACACACAGGAGAGAAGCCGTACCACTGCTCCCAATGTGGAAAGTTTTTCAACCAGAGTGGACACCTGAAACAACATGAGAGAATACACACAGGAGAGAAGCCTTACCACTGCTCCCAATGTGGAAAGTGTTTCAACCGGTTGAGGGTGCTGAAACAACATGAGAGAATACACAGAGGAGAGAAGCCTTACCACTGCTCCCAATGTGGAAAATGTTTCATCCATTCAGGGGATCTGAAACAACATGAGAGAATACACACAGGAGAGAAGCCTTACCACTGCTCCCAGTGTGGAAAGTGTTTTAACCAGAGAGGACACCTGAAACGGCATGAGAGAATACACACAGGAGAGAAGCCTTACCACTGCTCCCAATGTGGAAAGTGTTTCTCCCGGTCGGGGACGCTGAAAGAACATGAGAGAATACACACAGGAGAGAAGCCTTACCACTCCTCCCAATGTGGAAAGTGTTTCAACCGGTAGGAGGAGCTGAAACAACATGAGAGAATACACACAGGAGAGAAGCCTTACCACTGCTCCCAATGTGGAAAGTGTTTCAACCAGAGAGGAAACCTGAAAAAGCATGAGAATACACACAGGGCAGAAGCCTTACCACTCCGCCCAGGTTGCAAAGCTTTTGCCCATTTAGGAAGCCTGAAAGAACACATTAGACTGCACACAGAGGAGAAGGCTTAGAAAAGCTCAGACTGTGGGAAAACATATTACTCATAAGTCACTTAAACGTCATTAGAGAATCCACACAGGAGAGAGAAATTACTTCTCTTAGCGTGTATATTGATATTTCACATCACATTGACTTAAAATTCATCAGAGAACATACACAGTGCTCCCGTTGTCTTATATTGTTGACTGACAATGTGTTTACCTGTCTTTACCAGATGAAATTAAATGGTACAGGGTATACTCAAACATATATTTGTTTGTTTCTATTAGAAAACATGAAGTGAATATGGAGTATGTCAGTTTGAATACAGAGTAGATCAGATTCCATGTGTTTAAACGGTCCTTTTTTAAACTCTTTGTGTTTATCTGGGTGTGTCATTCCTCCAGCACTACAGATAATCAAGTGATATTTGGATGTGATGCATTAGTTCCATTGTTGACATTTGCATTGTAGCCCACTGATGATTTAATGAAATGAAAATGTTCAGACTCTGTAATGGAAAATGTTTGTGTGTCCACATAACTGAGTATGTGACTAACCTTGTGAAACTGTCCTATTATAAGCTCCTGTTTTTGGGACTATCATCCTGTGTTGCAAACCAATTTGCACCTGTGTCCTTGTATGAATAAAGTCCCGCCCAGGAACAGGAAACTATAAAGATATTTGCTAATCACTCAATGCTTCAGGAATTCAGACTGTCTACACTGCGCTGTGACTCTGTTATTCTCTCTGAGCTCAGAAATAAAGAATCTTGGTTTGACTTGGACTCCAGCAGATCCTTATTTTATAATATCCACCACAACTCTCCCAAGGATTGCTGTTTATCATTGTCTCAAAGAAGAGTTCCTCGTTCCACTTTCCTGGGGGAATTTACAAGCCTCCCACTGATTGAATAAACATTGTTTCCACAGGTAACATTTTGTATTTCACCCAACCAGCAACCGATATCCAATGACAGGTAACATTTAGTGTTTCACCCAACTTGCAACCGAAATCCAATGACAGGTGACATTTTGTGTAGATTTCATGTTAAATTCACTTTAGTTGACGAATCAAAGAAATGTAAATAGAAACTAGATGTTGAACTGACGTCTGTGCCCAGTGGGCTGGTTTGAATAAGCAGCAGGTGTTGGATCGATATCCACCTTAGTAGCTAAGTTTCCATGTCATTTGAGACAGATTTTCATGTGAATATTCTCAAATCTGCATAAAACAATATATACATTTTCCCACCAGAAATGTTTCTATCAAACAGATTTATTGCAGATTAAAGGCTTTGCGTGACAAATAAATAACTTATGCTGTTAAATTCCCAATGGTTTCCATCGCATTTTCAACTCTACTGATGGTTTAACAAAACTGTTGCATTATATAGCAAAAATGATCTTGTCCCCCCCATGCACTGTAGCCAGCAGCTCATAGATACAGTGTTGGTAGGCTACCTACATGATGAGATTATTATGGATGAGAGCGATATTATTTTATTTGTCAAATGGCAGCCAAGCATCGATCATCATGTCACCTGTCACCAGAATAAGACCATCAAAATGTATTGGAAAGGAGCATCAAGCTCATCACGTGCACTTTCACCACCCTGTGAAGTTCATAACTTATTTAATCTGTAGCCTAATAAACTACATGGGTTCCCAAGTCATAGTGGGAGGACCACACAACATAACGTGACTCCAAGTTAACTAAGACATGATGGTTATTATATAAATATTTGTTCATAAAGGAGTTTCCACCTCCATTTCTCGCTTATACATTTTTACTGACACAAAAAGTCCCCACCATGTCAAACAAACTAACATATAGTTTGTCGGCTTTTATAAAATTGTTCAGGCATATCCTGTTTCCATCAGCCCGGTCATTACTTTTGAAATGGTTGGATCAATATCCACCTTCATGATGTGGATGAAGCCTGATTTGGAATGTCTGACTAGTTCTATATGATGTCATAATTCACCCCTCTGATAATCAAGTGATATTTGGAATGTCTGAGTAGTTCTATCTGATGACATTTGCTCCATTGTTTACATGTCAGTTGGTTTGGTGACATCTTAGTGTGTCTTGAAATAGGATTATTAATCATAAACTCCTATAGCAACAATACAATGCAGCTTTGACATCAAGAAGAGAACGGGCTGATGGGTGGTGGTGCTACTCTATAGGTAAGGCTGTTCAATATGAATGTTCAATACACACAATAGGTTGATCAGTAGCCAGTTATTCTCAAACCAGTTCCGAAAAAAATTGACTTATTTTTAAATCGTATATCTTAGTTGTTCCATAGAAAGTATCTGTGAGGGGGAAAACTGTGTTTATACGCTAACATCCAAGCTAAAATCGCCTGCTTATTGAAGTAGTGGTTTTGTGGAGCGATGGGTAACGATGCTTCGTGGGTGACTGATGTTGATGCGTGCAGAGGGTCCCTGGTTCGCGCCCGGGTATGGGCGAGGGGACAGATTAAAGTTATACATACAGTATCAATGTAACACATTTGCTAATTTAACAAGCAAATTACGTTTAAATGAACCAATAGATAGCGTTTTGAACATAATTCTGTTTACCTAAGAGTAAAATACACAAGATTGGTCTAAAGAGCTTCAATGTTTTGGTTTTAGGTTTGCTCGCAAAGCACAGCGTGTTTCAATCAGAAGCCTTTTGTCGCTGTTGAAGAAGTCCTCCTGTCACGTCCACTAGATTATACGTCACGCAAGACGCATCCCTGATGAAGACAGCTTGGCTGTCGTGACGTTTGTAATTAAATTATTGCATCTGAGCTCCAGGAGTGTGCGGGTCTCTTTTATTTTCACGCAAGTAGCATCACCTGAAAAACTCATATCGCCATCTGCTGACTGGAGGGGGTAACGCAGTTTGGAAAAATATGAATTACAATGTTCAGTCTGGCAAACAACGTCATAAGAAGTCATTACATTTTTGTTCTGACTTGCGCTGCAAACTGTGGGACCTTATATAGACAGGTGTGTGCCTTTCCAAATCATGTCCAATCAATTTAATTTACCACAGGTGGACTCCAATCAAGTTGTAGAAACATCTCAAGGATGATCAAGATGCACCTGAGCTCAATTTCAATTCTCATAGCAAAGGGTCTGAATACTTATGTAAATCAGTTATTTCAGTTTAAAAATACATATACATTTGTAATACTTTCTAAAGGCACTGTATGTATAAACATATATTTTCCTTTGTTTTCCACTAACCCTATCACCCCTTCCCTGATTGGAGGAAACTAATGCACAACAACTTTTTGGCTTCTAAGTCCAGCTTATACATACTATATACATTTTACAGACAATGTGTTATACAATAGTTATATTTATCATTCAGTTACCCTAAACCTCTCCCATCTATCTCTGAAGACCATCCAGTCCTATCCTTCAGTTACCCTAAACCTCTCCCATCTATCTCTGAAGACCATCCAGTCCTATCCGTCAGTTACCCTAAACCTCTCGCATCGATCTCTGAAGACCATCCAGTCCTATCCTTCAGTTACCCTAAACCTCTCCCATCTATCTCTGAAGACCATCCAGTCCTATCCTTCAGTTACCCTAAACCTCTCGAATCGATCTCTGAAGACCATCCAGTCCTATCCTTCAGTTACCCTAAACCTCTCCCATCTATCTCTGAAGACCATCCAGTCCTATCCTTCAGTTACCCTAAACCTCTCCCATCTATCGCTGAAGACCATCCAGTCCTATTCTTCAGTTACCCTAAACCTCTCCCATCCATCTCTGAAGACCATCCAGTCCTATCCTTCAGTTACCCTAAACCTCTCCCATCTATCTCTGAAGACCATCCAGTCCTATCCTTCAGTTACCCTAAACCTCTCCCATATATCTCTGAAGACCATCCAGTCCTATCCTTCAGTTACCCTAAACCTCTCCCATCTATCTCTGAAGACCATCCAGTCCTATCCTTCAGTTACCCTAAACCTCTCCCATCTATCTCTGAAGACCACCCCGTTTGATTTCTATTTGCCATATATTTTTAACTGTGATGTTTCACAAAAGTTCTTGACCTTTATATTCTCATAGTTGCTGCAGATAGTAAATTAAAAATAAACATGTTTGCTAAAAGTATTATTATATTATTGATCAATTGACTATGACTTTTCAAATCCCCCAGTAGTGCTGTCTGCAGAGTTAGCTCCAGGTAAATGTTGTCATTCCTTGACATGCGACCAAAAACAAGCTACATATGGACAGAACTAAAACAAAAGATCTAATGATTCTGTCTCTTCGCAGCCCAATCTACAGAGGTTCATTGTATCCCCCATATATAGAACTGGTTGCAATAATTTTGTATAATAATTCAAATTGAAAAGTTCCAAGTTTTGAATCTTGCGTCATTCATAATGTTCTTTAACCAATGTTGGTCTTTAATGCAGGACTGACAGACACGTTTCTTACTTTTTTCCCCTTTCCACCATTTTTGTGGTAATGCTGCAATTAGTTTGGTTGTAATTTTGGGTAGTGCAGACATTTCCATATATTTTTGTTATCTGCATGTGTGACAACTCCACCAGTCCTATTTATGATATAATTTACAACGTTTAAACCTTTTTTATGTATTACATTTTACTTTGATTTTTTTAATCAATTAGTATATTTGAGGTTAACCACAATTTTTTTTAACCTAAATTCCATTTTCTCCTTTTTGTTTTTCCAGGTTTCTGACATGTCCCTGATTTTCTGGTTAACAACAACATTGGATGTTCTAAGTTCACAACAATACTTAAACCACATCAGGAGACCACTTTTGAAGTCTGAGAAAAATCTAAGACATGTTCATTTTTATGTGTAGATACCCTTTAATTGAAGTGACACCAGCAAGAGCCTTGCTTGGTAAGTGGTGGCTGTAGCACACATGTGATTGCAGAGTTTGCTGAACAAATCACAACTGGATTGATGCTAATATTCATTATATATTCTGCCAGGTAGGAACAGACTGCTTTGTTGTTAACATTTAATTGACAAGGTTTGTGGGAAAGCTTTTTCATCAACCAGAAGATGGTTGTCATTAGCATCATCGCTAACAGCTACACATAGTGGATCATTAGCATCATCGCTAACAGCTACACATAGTGGATCATTAGCATCATCGCTAACAGCTACACATAGTGGATCATTAGCATCATCGCTAACAGCTACACATAGTGGTAGACTGCACTCAGACAGGGGCATTTCCTGGCTGATTAATCTTCAAAAAGTTGAAGGGAAATACAAATCACATAGGCACATTTAATGACAATTTTGAGGCAGAGAGTTCAGAATAACTATATTAAAAAATGAATACAAATTATACCAGGGCACTTTAGAGACTGGAAGGGTAAAGGGGCATGTGCTCTACACAGGTAGAGAGACATACCTGTCCATGTTGCCTTTTGCAAAGTGGGCACTGCTTCATGTGGCAACACCACCACTCACCTAAATAGCCCACATGCCGCTGAGTGAGAAGTTTTTTTTATTGTTTTTGGGCAGAATTATGTGAGGTGTTGTTAGTGATGAGCCTCGGTCCATTTAGCTCGGAATATGCCACCCTCGTCAATCTGTCACCTAATCCTGCCTAATGGGCAGGTCAGCCCTGGAGGAAAGTATTGGCTGTAAGAAGTAAGAGAACATAACATCTGGTTGTTTTTAAATGACTTCTTTTGACGTTGCTTTATTTTTGTTCCGATCTGTGTTGCTCACTCCAGTCAGCAGATGGCGATGTGAGTTTTTCAGGTGATGCTTCTTGCGTGACGTATAATCTAGTGGACGGAACAGGAGGCTTCTTCAACAGAGACAAAAGGCTTCCGTTTCAACCAATGCGGTGGTTTGCTAGCGAACATAGATCCGGAGCATTTAAGCTCTTTAGTCTAATCTTGTGTATATTATTCTTAGTGTTTAGAACACAATTCTGTTTACGCATCTACTTGTTAATTTAAACGTAGTTTGCTTCTTAAATTAGCGAATGTGTTAACTTGATACTGCACAAGGCTAATCGCCCGGAGCATGAGGTCACTAAACTAGACGGAGAAAGATCTGGTGAAAGGAGAGGAAGAAGCTTTCAGAATGGAAGAGGAGGCTATCACATTGAAACAAGAGGATGATATTACAGGGAAAGAGGAAGATGGGAAAGAGGTTGTCAGAGTGGAAAATGAGAAGGTAGAATCTTTCAGAATCAAAAAGGATGAAGATCCCGTAACATTGAAGAAGGAGAATATAGTGAAAGAAGAGGAAGAACCTTTCAGAATCAAAAATGAGGAAGATGCCGTAACATTGAAGGAGGAGAATGTAGCGAAAGAAGAGGAAGAACCTTTTGGAGTAAAAGAGGAAGAGGAGGATATCTCAATAAAAGAGGAGGACGACGTTTTAGGAGTGAAAAGGGAGGAGTCAGAATATCCGATTTCCATCCGTGAGTACTGTCTTAAAAACAGGGGCACAAACGATGCAATTGTTGAACTAATGTGGTTTTAAATGGGGGATTCTACTGAAGTTCTACACTTGAATATGTTGTTCAGTACTGCCATTGGTACATATATTTTTTTAAATTAGATGTATTTTATTCTCCATGTGGTCTATATTAAAGCTCACTTCATCTTGTATAACAGGATTCTACAATCCAATTCTGGTGCATCATTTCTACATAAAATATCAAAGGGATGTAAAAGCCACCCATTTCATGGAACGACCCTTTCACACTTGCATCACAAACAGTATTTTTTTTAAAGGCATAAATTTAGGCCCTTTTTAGACATATTAATGGCTCTGGTAAGACCCTGTGATCGCAATAGAAGATCATAGGTTGACTGTCTGTTTGATGTTGTCATTCACACAGGTGAGAGACATGACGATCCTGGATCCTCTAGGAAGCCTCAACAACATCCTGATGCTGACGAGGCAGAGAAGAGTCTCTCCAGATCAGAACACCAGATGGTACAGCTTGGTCTGGTCTAGCATACAGCTTGGTCTATCTGGGTCTGGGCTGGGTTTCTGTAAAGCACATAATGACATGTGTCTGTGTCCCCTCTTTATGGTTACTAGGACAATGCTAGCCCTTCCTCCCTCCCGGAGTCCCCGCGTCGTGCCTCTCCCGGTAGCACCTTACTGCTGGGTATGAAGAGTTTGTCTGTGCTGCTGGTGGACTGCAGGAAAACAATGGGGCTGAGTGGAACTGTGAGAGGAGGAGAAGAGAAGAAAGGATCAGATTTGACTCATCAAAGTAAGTGCTGTAGTTTAGTTTGAACAAATACAATAGATCTGCCCACCGGTATCTGTTACCAGGATAACCAGCAGAGTTCTGTTAGTTGACAGGAAGATAGACTGGTGTATATGGATGTAATGAATATCATAACACTGAAAAAGGATTCTGCCAATGAAAAGAGAGAAACCAATAGACCATATAAAACCTTGATGAAAGGTAGCTTTGGAGAGAAAGTTTCAAGATGATCCAATGTAAGGTGCTTGTTTTACAAAAACTTTTCCTTAAAACATTATGGATGTTACATTGCCTGTCGCAGTCAAACCCCCTATCTTTACTAGACTGTAGAACAGGCAAACTAAACTCAAGACACTGTTAATTAATTAACTAATACTGGAGGAAAGCTGTGATCAGGCTGCCCACTCAAGAGAAAGCTTCAAACTGTAACCAGTGCCGGCAACCTTCAGGTTGTTCAGGTTATCAATCAACCTACCAGGGTAGTTACAAACAGTAGAGGAATGAAATCATCAACATGGTTTGATCATATCTTTACTAATGCTGCAGAAATGGGTTTTAAAGCAGTATCCAGATCCACCAGATGTAGTGATAACAATATAGGAGCCATGTCTAGGAAAACCACAGTTCCAAAGGCTGGGACTAATATTGTGTTTAAGAGGTCATACATTTTTGCTATGTTGTTGATGTAAATAATATTTGTTGGTCCGTGGTGTGTAATGAGGAGCAACCAGACACTGCCCTTGACACGTTTGAAACTGCTTATACCAGTTACTAATAAGCATGCACCCATTAAGAAAATGACTGTAAAAACTGTTAAATCCACGTGGATTGATGAGGAATTTTAAAAATGATATGATGAAGAGGGAGGCAAAAGAGATGGCATATAGGTCTGGCTGAATAACTGATTGGCAAACCTATTGCAAATTGAGACATCATTTGACTAAACTGAATAAAAATAAGAAAGTACACAATGAAACAAAGATAAATTACATGAAGAATGATAGTAAAAATCTTTGGAGCATCTTCAATGAAATTTTGGGCAAATAAAATCTACAATGACAAGTCACTGGTGTCTGACAACGTGGATGGAAAATTGAAGATAATAGCGGCCGATATTGCCATTCCTATTTGCCTTGTCTTTATTTTAAGCCTACTAGAAAGTGTGTACCCTCAGGCCTGGAGGGAAGCTAAAGTCATTCCACTACCCAAGAATAGTAAAGCTCCCTTTACTGGCTTAAATAGCTGACCAATCAGCCTGTTACCAACCCTTACAATTTTGGGAAAAAAATATTTGACCAGATACAATGCTGTTTTACATTAAACAAATATAGACTTTTAGCTTATAGGGAAGTTCATTCAACAAGCACAGCACTTGCAAATGACTGTTTGGCTGAGAGAAATTGATGATAAAAATGGCTTTACACCCCCTGCTATATTGTGGATAAAGAGTTTTTCTTTGAAAATGTAACCTTTATTTAACTAGGCAAGTCAGTTATAAACAAATTATTTTTTCAATGATGGCCTAGGACTGCCTTGTTCAGGGGCAGAACGACAGAGTTTTACCTTGTCAACTCGGGGATTCGATCCAGCAATCTTTCGGTTAATGGCCTACCGCTCTAACCACTAGGCTACCTGCCGCCCCAGAGCTACCTGTCTAACGGAACACAAAGAGTGTTCTTTAATGGAAGCCTGTACAACAAAATCAAGGTAGAATCAGGAATTCCCCAGGGCAGCTGTTTGGCACCTACTTTTTTCAATCTTTACCAACAACATGCCAATGACATTTGAGTAAAGCCAGTGAGTCTATGTATGCGGATGACTCAACACTGTACACGTCAGCTACTACAGCGACTGAAATGACTGCAACACTTAACATAGAGCTGCAGTTAGTTTCAGAATGGGTGGCAAGGAATACATATTTCTGATTACCTTAAGTTACATGGCCTACTACGCTAATTCTGTAGCGGTATTGTTAGAGGGGGGTAAATATGAAGATTTTGTTGGGGCGCCAGGCAGGTATTAACCCTAGTTATTAAAGTTAGTTATTACCTATTATAACATTATTATTAAATATTATTAAAACTGAAAGGATGAGAGTAGAATAGATAGAGTAGCGCTTCCAGACACATTCTAAACATGATGGAGACTTAAAGGAGGACTGTAGCATCTAATGATGAAACATTATGCAGTCTTAAAGGAGGACTGTAGCATCTAATGATGAAACATTATGCAGTCTTAAAGGAGGACTGTAGCATCTAATGATGAAACATTATGCAGTCTTAAAGGAGGACTGTAGCATCTAATGATGAAACATTATGGAGTCTTAAAGGAGGACTGTAGCATCTAATGATGAAACATTATGGAGTCTTAAAGGAGGACTGTAGCATCATGAGGTGGTCACTGGGAATTCATTTCAATTAATTGCCTTTTTAGAAGTTAAGTTGTGGAATTTCTTTCCCTATAACCTGTTTGGGATAGGGGGCAGTATTTTCACGTCCGGATGAAAAGCGTTCCCAAAGTAAACTACCTGCTACTCAGGCCCAGAAGCTAGGATATTTATATAATTGGTAGAGTCGAATAGAGAACACTCTAAGGTTTCTAAAACTGTAAAAATAATGTCTGTGAGTTTAACATAACTTATTTGGCAGGTGAAACCCCGTGGACAAACCATCCAGGAGGAATTTTTTGTTGTTGAGGTGACTCTGTTTTCAAATGGTTTTGTGTGGCACTTGGTTGCAGTTCCTATTGCTTCCACTAGATGTCAACAGTCTTTAGAAATTGGTTGATGTTTTTCTTTAGAGAAATTAAGAAGTACGGTTATTCAGAACGAGGGTCCAGCCTAGTGCTCTCTAATGTTTTGATGCGCGCTCCAGGTCACGCGCTTCACGTTGTTTTTATCCGGTATTGAACACAGTTTATCCCGTCTTAAATTTTCTCGATTATTTATGTTTTAAAATACCTAAAGTTAGATTAGGAAAGTTGTTTGAAATGTTTGGACAGCGTTTACAGGTAACTTATTAGATATTTTGTAGTCATGCTGGGTGAGTTGGAACCAGTGTTTTTTTTAATCAAATGCACCAAATAAAAGGAAATTTTGGAGATATAACGACGGAATTAATCGAACAAAAGGACCATTTGTGATGTTTATGGGACATATTGGAGTGCCAAAAGAAGAAGCTCTTCAAAGGTAAGGCACAAATTATATCATTATTTCTGAGGTTTGTGTCGCGCCTGGCGGGTTGAAATATGATTGTCGTGTGTTTGTTTGATGGGGTGCTGTCCTCAGATAATCGCATGGTTCGCTTTTGCCGCAAAGCCTTTCTGAAATCTGACACGGTGGCTAGATTAACAAGAAGTTAAGCTTTGCACTTGTGAATGTATGAAAGTTAAAGTTCAAATAAATAAATATTTTGCACTCTGCAATTTCACCGGATGTTGTCAACGTTCCGCTAGCAGGTTTTAATGTGTTTTAACCTTTTGGAACTACTCCTCCCGTTTCCGGGAGAATTGTCATCAACTACACTAATTAGCATAACGCAACAGACAAAAATTCTTACTAGAAAATATTCATATTCATGAAATCACAAGTGAAATGTAGTGAAACACAGCTTAGCCTTTTGTTAATCACCCTGTCATCTCAGATTTTGAAATTATGCTTTACAGCCAAAGCAAGACAAGCATTTGTGTAAGTTTATCGATAGCCTAGCATAGCATTATGTCCAGCTAGCAGCAGGGAGCTTGGTCACGAAAATCAGAAAAGCAATCCAATTAAATCGTTTACCTTTGAGCTTCGGATGTTTTCACTCGCGAGACTCCCAGTTAGACAGCAAATGTTCATTTTGTTCCATAAAGATTATTTTTTATAGCCAAAATACCTCCGTTTATTCTTCACGTTTTGTTGACAAAAAAACTCAAAATTAGATCCATAATACCGACAGAAACATGGCAAACCTTTTTTATAATCAATCCTCAAGGTGTTTTTCAAATATCTATTTGATAATATATCAACCAGGACAATTGGCTTTTCACGAGGAGCGAGAGGCACAATGGCCGCCTTTGTCTATTACGCACAAATCAATCTGAGAGCCACCACCTGACCACTGACACAATGTTGTCGTTCACGCTCATTTTTCAAAATAAAAACCATGTCTAGTGACTGTAGACACATTAGGGAAGCTATAGAAAAAGGAATCTGGTTGATATCCCTTTCAATGGTCAATAGGGATGCATAGGAACGCAGAGGTTTCAAAATGAGAGTCACTTCCTGATTGGATATTTTTCAGGCTTTCGCCTCCAATATCAGTTATGTTATATTCACAGACAATATTTTTACAGTGTTGGAAACGTTTGTGTTTTCTATCCTAAGCTGTCAATTATATGCATATTCTAGCACCTGGTCCTGAGAAATAGCCCGTTTGAACGTTATTTTTCCAAAAATTAAAATAGTGCCCCCTAGTTTCAAGAGTTAATGTGCTATAGCAGGTTTGAATGTATTTGAGCCAATCAGTTGTGTTGTGACAAGGTAGGGGGGTATACAGAAGATAGCCCTATTGGGTAAAAGACGAAGTCCATATTATGTCAAGAACAGCTCAAATAAGCAAAGAGAAGCAACAGTCCATCATTACTTTAAGGACCACCACAATAATGGAAGATCCAGAGTTACTTCTGATGCATAAGTTCATTAGAGTTTACCAGCCTTAGAAATTGCAGCCCAAATAAATGCTTCACAAAGTTCAAGTAACAGACACATCTCAACATCATCGGTTCAGAGGAGACTGCGTGAATCAGGCCTTCATGTTCGAATTGCTGCAAGGAAACCACTACTAAAGGACACCAATAAGAAGAAGAGACTTGCTTGGGCCAAGAAACACGAACAATGGACATTAGACCGGTGGATATCTGTCCTTGGGTCTGATGAGTCCAAATGTGAGATTTTTGGATCCGAGCGTCATGTCTTTGTGAGACGAGGAGTAGATTAACAGAAGTCACTCTTAACCAGCATGGCTTCCACAGCATTCTACAGCTATATGCCATCCCATCTGGTTTGGGCTTAGTCCCACTGTCATTTGTTTTTCAACAGGACAATGACCCAACACACCTCCTGGCTGTGTAAGAGCTATTTGACCAAGTAGGAGAGTGATGGAGTGCTGTATCAGATGACCTGGCCTACACAATCCCCCGACACAATCCCCCACATTTCCAGAGATGGAAGTAATTTTTACTGTACTTTTCGGTACCTTTGAATCTAATGTATTGTATCAAGATGGTTTGGGATGAGTTGGATCGCAGAGGTGAAGGGAAAGCGGCCTACAAGTTCTCAGCATATGTGGGAACGCCTACAAGACTGTTGGAAAAGGATTCCATGTGAAGCTGGTTGAGAGAAAGCAAGGGTGGCAACTTTTGAAGAATAAAATATATATTTTATTTTAACACTTGTGGTTACTACATGATTCCATGTGTTTTTTAATAATTTTGATGTCTTTATTATTCTACAATGTAGAAAATAGTCAAAATAAAGAAAAACCCTTGAATGAGTAGGTGAGTCCAACCTTTTGACTGGTACTGTACATAAAATTTCCTAACAGCTCCAGTGGACATTCCTGCAATCAGCATGCCAATTGCCCTCTCCCTCAGAGACCTGTGGCATTGTTGTGTGAACAAACTGCAAATTTTCGGGTTCTCTTTAATTATCCCCACCACAAGGTGCACCTGTGTAATAACCAAGTTGTTCAATCAGCTTCTTGATATGCCACACCTGTCAGGTGGATGGATTATCTTGGCAAAGAATAAATGTTGACTAACAGTGATGCTCATGAAACATCCAACACTTTACATGTTGCGTTTATATTTTTGTTTTTTGTTGTTAATATCAGTTTTAGGAACATTTACCCAAAATATGACATCAGCGATAATCAAAATGTTGAAAATCTGTGAATGTCTAAATAAGAAATTGGTCCATTTAAACAGCAATGTGTCGAACCCTTTCAACAACGGGGAGATGTTACTGATGTGCTTTGTATCTGCGACGTAAAAACAAGTTTTGGACTTCCACACAAAATGACTTCTTTAGTTATTTTATGATTAAGGAAGTGTGTAGGTCACATTCTGTATCATATAGCTATGAAAGTTATATATTTAGAACCACCTGTTCAATTGGAATCCAGCGACGTCTGTGTCTTCAGTGTCCTAGAAGTGTCCAGGTTTTTGTGTTCTGACTTGTAAAACAGGATGAATAAAATAAGTAATGTAAACATAGCAGTAATTACCAGGGAGCTCTACATTTGTTTTAAAATCACACTAAGATTGTTAAAACTGGCCTCGGGTTATTGAGAGATCTGATTTAGGATTTACCCTCGTAGCAAGGTTGTTTTATCATGTGGTTTCATTCGGGTCTCTATTTAAAAATAACACTGTCTTTGGCAGGAGAAAGACCAGACTCAGAGGAGCCAGAGCCAGGGACGTCCAAACTAGCAAGACGACACCACTGCTCCCACTGTGGAAAAAATTGTAACCGGTTATGGGACCTGAAACAACATGAGAAAATGCACACAGGGGAGAAGCCTTACCACTGTTCCCAATGTGGAAAGTGTTTCGTCTGTTCGGGGGAGCTGAAACAACATGAGAGAATACACACAGGAGAGAAGCCTTACCACTGCTCCCAATGTGGAAAGAGTTTCAACCAGAAAGCAAACCTGAAAGTTCATGAGAGAATACACACAGGAGAGAAGCCTTACCACTGCTCCCAATGTGGAAAGAGTTTCAACCAGAAAGCAAACCTGAAAGCTCATGAGAGAATACACACAGGAGAGAAGCTGTACCACTGCTCCCAGTGTGGAAAGTGTTTCACCCGGTCGGGGATGCTGAAACAACACGAGAGAATACACACAGGAGAGAAGCCGTACCACTGCTCCCAATGTGGAAAGTTTTTCAACCAGAGTGGACACCTGAAACAACATGAGAGAATACACACAGGAGAGAAGCCTTACCACTGCTCCCAATGTGGAAAGTGTTTCAACCGGTTGAGGGTGCTGAAACAACATGAGAGAATACACAGAGGAGAGAAGCCTTACCACTGCTCCCAATGTGGAAAATGTTTCATCCATTCAGGGGATCTGAAACAACATGAGAGAATACACACAGGAGAGAAGCCTTACCACTGCTCCCAGTGTGGAAAGTGTTTTAACCAGAGAGGACACCTGAAACGGCATGAGAGAATACACACAGGAGAGAAGCCTTACCACTGCTCCCAATGTGGAAAGTGTTTCTCCCGGTCGGGGACGCTGAAAGAACATGAGAGAATACACACAGGAGAGAAGCCTTACCACTCCTCCCAATGTGGAAAGTGTTTCAACCGGTAGGAGGAGCTGAAACAACATGAGAGAATACACACAGGAGAGAAGCCTTACCACTGCTCCCAATGTGGAAAGTGTTTCAACCGGTCGGGGGAGCTGAAACAACATGAGAGAATACACACAGGAGAGAAGCCTTACCACTGCTCCCAATGTGGAAAGTGTTTCAACCAGAGAGGAAACCTGAAAAAGCATGAGAATACACACAGGGCAGAAGCCTTACCACTCCGCCCAGGTTGCAAAGCTTTTGCCCATTTAGGAAGCCTGAAAGAACACATTAGACTGCACACAGAGGAGAAGGCTTAGAAAAGCTCAGACTGTGGGAAAACATATTACTCATAAGTCACTTAAACGTCATTAGAGAATCCACACAGGAGAGAGAAATTACTTCTCTTAGCGTGTATATTGATATTTCACATCACATTGACTTAAAATTCATCAGAGAACATACACAGTGCTCCCGTTGTCTTATATTGTTGACTGACAATGTGTTTACCTGTCTTTACCAGATGAAATTAAATGGTACAGGGTATACTCAAACATATATTTGTTTGTTTCTATTAGAAAACATGAAGTGAATATGGAGTATGTCAGTTTGAATACAGAGTAGATCAGATTCCATGTGTTTAAACGGTCCTTTTTTAAACTCTTTGTGTTTATCTGGGTGTGTCATTCCTCCAGCACTACAGATAATCAAGTGATATTTGGATGTGATGCATTAGTTCCATTGTTGACATTTGCATTGTAGCCCACTGATGATTTAATGAAATGAAAATGTTCAGACTCTGTAATGGAAAATGTTTGTGTGTCCACATAACTGAGTATGTGACTAACCTTGTGAAACTGTCCTATTATAAGCTCCTGTTTTTGGGACTATCATCCTGTGTTGCAAACCAATTTGCACCTGTGTCCTTGTATGAATAAAGTCCCGCCCAGGAACAGGAAACTATAAAGATATTTGCTAATCACTCAATGCTTCAGGAATTCAGACTGTCTACACTGCGCTGTGACTCTGTTATTCTCTCTGAGCTCAGAAATAAAGAATCTTGGTTTGACTTGGACTCCAGCAGATCCTTATTTTATAATATCCACCACAACTCTCCCAAGGATTGCTGTTTATCATTGTCTCAAAGAAGAGTTCCTCGTTCCACTTTCCTGGGGGAATTTACAAGCCTCCCACTGATTGAATAAACATTGTTTCCACAGGTAACATTTTGTATTTCACCCAACCAGCAACCGATATCCAATGACAGGTAACATTTAGTGTTTCACCCAACTTGCAACCGAAATCCAATGACAGGTGACATTTTGTGTAGATTTCATGTTAAATTCACTTTAGTTGACGAATCAAAGAAATGTAAATAGAAACTAGATGTTGAACTGACGTCTGTGCCCAGTGGGCTGGTTTGAATAAGCAGCAGGTGTTGGATCGATATCCACCTTAGTAGCTAAGTTTCCATGTCATTTGAGACAGATTTTCATGTGAATATTCTCAAATCTGCATAAAACAATATATACATTTTCCCACCAGAAATGTTTCTATCAAACAGATTTATTGCAGATTAAAGGCTTTGCGTGACAAATAAATAACTTATGCTGTTAAATTCCCAATGGTTTCCATCGCATTTTCAACTCTACTGATGGTTTAACAAAACTGTTGCATTATATAGCAAAAATGATCTTGTCCCCCCCATGCACTGTAGCCAGCAGCTCATAGATACAGTGTTGGTAGGCTACCTACATGATGAGATTATTATGGATGAGAGCGATATTATTTTATTTGTCAAATGGCAGCCAAGCATCGATCATCATGTCACCTGTCACCAGAATAAGACCATCAAAATGTATTGGAAAGGAGCATCAAGCTCATCACGTGCACTTTCACCACCCTGTGAAGTTCATAACTTATTTAATCTGTAGCCTAATAAACTACATGGGTTCCCAAGTCATAGTGGGAGGACCACACAACATAACGTGACTCCAAGTTAACTAAGACATGATGGTTATTATATAAATATTTGTTCATAAAGGAGTTTCCACCTCCATTTCTCGCTTATACATTTTTACTGACACAAAAAGTCCCCACCATGTCAAACAAACTAACATATAGTTTGTCGGCTTTTATAAAATTGTTCAGGCATATCCTGTTTCCATCAGCCCGGTCATTACTTTTGAAATGGTTGGATCAATATCCACCTTCATGATGTGGATGAAGCCTGATTTGGAATGTCTGACTAGTTCTATATGATGTCATAATTCACCCCTCTGATAATCAAGTGATATTTGGAATGTCTGAGTAGTTCTATCTGATGACATTTGCTCCATTGTTTACATGTCAGTTGGTTTGGTGACATCTTAGTGTGTCTTGAAATAGGATTATTAATCATAAACTCCTATAGCAACAATACAATGCAGCTTTGACATCAAGAAGAGAACGGGCTGATGGGTGGTGGTGCTACTCTATAGGTAAGGCTGTTCAATATGAATGTTCAATACACACAATAGGTTGATCAGTAGCCAGTTATTCTCAAACCAGTTCCGAAAAAAATTGACTTATTTTTAAATCGTATATCTTAGTTGTTCCATAGAAAGTATCTGTGAGGGGGAAAACTGTGTTTATACGCTAACATCCAAGCTAAAATCGCCTGCTTATTGAAGTAGTGGTTTTGTGGAGCGATGGGTAACGATGCTTCGTGGGTGACTGATGTTGATGCGTGCAGAGGGTCCCTGGTTCGCGCCCGGGTATGGGCGAGGGGACAGATTAAAGTTATACATACAGTATCAATGTAACACATTTGCTAATTTAACAAGCAAATTACGTTTAAATGAACCAATAGATAGCGTTTTGAACATAATTCTGTTTACCTAAGAGTAAAATACACAAGATTGGTCTAAAGAGCTTCAATGTTTTGGTTTTAGGTTTGCTCGCAAAGCACAGCGTGTTTCAATCAGAAGCCTTTTGTCGCTGTTGAAGAAGTCCTCCTGTCACGTCCACTAGATTATACGTCACGCAAGACGCATCCCTGATGAAGACAGCTTGGCTGTCGTGACGTTTGTAATTAAATTATTGCATCTGAGCTCCAGGAGTGTGCGGGTCTCTTTTATTTTCACGCAAGTAGCATCACCTGAAAAACTCATATCGCCATCTGCTGACTGGAGGGGGTAACGCAGTTTGGAAAAATATGAATTACAATGTTCAGTCTGGCAAACAACGTCATAAGAAGTCATTACATTTTTGTTCTGACTTGCGCTGCAAACTGTGGGACCTTATATAGACAGGTGTGTGCCTTTCCAAATCATGTCCAATCAATTTAATTTACCACAGGTGGACTCCAATCAAGTTGTAGAAACATCTCAAGGATGATCAAGATGCACCTGAGCTCAATTTCAATTCTCATAGCAAAGGGTCTGAATACTTATGTAAATCAGTTATTTCAGTTTAAAAATACATATACATTTGTAATACTTTCTAAAGGCACTGTATGTATAAACATATATTTTCCTTTGTTTTCCACTAACCCTATCACCCCTTCCCTGATTGGAGGAAACTAATGCACAACAACTTTTTGGCTTCTAAGTCCAGCTTATACATACTATATACATTTTACAGACAATGTGTTATACAATAGTTATATTTATCATTCAGTTACCCTAAACCTCTCCCATCTATCTCTGAAGACCATCCAGTCCTATCCTTCAGTTACCCTAAACCTCTCCCATCTATCTCTGAAGACCATCCAGTCCTATCCGTCAGTTACCCTAAACCTCTCGCATCGATCTCTGAAGACCATCCAGTCCTATCCTTCAGTTACCCTAAACCTCTCCCATCTATCTCTGAAGACCATCCAGTCCTATCCTTCAGTTACCCTAAACCTCTCGAATCGATCTCTGAAGACCATCCAGTCCTATCCTTCAGTTACCCTAAACCTCTCCCATCTATCTCTGAAGACCATCCAGTCCTATCCTTCAGTTACCCTAAACCTCTCCCATCTATCGCTGAAGACCATCCAGTCCTATTCTTCAGTTACCCTAAACCTCTCCCATCCATCTCTGAAGACCATCCAGTCCTATCCTTCAGTTACCCTAAACCTCTCCCATCTATCTCTGAAGACCATCCAGTCCTATCCTTCAGTTACCCTAAACCTCTCCCATATATCTCTGAAGACCATCCAGTCCTATCCTTCAGTTACCCTAAACCTCTCCCATCTATCTCTGAAGACCATCCAGTCCTATCCTTCAGTTACCCTAAACCTCTCCCATCTATCTCTGAAGACCACCCCGTTTGATTTCTATTTGCCATATATTTTTAACTGTGATGTTTCACAAAAGTTCTTGACCTTTATATTCTCATAGTTGCTGCAGATAGTAAATTAAAAATAAACATGTTTGCTAAAAGTATTATTATATTATTGATCAATTGACTATTATTTTTCAAATCCCCCAGTAGTGCTGTCTGCAGAGTTAGCTCCAGGTAAATGTTGTCATTCCTTGACATGCGACCAAAAACAAGCTACATATGGACAGAACTAAAACAAAAGATCTAATGATTCTGTCTCTTCGCAGCCCAATCTACAGAGGTTCATTGTATCCCCCATATATAGAACATTGTATTGGTTGCAATAATTTTGTATAATAATTCAAATTGAAAAGTTCCAAGTTTTGAATCTTGCGTCATTCATAATGTTCTTTAACCAATGTTGGTCTTTAATGCAGGACTGACAGACACGTTTCTTACTTTTTTCCCCTTTCCACCATTTTTGTGGTAATGCTGCAATTAGTTTGGTTGTAATTTTGGGTAGTGCAGACATTTCCATATATTTTTGTTATCTGCATGTGTGACAACTCCACCAGTCCTATTTATGATATAATTTACAACGTTTAAACCTTTTTTATGTATTACATTTTACTTTGATTTTTTTAATCAATTAGTATATTTGAGGTTAACCACAATTTTTTTTAACCTAAATTCCATTTTCTCCTTTTTGTTTTTCCAGGTTTCTGACATGTCCCTGATTTTCTGGTTAACAACAACATTGGATGTTCTAAGTTCACAACAATACTTAAACCACATCAGGAGACCACTTTTGAAGTCTGAGAAAAATCTAAGACATGTTCATTTTTATGTGTAGATACCCTTTAATTGAAGTGACACCAGCAAGAGCCTTGCTTGGTAAGTGGTGGCTGTAGCACACATGTGATTGCAGAGTTTGCTGAACAAATCACAACTGGATTGATGCTAATATTCATTATATATTCTGCCAGGTAGGAACAGACTGCTTTGTTGTTAACATTTAATTGACAAGGTTTGTGGGAAAGCTTTTTCATCAACCAGAAGATGGTTGTCATTAGCATCATCGCTAACAGCTACACATAGTGGATCATTAGCATCATCGCTAACAGCTACACATAGTGGATCATTAGCATCATCGCTAACAGCTACACATAGTGGATCATTAGCATCATCGCTAACAGCTACACATAGTGGTAGACTGCACTCAGACAGGGGCATTTCCTGGCTGATTAATCTTCAAAAAGTTGAAGGGAAATACAAATCACATAGGCACATTTAATGACAATTTTGAGGCAGAGAGTTCAGAATAACTATATTAAAAAATGAATACAAATTATACCAGGGCACTTTAGAGACTGGAAGGGTAAAGGGGCATGTGCTCTACACAGGTAGAGAGACATACCTGTCCATGTTGCCTTTTGCAAAGTGGGCACTGCTTCATGTGGCAACACCACCACTCACCTAAATAGCCCACATGCCGCTGAGTGAGAAGTTTTTTTTATTGTTTTTGGGCAGAATTATGTGAGGTGTTGTTAGTGATGAGCCTCGGTCCATTTAGCTCGGAATATGCCACCCTCGTCAATCTGTCACCTAATCCTGCCTAATGGGCAGGTCAGCCCTGGAGGAAAGTATTGGCTGTAAGAAGTAAGAGAACATAACATCTGGTTGTTTTTAAATGACTTCTTTTGACATTGCTTTATTTTTGTTCCGATCTGTGTTGCTCACTCCAGTCAGCAGATGGCGATGTGAGTTTTTCAGGTGATGCTTCTTGCGTGACGTATAATCTAGTGGACGGAACAGGAGGCTTCTTCAACAGAGACAAAAGGCTTCCGTTTCAACCAATGCGGTGGTTTGCTAGCGAACATAGATCCGGAGCATTTAAGCTCTTTAGTCTAATCTTGTGTATATTATTCTTAGTGTTTAGAACACAATTCTGTTTACGCATCTACTTGTTAATTTAAACGTAGTTTGCTTCTTAAATTAGCGAATGTGTTAACTTGATACTGCACAAGGCTAATCGCCCGGAGCATGAGGTCACTAAACTAGACGGAGAAAGATCTGGTGAAAGGAGAGGAAGAAGCTTTCAGAATGGAAGAGGAGGCTATCACATTGAAACAAGAGGATGATATTACAGGGAAAGAGGAAGATGGGAAAGAGGTTGTCAGAGTGGAAAATGAGAAGGTAGAATCTTTCAGAATCAAAAAGGATGAAGATCCCGTAACATTGAAGAAGGAGAATATAGTGAAAGAAGAGGAAGAACCTTTCAGAATCAAAAATGAGGAAGATGCCGTAACATTGAAGGAGGAGAATGTAGCGAAAGAAGAGGAAGAACCTTTTGGAGTAAAAGAGGAAGAGGAGGATATCTCAATAAAAGAGGAGGACGACGTTTTAGGAGTGAAAAGGGAGGAGTCAGAATATCCGATTTCCATCCGTGAGTACTGTCTTAAAAACAGGGGCACAAACGATGCAATTGTTGAACTAATGTGGTTTTAAATGGGGGATTCTACTGAAGTTCTACACTTGAATATGTTGTTCAGTACTGCCATTGGTACATATATTTTTTTAAATTAGATGTATTTTATTCTCCATGTGGTCTATATTAAAGCTCACTTCATCTTGTATAACAGGATTCTACAATCCAATTCTGGTGCATCATTTCTACATAAAATATCAAAGGGATGTAAAAGCCACCCATTTCATGGAACGACCCTTTCACACTTGCATCACAAACAGTATTTTTTTTAAAGGCATAAATTTAGGCCCTTTTTAGACATATTAATGGCTCTGGTAAGACCCTGTGATCGCAATAGAAGATCATAGGTTGACTGTCTGTTTGATGTTGTCATTCACACAGGTGAGAGACATGACGATCCTGGATCCTCTGGGGAGCCTCAACAACATCCTGATGCTGACGAGGCAGAGAAGAGTCTCTCCAGATCAGAACACCAGATGGTACAGCTTGGTCTGGTCTAGCATACAGCTTGGTCTATCTGGGTCTGGGCTGGGTTTCTGTAAAGCACATAATGACATGTGTCTGTGTCCCCTCTTTATGGTTACTAGGACAATGCTAGCCCGGAGTCCCCGCGTCGTGCCTCTCCCGGTAGCACCTTACTGCTGGGTATGAAGAGTTTGTCTGTGCTGCTGGTGGACTGCAGGAAAACAATGGGGCTGAGTGGAACTGTGAGAGGAGGAGAAGAGAAGAAAGGATCAGATTTGACTCATCAAAGTAAGTGCTGTAGTTTAGTTTGAACAAATACAATAGATCTGCCCACCGGTATCTGTTACCAGGATAACCAGCAGAGTTCTGTTAGTTGACAGGAAGATAGACTGGTGTATATGGATGTAATGAATATCATAACACTGAAAAAGGATTCTGCCAATGAAAAGAGAGAAACCAATAGACCATATAAAACCTTGATGAAAGGTAGCTTTGGAGAGAAAGTTTCAAGATGATCCAATGTAAGGTGCTTGTTTTACAAAAACTTTTCCTTAAAACATTATGGATGTTACATTGCCTGTCGCAGTCAAACCCCCTATCTTTACTAGACTGTAGAACAGGCAAACTAAACTCAAGACACTGTTAATTAATTAACTAATACTGGAGGAAAGCTGTGATCAGGCTGCCCACTCAAGAGAAAGCTTCAAACTGTAACCAGTGCCGGCAACCTTCAGGTTGTTCAGGTTATCAATCAACCTACCAGGGTAGTTACAAACAGTAGAGGAATGAAATCATCAACATGGTTTGATCATATCTTTACTAATGCTGCAGAAATGGGTTTTAAAGCAGTATCCAGATCCACCAGATGTAGTGATAACAATATAGGAGCCATGTCTAGGAAAACCACAGTTCCAAAGGCTGGGACTAATATTGTGTTTAAGAGGTCATACATTTTTGCTATGTTGTTGATGTAAATAATATTTGTTGGTCCGTGGTGTGTAATGAGGAGCAACCAGACACTGCCCTTGACACGTTTGAAACTGCTTATACCAGTTACTAATAAGCATGCACCCATTAAGAAAATGACTGTAAAAACTGTTAAATCCACGTGGATTGATGAGGAATTTTAAAAATGATATGATGAAGAGGGAGGCAAAAGAGATGGCATATAGGTCTGGCTGAATAACTGATTGGCAAACCTATTGCAAATTGAGACATCATTTGACTAAACTGAATAAAAATAAGAAAGTACACAATGAAACAAAGATAAATTACATGAAGAATGATAGTAAAAATCTTTGGAGCATCTTCAATGAAATTTTGGGCAAATAAAATCTACAATGACAAGTCACTGGTGTCTGACAACGTGGATGGAAAATTGAAGATAATAGCGGCCGATATTGCCATTCCTATTTGCCTTGTCTTTATTTTAAGCCTACTAGAAAGTGTGTACCCTCAGGCCTGGAGGGAAGCTAAAGTCATTCCACTACCCAAGAATAGTAAAGCTCCCTTTACTGGCTTAAATAGCTGACCAATCAGCCTGTTACCAACCCTTACAATTTTGGGAAAAAAATATTTGACCAGATACAATGCTGTTTTACATTAAACAAATATAGACTTTTAGCTTATAGGGAAGTTCATTCAACAAGCACAGCACTTGCAAATGACTGTTTGGCTGAGAGAAATTGATGATAAAAATGGCTTTACACCCCCTGCTATATTGTGGATAAAGAGTTTTTCTTTGAAAATGTAACCTTTATTTAACTAGGCAAGTCAGTTATAAACAAATTATTTTTTCAATGATGGCCTAGGACTGCCTTGTTCAGGGGCAGAACGACAGAGTTTTACCTTGTCAACTCGGGGATTCGATCCAGCAATCTTTCGGTTAATGGCCTACCGCTCTAACCACTAGGCTACCTGCCGCCCCAGAGCTACCTGTCTAACGGAACACAAAGAGTGTTCTTTAATGGAAGCCTGTACAACAAAATCAAGGTAGAATCAGGAATTCCCCAGGGCAGCTGTTTGGCACCTACTTTTTTCAATCTTTACCAACAACATGCCAATGACATTTGAGTAAAGCCAGTGAGTCTATGTATGCGGATGACTCAACACTGTACACGTCAGCTACTACAGCGACTGAAATGACTGCAACACTTAACATAGAGCTGCAGTTAGTTTCAGAATGGGTGGCAAGGAATACATATTTCTGATTACCTTAAGTTACATGGCCTACTACGCTAATTCTGTAGCGGTATTGTTAGAGGGGGGTAAATATGAAGATTTTGTTGGGGCGCCAGGCAGGTATTAACCCTAGTTATTAAAGTTAGTTATTACCTATTATAACATTATTATTAAATATTATTAAAACTGAAAGGATGAGAGTAGAATAGATAGAGTAGCGCTTCCAGACACATTCTAAACATGATGGAGACTTAAAGGAGGACTGTAGCATCTAATGATGAAACATTATGCAGTCTTAAAGGAGGACTGTAGCATCTAATGATGAAACATTATGCAGTCTTAAAGGAGGACTGTAGCATCTAATGATGAAACATTATGCAGTCTTAAAGGAGGACTGTAGCATCTAATGATGAAACATTATGGAGTCTTAAAGGAGGACTGTAGCATCTAATGATGAAACATTATGGAGTCTTAAAGGAGGACTGTAGCATCATGAGGTGGTCACTGGGAATTCATTTCAATTAATTGCCTTTTTAGAAGTTAAGTTGTGGAATTTCTTTCCCTATAACCTGTTTGGGATAGGGGGCAGTATTTTCACGTCCGGATGAAAAGCGTTCCCAAAGTAAACTACCTGCTACTCAGGCCCAGAAGCTAGGATATTTATATAATTGGTAGAGTCGAATAGAGAACACTCTAAGGTTTCTAAAACTGTAAAAATAATGTCTGTGAGTTTAACATAACTTATTTGGCAGGTGAAACCCCGTGGACAAACCATCCAGGAGGAATTTTTTGTTGTTGAGGTGACTCTGTTTTCAAATGGTTTTGTGTGGCACTTGGTTGCAGTTCCTATTGCTTCCACTAGATGTCAACAGTCTTTAGAAATTGGTTGATGTTTTTCTTTAGAGAAATTAAGAAGTACGGTTATTCAGAACGAGGGTCCAGCCTAGTGCTCTCTAATGTTTTGATGCGCGCTCCAGGTCACGCGCTTCACGTTGTTTTTATCCGGTATTGAACACAGTTTATCCCGTCTTAAATTTTCTCGATTATTTATGTTTTAAAATACCTAAAGTTAGATTAGGAAAGTTGTTTGAAATGTTTGGACAGCGTTTACAGGTAACTTATTAGATATTTTGTAGTCATGCTGGGTGAGTTGGAACCAGTGTTTTTTTTAATCAAATGCACCAAATAAAAGGAAATTTTGGAGATATAACGACGGAATTAATCGAACAAAAGGACCATTTGTGATGTTTATGGGACATATTGGAGTGCCAAAAGAAGAAGCTCTTCAAAGGTAAGGCACAAATTATATCATTATTTCTGAGGTTTGTGTCGCGCCTGGCGGGTTGAAATATGATTGTCGTGTGTTTGTTTGATGGGGTGCTGTCCTCAGATAATCGCATGGTTCGCTTTTGCCGCAAAGCCTTTCTGAAATCTGACACGGTGGCTAGATTAACAAGAAGTTAAGCTTTGCACTTGTGAATGTATGAAAGTTAAAGTTCAAATAAATAAATATTTTGCACTCTGCAATTTCACCGGATGTTGTCAACGTTCCGCTAGCAGGTTTTAATGTGTTTTAACCTTTTGGAACTACTCCTCCCGTTTCCGGGAGAATTGTCATCAACTACACTAATTAGCATAACGCAACAGACAAAAATTCTTACTAGAAAATATTCATATTCATGAAATCACAAGTGAAATGTAGTGAAACACAGCTTAGCCTTTTGTTAATCACCCTGTCATCTCAGATTTTGAAATTATGCTTTACAGCCAAAGCAAGACAAGCATTTGTGTAAGTTTATCGATAGCCTAGCATAGCATTATGTCCAGCTAGCAGCAGGGAGCTTGGTCACGAAAATCAGAAAAGCAATCCAATTAAATCGTTTACCTTTGAGCTTCGGATGTTTTCACTCGCGAGACTCCCAGTTAGACAGCAAATGTTCATTTTGTTCCATAAAGATTATTTTTTATAGCCAAAATACCTCCGTTTATTCTTCACGTTTTGTTGACAAAAAAACTCAAAATTAGATCCATAATACCGACAGAAACATGGCAAACCTTTTTTATAATCAATCCTCAAGGTGTTTTTCAAATATCTATTTGATAATATATCAACCAGGACAATTGGCTTTTCACGAGGAGCGAGAGGCACAATGGCCGCCTTTGTCTATTACGCACAAATCAATCTGAGAGCCACCACCTGACCACTGACACAATGTTGTCGTTCACGCTCATTTTTCAAAATAAAAACCATGTCTAGTGACTGTAGACACATTAGGGAAGCTATAGAAAAAGGAATCTGGTTGATATCCCTTTCAATGGTCAATAGGGATGCATAGGAACGCAGAGGTTTCAAAATGAGAGTCACTTCCTGATTGGATATTTTTCAGGCTTTCGCCTCCAATATCAGTTATGTTATATTCACAGACAATATTTTTACAGTGTTGGAAACTTTTGTGTTTTCTATCCTAGCTGTCAATTATATGCATATTCTAGCACCTGGTCCTGAGAAATAGCCCGTTTGAACGTTATTTTTCCAAAAATGAAAATAGTGCCCCCTAGTTTCAAGAGTTAATGTGCTATAGCAGGTTTGAATGTATTTGAGCCAATCAGTTGTGTTGTGACAAGGTAGGGGGGTATACAGAAGATAGCCCTATTGGGTAAAAGACGAAGTCCATATTATGTCAAGAACAGCTCAAATAAGCAAAGAGAAGCAACAGTCCATCATTACTTTAAGGACCACCACAATAATGGAAGATCCAGAGTTACTTCTGATGCATAAGTTCATTAGAGTTTACCAGCCTTAGAAATTGCAGCCCAAATAAATGCTTCACAAAGTTCAAGTAACAGACACATCTCAACATCATCGGTTCAGAGGAGACTGCGTGAATCAGGCCTTCATGTTCGAATTGCTGCAAGGAAACCACTACTAAAGGACACCAATAAGAAGAAGAGACTTGCTTGGGCCAAGAAACACGAACAATGGACATTAGACCGGTGGATATCTGTCCTTGGGTCTGATGAGTCCAAATGTGAGATTTTTGGATCCGAGCGTCATGTCTTTGTGAGACGAGGAGTAGATTAACAGAAGTCACTCTTAACCAGCATGGCTTCCACAGCATTCTACAGCTATATGCCATCCCATCTGGTTTGGGCTTAGTCCCACTGTCATTTGTTTTTCAACAGGACAATGACCCAACACACCTCCTGGCTGTGTAAGAGCTATTTGACCAAGTAGGAGAGTGATGGAGTGCTGTATCAGATGACCTGGCCTACACAATCCCCCGACACAATCCCCCACATTTCCAGAGATGGAAGTAATTTTTACTGTACTTTTCGGTACCTTTGAATCTAATGTATTGTATCAAGATGGTTTGGGATGAGTTGGATCGCAGAGGTGAAGGGAAAGCGGCCTACAAGTTCTCAGCATATGTGGGAACGCCTACAAGACTGTTGGAAAAGGATTCCATGTGAAGCTGGTTGAGAGAAAGCAAGGGTGGCAACTTTTGAAGAATAAAATATATATTTTATTTTAACACTTGTGGTTACTACATGATTCCATGTGTTTTTTAATAATTTTGATGTCTTTATTATTCTACAATGTAGAAAATAGTCAAAATAAAGAAAAACCCTTGAATGAGTAGGTGAGTCCAACCTTTTGACTGGTACTGTACATAAAATTTCCTAACAGCTCCAGTGGACATTCCTGCAATCAGCATGCCAATTGCCCTCTCCCTCAGAGACCTGTGGCATTGTTGTGTGAACAAACTGCAAATTTTCGGGTTCTCTTTAATTATCCCCACCACAAGGTGCACCTGTGTAATAACCAAGTTGTTCAATCAGCTTCTTGATATGCCACACCTGTCAGGTGGATGGATTATCTTGGCAAAGAATAAATGTTGACTAACAGTGATGCTCATGAAACATCCAACACTTTACATGTTGCGTTTATATTTTTGTTTTTTGTTGTTAATATCAGTTTTAGGAACATTTACCCAAAATATGACATCAGCGATAATCAAAATGTTGAAAATCTGTGAATGTCTAAATAAGAAATTGGTCCATTTAAACAGCAATGTGTCGAACCCTTTCAACAACGGGGAGATGTTACTGATGTGCTTTGTATCTGCGACGTAAAAACAAGTTTTGGACTTCCACACAAAATGACTTCTTTAGTTATTTTATGATTAAGGAAGTGTGTAGGTCACATTCTGTATCATATAGCTATGAAAGTTATATATTTAGAACCACCTGTTCAATTGGAATCCAGCGACGTCTGTGTCTTCAGTGTCCTAGAAGTGTCCAGGTTTTTGTGTTCTGACTTGTAAAACAGGATGAATAAAATAAGTAATGTAAACATAGCAGTAATTACCAGGGAGCTCTACATTTGTTTTAAAATCACACTAAGATTGTTAAAACTGGCCTCGGGTTATTGAGAGATCTGATTTAGGATTTACCCTCGTAGCAAGGTTGTTTTATCATGTGGTTTCATTCGGGTCTCTATTTAAAAATAACACTGTCTTTGGCAGGAGAAAGACCAGACTCAGAGGAGCCAGAGCCAGGGACGTCCAAACTAGCAAGACGACACCACTGCTCCCACTGTGGAAAAAATTGTAACCGGTTATGGGACCTGAAACAACATGAGAAAATGCACACAGGGGAGAAGCCTTACCACTGTTCCCAATGTGGAAAGTGTTTCGTCTGTTCGGGGGAGCTGAAACAACATGAGAGAATACACACAGGAGAGAAGCCTTACCACTGCTCCCAATGTGGAAAGAGTTTCAACCAGAAAGCAAACCTGAAAGTTCATGAGAGAATACACACAGGAGAGAAGCCTTACCACTGCTCCCAATGTGGAAAGAGTTTCAACCAGAAAGCAAACCTGAAAGCTCATGAGAGAATACACACAGGAGAGAAGCCTTACCACTGCTCCCAATGTGGAAGGTGTTTCAACCAGTCGTGGGCGCTGAAACAACACGAGAGAATACACACAGGAGAGAAGCCTTACCACTGCTCCCAATGTGGAAAGTGTTTCAACCAGTCGAGGGAGCTGAAACAACATGAGAGAATACACACAGGAGAGAAGCCTTACCACTGCTCCCAATGTGGAAAGTGTTTCAACCAGAGAGTAAACCTGGAAGCTCATGAGAGAATACACACAGGAGAGAAGCCTTACCACTGCTCCCAGTGTGGAAAGAGTTTCAACCGGAAAGCAAACCTGAAAGCTCATGAGAGAATACACACAGGAGAGAAGCCTTACCACTGCTCCCAATGTGGAAAGTGTTTCAACCAGTCGGGGGAGCTGAAACATCATGAGAGAATACACACAGGAGAGAAGCCTTACCACTGCTCCCAATGTGGAAAGTGTTTCAACCGGTCGGGGGAGCTGAAAGAACATGCGAGAATACACACAGGAGAGAAGCCTTACCACTGCTCCCAATGTGGAAAGTGTTTCATCCATTCAGGGGATCTGAAACGACATGAGAGAATACACACGGGAGAGAAGCCTTACCACTGCTCCCAATGTGGAAAGTGTTTCAACCAGAGAGGAAACCTGAAAAAGCATGAGAATACACACAGGGTAGAAGCCTTACCACTCCGCCCAGGTTGCAAAGCTTTTGCCCATTTAGGAAGCCTGAAAGAACACATTAGACTGCACACAGCGGAGAAGGCTTAGAAAAGCTCAGACTGTGGGAAAACATATTACTCATAAGTCACTTAAACGTCATTAGAGAATAGAGAAATTACTTCTCTTAGCGTGTATATTGATATTTCACATCACATTGACTTCAAATTCATCAGAGAACATACACAGTGCTCCCGTTGTCTTATATTGTTGACTGACAATATGTTTACCTGTCTTTGCCATATGAAATTAAATGGTACAGGGTATACTCAAACATATATTTGTTTGTTTTTATTAGAAAACATGAAGTGAATATGGAGTCTGTCAGTTTGAATATAAAGAAGATCAGGTTCCTTCTTTTAAACAGTCCTTTTTTTAAACTCTTTGTGTTTATCTGGGTGTGTCATTCCTCCAGCACTACAGATAATACAGTGATATTTGGATGTGATGCATTAGTTCCATTGTTGACATTTGCATTGTTGGCCCACTGCTGATTTAATGAAATGAAAATGTTCAGACTCTGTAATGGAAAATGTTAATTGTTTGTGTGTCCACATAACTGAGTATGTGACTAACCTTGTGAAACTGTCCTATTATAAGCTCCTGTTCTTGGGAGTATCATTCTGTGTTGCAAACCAATTTGCACCTGTGTCCTTGTATGAATAAAGTCCCGCCCAGGAACAGGAAACTATAAAGATATGTGCTAATCACCCAATGCTTCAGGAATTCAGACTGTCTACACTGTGCTGTGTAACTCTGTTATTCTCTCTGAGCTCAGAAATAAAGAATCTTGGTTTGACTTGGACTCCAGCAGATCCTTATTTTATAATATCCCACAGATCTCCCACAGATTGCTGTTTATCATTGTCTCAAAGAAGAGTTCCTCGTTCCACTTTCCTGGGGGAAAGTAACAGGTAACATTTTGTGTTTCACCCAACTTGCAACCTAAATCCAATGACTGGCAACATTTTGTGTTTCACCCAACTTGCGACCTAAATCCAATGACGGGTAACATTTTGTGTTTCACCCAACTTGCAACCTAAATCCAATGACTGGCAACATTTTGTGTTTCACCCAACTGGCAACCAATATCCAATGACTGGTGACATTTTGTGTTGATTTCATGTTAAATTCACATTAGTTGACGAATCAAAGAAATGTAAATAGAAACTAGATGTTGAACTGACGTCAGAGCCCAGTGGGCTGGTTTGAATAAGCAGCAGGTGTTGGATTCGTGACAAGTTAACCCACTTTCATAGGCTGTCATTGTAAATAAGAATTTGTTCTGACTTACCTAGATAAAAAAAATAACAAAGGTGAGAATGTTATTCATTGACTACAGCTCCGCTTTCAACACCATAGTGCCCTCAAAGCACATCTCTACGCTTAGGAACCTGGTAACTGGATCCTGGACTTCCTGACAGGCCACCCCCAGGTGGTAGGAGTAAGTAACAACACATCTGCCACGCTGATCCTAATCACAGGGGGCCCCTCAGGGGTGCATGCTCAGCCCCCTCCTGTACTCCCTGTTCACTCATGACTGCATGGCCAGACACGACTCCCACACCATCATTAAGTTCGCTGATGACACAACAGTGTCATCAGGCCTGATCACTGACAACAACAAAGCATAGCCTCCACATTGACACTGTACTGGTATCTCCTATATATAGCCTTCACATTGACCCTGTACTGGTACCCCCTGTATATAGCCTCCACATTGACTCTCTACTGGTATCTCCTATATATAGCCTTCACATTGACCCTGTACTGGTACCTCCTATATATAGCCTCCACATTGACTCTACTGGTATCTCCTGTACATAGCCTCCACATTGACTCTGTACTGGTACCTCCTGTATGTAGTCTCCACATTGACTCTGTACTGGTACCTCCTGTATATAGCCTCCACATTGACTCTGTACTGGTATGTCCTGTATATAGCCTCCACATTGACTCTGTACTGGTACCTCCTGTATATAGTCTCCACATTGACTCTGTACTGGTACCTCCTGTATATAGTCTCCACATTGACTCTGTACTGGTACCTCCTGTATATAACCTCCACATTGACTCTGTACTGGTACCTCCTGTATATAGTCTCCACATTGACTCTGTACTGGTACCCCCTGTATATAGCCTCCACATTAACTCTGTACTGGTTTAAATAGTAGAGTAGAGAGAGAGAGTAGAGTTCGACCGATTATGATTTTTCAACGCTGATACCGATTATTAGAGCGATTAATTGGACTATTTTTTTTTTTTTTTCTAATAATGACAATTACAACAATACTGAATGAACACTTATTTAACTTAATATAATACATCAATGTTCAATTTGGTTTAAATAATGCAAAAACAAAGTGTCGGAGAAGTAAATAAATGGCAATATGTGCCATGTAAGAAAGCTAACGTTTGAGTTCCTTGCTCAGAACATGAGAACATATGAAAGCTGGTGGTTCCTTTTAACATGAGACTTCAATATTCCCAGGTTAAGAGGTTTTCGGTTGGAGTTAATATAGTATTTATAGAACTATTTCTCTCTATACCATTTGTATTTCATATACCTTTGACTATTGGATGTTCTTATAGGCACTCTAGTATTGCCT
This sequence comes from Oncorhynchus mykiss, assembly GCF_057628025.1. Lineage (NCBI taxonomy): Eukaryota > Metazoa > Chordata > Actinopteri > Salmoniformes > Salmonidae > Oncorhynchus > Oncorhynchus mykiss. The sequence goes on from NC_143034.1 coordinate 5,055,784, forward strand.
GTGTAACAGTATAGCTTCCGTCCCTCTCCTCGCCCCTACCTGGGCTCGAACCAGGAACACATCGACAACAGCCACACTCGAAGCAGCGTTACCCATTACTCCACAAAAGCCGCAGGCCCTTGCAGAGCAAGGGGAATAACTACTCCAAGTCTCAGAGAGAGTGAAGTTTGAAACACTATTAGCATGCGCCCGCTAACTAGCTAGCCTTTGGTCATTAATATGGTCGAATACGGAAACTATCATTTTGAAAACAAAATGTTTATTATTTCAGTGAAATACGGAACCGTTCGGTATTTTATCTAAAGGGTGGCATCCCTAAGTCTAAATATACTTGTTACATTGCACAACCTTCAATGTTATGTCATAATTACGTGAAGTCCTGGCAAATTAGTTCGCAATGAGCCAGGCGGCCCAAACTGTTGCATCTACCCTGACTCTGCGTGCAATGAACGCAAGAGAAGTGACACAATTTCACCTGGTTAATATTGCCTGCTAACCTGGATTGCTTCTAGCTAAATATGCAGGTTTAAAAATATATACTTCTGTGTATTGATTTTAAGAAAGGCATTGGTGTTTATGGTTAGGTACACATTGGAGCAACGATACGCACCGCATCGACAGGACATGCTAGATAAACTAGTAATATCATCACCCATGTGTAGTTATAACTAGTGATTATGATTGATTGATTGTTTTTATAAGAAGTTTAATGCTAGCTAGCAACTTCTACATTCGTGTAACAGGCAGGATCCTCGTGGAGTGTAATGAGGCAGGTGGTTAGAGCGCTGGACGAGTTAACTGTAAGGTGGCAAGTTTGGATCCCCCGAGCTGACAAGGTGAAATTCTAGCGTTCTACCCCTGGACAAGGCAGTTAACCCACCGTTCCTAGGCCGTCATTGAAAATAAGAATGTGTTCTTAACTGACTTGCCTAGTTAAATAAAGATTAAATAAAGGTGTAAAAAAAATTACATTTTGTATACATTTTTTATACAAACTTGAAATCGGCCCTAATTAATCGGTCTACGTCTAATATGAAGTATGTCAGTTTCAATGTTACGGTCTTTGATACAATTATATTTCTGAAACTCAGGCTGTGTGTGTTTATCTGCGTCATTCCTTGATCATTCCTTGTGGTCCTGTAGCTCAGTTGGTGGAGTATAGTGCTTGTTAAACCAGGGTAGTGGGTTTGATTCCTGGGACCATCCATATGTTAATTGTTTGCAAACATGACTGCAAATCCCTTTAGATAAAAGTGTCTGCTAAATGGCAGATATATCCACTGATTATACCAAACATTTCGAACACCTTCCTAATATGAAGTTGGACCCTCCTCTTTCTCCCTCAGATAAGCCTCAATTCGTCGGGGCATGGACTCTACAAGGTGTCGAAAGCTTTCCACAGGGATGCTGGCCCATGTTGACTCCAATGCTTCCCACACAAGTTGGCTGGATGTCCTTTGGGTGCAGGGGAGGCTCCTCAGAGGAGGAAGGGGACGCTCCTGAGAGGACGAAGGGGAGCTTCCTCAGAGGAGAAATGGGAGGCTCCTCAGAGGAGGAAGTGGAGGCTCCTGAGAGGAGGAAGGGGAGGACCCTCCTCAGTGATTTTCATAAAAATAAAAATGATAAAACATGTAAAAAAGTTTAATCCTTTTTAGATATCTTTCCAATACAAAAGTGTAGTGTAGTGTATTGTTTCCAAACTGCGTTACCCACTCCAGACAGCAGACGGCGATGAGCGTCTTTCAGGTGATGATTCTTCCGTGACGTATAATGGACTGGACGGACGCTTCTTCAGGAACAACAACGCGGCTACTCTTCCAACCACGTCGGTAGCTTGCTAGCCAACATAAAAGTGAAAGATTGACGATTTAGACCATCTTAATGTACATTATCTAATCTCAGTGTTTTAAACACAGTTCTGTTGACGTATTAACTGGTTAACTGTAACCTAATTTGCAAACTTGTTAAAGATTGATGCTGAGCCTAGCACTAGGCTATTCGCTAATGCTAACGAGCTAGCGAACATCCCTGACCATGAGTTCATTAAAGTACTCATCCCCTGCTATAGAAGAGGAGGTCTGCTGTTTGCAGAAAGAAGCTCTGGCAATGAACATTGAAGAAGAGGTTACAGTGAAAGAAGAGAAAGAACCTTTTAGAATGAAAAAGGAGGAAGAGGAGACTGTTATAGTGAAAGAAGAAGATGCTGTTATAGTGAAAGAACCTTTTAGAATGAAAAAGGAGGAAGAGGAGACTGTTATAGTGAAGGAAGAAGATGCTGTTATAGTGAAATAACATTTCAGAATGAAAAAGGAGGAAGAGGAGGCTGTTATAGTGATAGAAGAGAATGAACCTTTTAGAGAGGAAGAGGATGCTGTCTCAATAACGGTGAAGGAGGAAGACGTTTTGGGAGTGAAAGAGGAGGAGACAGAATATCCGATTACCATCAGTGAGTACTGTCTTAAAAACAGGAGCACAAACTATGCAGTTGTTGAACTAATGTGTGGTTTTTAAGGGGCATTCTACTGAAGTTCTACACTTGAATATGTTGTTCAGTACTGTAGGAATTGTTAAAGGGTCAATCTGCCATTGGTTCATATATTTTAGGGACTTTTCAATTAGATGTATTGCATTCTCCATGTTGTCTATATTAAAGTTCCCCTCATCTAGTATAACAGGCTTTTAAAATTCAATATTGAAGCATATGTTCTACTTAAAATATCAAAGGGAGTTTACTACTCATTTTGATGTTCTCGTTCACACAGGAGAGAGACATGACTATGGTGGATCCTCTGGGGAGCCTCAACAACATCCTGATGCTGACGAGGCAGAGAAGAGTCTCTCCAGATCAGAACACCAGATGGTACAGCTTGGTCTGGTCTAGCATACAGCTTGGTCTGGTCTAGCATACAGCTTGCTCTATCTGGGTCTGGGCTGGGTTTCTGTAAAGCACATAATGACATGTGTCTGTGTCCCCTCTTTATGGTTACTAGGACAACGCTAGCCCTTCCTCCCTCCCGGAGTCCCCGCGTCGTGCCTCTCCCGGTAGCACCTTACTGCTGGGTATGAAGAGGTTGTCTGTGCTGCTGGTGGACTGCAGGAAAAAAATGGGGCTGAGTGGAACTGTGAGAGGAGGAGAAGAGAAGAAAGGATCAGATTTGACTCATCAAAGTAAGTGCTGTAGTTTAGTTTGAACAAATACAATAGATCTGCCCACTGGTATCTGTTACCAGGATAACCAGCAGAGTTCTGTTAGTTGACAGGAAGATAGACTGGTGTATATGGATGTTATGAATATCATAACACTGAAAAAGGATTCTGCCAATGAAAAGAGAGAAACCAATAGACCATATAAAACCTTGATGAAAGGTAGCTTTGGAGAGAAAGTTTCAAGATGATCCATTGTAAGGTGCTTGTTTTACAAAAACTTTTTCTCAAAACATTATGGATGTTACATTGCCTGTCGCAGTCAACGCCCCTATCTTTAAAAGACTGTAGAACAGGCAAACTAAACTCAAGACACTGTTAATTAATTAACTAATACTGGAGGAAAGCTGTGATCAGGCTGCCCACTCAAACGAAAGCTTCAAACTGTAACCAGTGCCGGCAACCTTGTTCAGGTTATCAATCAACCTACCAGGGTAGTTACAAACAGTAGAGGAATGAAATCATCAACATGGTTTGATCATATCTTTACTAATGCTGCAGAAATGGGTTTTAAAGCACTATCCAGATCCATCAGATGTAGTGATCACAATATAGTAGCCATGTCTAGGAAAACCACAGTTCCAAAGGCTGGGACTAATATTGTGTACCGTAATTTCCGGACTATAAGCCGCTACATTATTCCCAACCTTTGAACCTCGCGGTTTATACAATGACGCGGCTAATTTATGGATTTTTCCCGCTTTCACAAGATTCATGCCGCCAAAAAACTGAGCACCGTCACATAATGTGACGTAAATCGAGCGCGCTCAAACTTCCCATCATTCTGATTACGGTAGTAATTTTTGTCACCCTCATCATGGCAAAGACACAGAGAAATGCATATGATGCAGCTTTCAAGTTGAAGGCGATCGATCTGGCTGTTGGAAAAGGAAATAGAGCTGCTGCACGGGAGCTTGGCCTTAATGAGTCGATGATAAGACGTTGGAAACAGCAGCGTGAGGAACTGACTCAGTGCAAAAAGACAACAAAAGCTTTCAGAGGGAAGAAAAGCAGATGGCCCAAAGTATTTGCAGCCACTCGACATCAGTGTAAATCGTGCATTTAAGGTGGCGCTCCTTGTTCAGTGGGAGGCTTGGATGACAAGTGGGGAGAAATCCTTCACTAAAACGGGCCGCATGCGAAGAGCAACTTATGGTCAAGTCTGCCAGTGGGTCCTGACAGCGTGGAGCATTGTCAAAAAATCCACTATCATCAACGGGTTTCGAAAGGCTGGACTGCTGCGTGTTGAAGGGCAGCATGAGCTCAGCGGGGTATTTGCCTCCGGATGAAAGTGACGAGAGCGACAATGAAAACGATCCAACATCGGATGAAGAAATTCTGAGGCTATTCATCTCCGACACCGAAGGAGATGACTTCAGTGGTTTCAGTGCACAGGAGGAGGAAGATAGTGACCAAGTTAATTTGTTTCAATGTACCGGTAAGCACCTGCAGCTTATAGACATGTGCGGCTTATTTATGTACAAAATATATATTTTTTAATAATTCAGTGGGTGCGGTTTATATTCAAGTGCGCTTAATAGTCCAGCAATTACGGTATAAGAGGTCATACATTTTTTTGTAGTGATTCCTATGTTGTTGATGTAAATAATATTTGTTGGTCCGTGGTGTGTAATGATGAGCAACCAGACACTGCCCTTGACACGTTTGAAACTGCTTATACCAGCTACTAATAAGCAGCACCCATTAACAAAATGACTGTAAAAACTGTTAAATCCACGTGGATTGATGAGGAATTTAAAAATGGTATGATGAAGAGGGAGGCAAAAGAGATGGCATATAGGTCTGGCTGAATAACTGATTGGCAAACCTATTGCAAATTGAGACATCATTTGACTAAACTGAATAAAAAGAAGAAAGTACACAATGAAACAAAGATAAATGACATGAAGAATGATAGTAAAAAGCTTTGGAGCATCTTCAATGAAATTTTGCGCAAATAAAATCTACAATGAGAAGTCACTGGTGTCTGACAACGTGGATGGAAAATTGAGGATAATAGCGGCCGATATTGCCATTCCTATTTGCCTTGTCTTTAATTTAAGCCTACTAGAAAGTGTGTGCCCTCAGGCCTGGAGGGAAGCTAAAGTCATTCCACTACCCAAGAATAGTAAAGCTCCCTTTACTGGCTTAAATAGCTGACCAATCAGCCTGTTACCAACTCTTACAATTTTGGGGAAAAAATATTTGACCAGATACAATGCTGTTTTACATTAAACAAATATAGACTTTTAGCTTATAGGGAAGTTCATTCAACAAGCACAGCACTTGCAAATGACTGTTTGGCTGAGAGAAATTGATGATAAAAATATTGTTGGGGCTGTTTTGTTAGACTTCGGTTCGGCATTTGACATTATCGATCATAGTCTGCTGCTGAAAAAACGTATGGCTTTACACCCCCTGCTATATTGTGGATAAAGAGTTTTTCTTTTAAAATGTAACCTTTATTTAACTAGGCAAGTCAGTTAAGAACAAATTATTTTTTTCAATGACGGCCTAGGACTGCCTTGTTCAGGGGCAGAACGACAGAGTTTTACCTTGTCAGCTCAGTGATTCGATCCAGCAATCTCTCGGTTACTGGCCTACCGCTCTAACCACTAGGATACCTGCCGCACCAGAGCTACAAAATCAAGTTTGAATCAGGAATTCCCCAGGGCAGCTGTTTGGCACCTACTTTTTTCAATCTTTACCAACAACATGCCAATGACATTTGAGTAAAGCCAGTGAGTCTATGTATGCGGATGACTCAACACTGTACACGTCAGCTACTACAGCGACTGAAATGACTGCAACCCTTAACATAGAGCTGCAGTTAGTTTCAGAATGGGTGTCAAGGAATAAGTTAGTTCTAAATACTTCTGATTACCTTAAAACCTCTTGGTGTTAGGGGGCAGTATTTTCATTTTTGGGAAAAAAACTGTTAGTGGAATTTCTAAATTCCTGTATGTTTTGTAGCCAAAACCAAATTCGCACTCTTTCTATTTCATTAATGAGTTGTAAGTTAATTAATTATTTATGAAGTAGATCGAGACCAGTCTTAAAAGCCAGGTAACAGCGTTTATTTCAAGAGAGTACTAACCACATACACATATTTCCACAGGTTATAAAGTGAAAATGACGTCAGCGTTTTCTAAACGTTCTATCTATTTCACAAGTAGAGGGCCCTCTAGCTCTCGAGCCTTCGCGTTATCAGCACAAAGTCAAGGCCAGTCAGTATAAATCAACATTCTAGACAGTCTGGAGATGGGCCGTTCCTGCCACCTGGAGATTGTACAACTGAATGAACTAAGGAACAGACCTTCATTGTTGCTAAACTCCTGACTACATTATATACAATTGGGAATGGGAGCAAAAGAGAAAATTCACATGTACAGTACATTACAGCATTTGGACTAGTCAGTTCTGATTGGAATGTATACATAATTAGTCATTTCAACCATAATTTCCTCTAACAAAAACGTCCCCGTTTTAAACTGGAAATTTTGTCAGGAAAAGATGCTAGAATATGCATATAATTGACAGCTTTGGATAGAAAACACTCTAACGTTTCCAAAACTGTAAAGATATTGTCTGTGAGTATAACAGAACTGATGTTGCAGGCGAAAGCCTGAGAAAAATCCAATCCGGAAGTGCCCCAGGTTTTGAAAGCGCTGCGTTCCAATGACTCCCTATATGGCTTTGAATGTACCATCAACGAGCTTAAGCTTTCTACGTATTCCCCAAGGTGTCTACAGCATTGTGACGTAGTTTTACGTATTTCTGTTGAAGAATAGCCGTATGGGAGCACATTGCGTAAGTGGTCACATGGTGGCTCCGAGAGAGATTCTCACGTAAAGTGCAGAGGTAGCCATTACTCCAATTGGTCCTAGAGAAAAAGGAATTGTCCCGATGGATATATTATCAAATAGATCTTAGAAAAACACCTTGAGGATTGATTCTAAACAACGTTTGCCATGTTTTTGTCAATATTATGGAGCTAATTTGGAATATTTTTTCGGATTTGTGACCGCAATTTCCGGACGATTTCTCAGACAAACGTGAAGAACAAACGGAGCTATTTCGCCTACAAAAATAATATTTTGGGAAAAAATGAACTTTGGCTGTCTACCTGGGAGTCTCGTGAGTGAAAACATCCGAAGTTCATCAAAGGTAAACAATTTAATTTGATTGCTTTTCTGATTTCCGTGACAAGTTTGCCTGCTGCTAGCAAGGCATAATGCTATGCTAGGCTATGATAAACTTACACAGATGCTTGTCTAGTGTTGGCTGTAAAGCATATTTTGAAAATCTGAGATGACAGGGTGATTAACAAAAGGCTAAGCTCTGTTCCAATATATTTCACTTGTGATTTTCATGAATAGGAAGATTTTCTAGGAAGATTTATGTCCATTGCGTTATGCTAATTAGTGTCAGATGATGATAACGGTCCCGTTCACGGGCTGGGTGTCACTACAGGTTAAGTTACATGGCCTACTATGCTAATTCTGTAGCGGTATTGTTAGAGGGGGCTAAAGAAATATTTTGTTGGTGCGCCAGGCAGGTATTAACCCTAGTTATTAAAGTTAGTTATTAAATGCACTGTACCACCAACGGCAAAAAGTTGTCCATTTGGTCATTTCAAGTAATTTATTTTGTTAATTTTTTTTGTTTATTATTGTTTGTTTATTGTATTGTTGTTTGTTTATTTACCTATTACTTTTAAAACTGAAAGGATGAGAGTAGAATAGATAGAGTAGCGCTTCCAGACACATTCTAAACATGATGGAGTCTTAAAGGAGGACTGTACCATCTAATGATGAAACATTATGGAATCTTAAAGGAGGACTGTAGCATCAAATGATGAAACATTATGGAGTCTTAAAGGAGGGCTGTAGCACCTAATGATGAAACATTAGGGAGTCTTAAAGGAGGACTGTAGCATCTAATGATGAAACATTATGGAGTCTTAAAGGAGGACTGTAGCATCTAATGATGAAACATTATGGAGTCTTAAAGGAGGACTGTAGCATCTAATGATGAAACATTATGGAGTCTTAAAGGAGCCTTGTAGCATCTAATGATGAAACATTATGGAATCTTAAAGGAGGAGTGTAGCATCAAATGATGAAACATTATGGAGTCTTAAAGGAGGGCTGTAGCACCTAATGATGAAACATTAGGGAGTCTTAAAGGAGGACTGTAGCATCTAATGATGAAACATTATGGAGTCTTAAAGGAGGACTGTAGCATCTAATGATGAAACATTATGGAGTCTTAAAGGAGGACTGTAGCATCTAATGATGAAACATTATGGAGTCTTAAAGGAGCCTTGTAGCATCTAATGATGAAACATTATGGAATCTTAAAGGAGGACTGTAGCATCAAATGATGAAACATTATGGAGTCTTAAAGGAGGGCTGTAGCACCTAATGATGAAACATTAGGGAGTCTTAAAGGAGGACTGTAGCATCTAATGATGAAACATTATGGAGTCTTAAAGGAGGACTGTAGCATCTAATGATGAAACATTATGGAGTCTTAAAGGAGGACTGTAGCATCTAATGATGAAACATTATGGAGTCTTAAAGGAGCCTTGTAGCATCTAATGATGAAACATTATGGAATCTTAAAGGAGGACTGTAGCATCAAATGATGAAACATTATGGAGTCTTAAAGGAGGGCTGTAGCACCTAATGATGAAACATTAGGGAGTCTTAAAGGAGGACTGTAGCATCTAATGATGAAACATTATGGAGTCTTAAAGGAGGACTGTAGCATCTAATGATGAAACATTATGGAGTCTTAAAGGAGGACTGTAGCATCTAATGATGAAACATTATGGAGTCTTAAAGGAGCCTTGTAGCATCTAATGATGAAACATTATGGAGTCTTAAAGGAGGACTGTAGCATCTAATGATGAAACATTATGGAGTCTTAAAGGAGGACTGTAGCATCTAATGATGAAACATTATGGAGTCTTAAAGGAGGACTGTAGCATCTAATGATGAAACATTATGGAGTCTTAAAGGAGGACTGTAGCATCTAATGATGAAACATTATGGAGTCTTAAAGGAGCCTTGTAGCATCTAATGATGAAACATTATGGAGTCTTAAAGGAGCCTTGTAGCATCTAATGATGAAACATTATGGAGTCTTAAGCTTTAATTTGTGGTATTGCACTTGTGAATGCATGAAAGTTAAATATTTCTAATAAAAAATCTGTATTTTGCACTCTGCAATTTTACCGGATGTTGTCGAAATGTTCCACTAGCGGAATCCCTAGCCATAACAGGTTTTAATGTGTTTGGGCCAATCAGTTGTGTTGTGACAAGGTGTGGGGGTATACAGAAGATAGCCCTATTGGGTAAAAGGTGAAGTCCATATTATGTCAAGAACAGCTCAAATAAGCAAAGAGAAACAACAGTCCATCATTACTTTAAGGACCACCACAAGAATGGAAGATCCAGAGTTACTTCTGATGCATAAGTTCATTAGAGTTACCAGCCTTAGAAATTGCAGCCCAAATAAATGCTTCACAAAGTTCAAGTAACAGACACATCTCAACATCATCGGTTCAGAGGAGACTGCGTGAATCAGGCCTTCATGGTCGAATTGCTGCAAGGAAACCACTACTAAAGGACACCAATAAGAAGAAGAGACTTGCTTGGGCGAAGAAACACGAGCAATGGACATTAGACCGGTGGATATCTGTCCTTGGGTCTGATGAGTCCAAATTTGAGAATTTTGGATCCGAGCGTCATGTCTTTGTGAGACGAGGAGTAGATGAACAGATTATCTCCGCATGTGTGGTTCCCACCGTGAAGCATGGAGGAGGAGACGTGATGGTGTGTGGGTGCTTTGCTGTTGACAATGCCATGAATAAATGAATCAAAGTCACACTTAACCAGCATGACTACCACAGCATTCTGCAGCGATATGCCATCCCATCTGGTTTGGGCTTAGTCCCACTGTCATTTGTTTTTCAACAGGACAATGACCCAACACACCTCCAGGTTGTGTAAGAGCTATTTGATTAAGTAGGAGAGTGATGGAGTGCTGCATCAGATGACCTGGCCTACACAATCCCCCTACCTCAACCAAATCAAGATGGTTTGGGATGAGTTGGATCGCAGAGGTGAAGGGAAAGCGGCCTACAAGTTCTCAACATATGTGGGAATGCCTACAAGACTGTTGGAAAAGGATTCCAGGTGAAGCTGGTTGAGAGAAAGCAAGGGTGGCAACTTTTGAAGAATAAAATATATATTTTGATTTAACACTTGTGATTCCATGTGTTTTTTAATCATTTTGATGTCTTTATTATTCTACAATGTAGAAAATAGTAAAAATAAAGAAAAACCCTTGAATGAGTAGGTAAGTCCAACCTTTTGACTGGTACTGTACATTACATTTCCTAACAGCTCCAGTGGACATTCCTGCAATCAGCATGCCAATTGCCCGCTCCCTCAGAGATCTGTGGCATTGTTGTGTGAACAAACTGCACATTTTCGAGTAGCCTTTTATTATCCCCAGCACAAGGTGCACCTGTGTAATAACCAAGCTCTTCAATCAGCTTCTTGATATGCCACACCTGTCAGGTGGATGGATTATCTTGGCAAAGAATAAATGTTGACTAACAGTGATGCTCATGAAACATCCAACACTTTACATGTTGCGTTTATATTTTTGTTTTTTGTTGTTACTATCAGTTTTAGGAACATTTACCCAAAATATGACATCAGCGATAATCAAAATGTTGAAAATCTGTGAATGTCTAAATAAGAAATTGGTCGAGCAATGTGTCGAACCCTTTCAACAACGGGGAGATGTTACTGATGTTCTTTGTATCTTCGACGTAAAAACAAGTTTTGGAATTCCACACAAAATTACTTCTTTAGTTATTTTATGTTTAAGGAAGTGTGTAGGTCACATTCTGTATCATACAGCTATGAATGTTATATATTTAGAACCACCTGTTCAATTGGAATCCAGCGACGTCTGTGTCTTCAGTGTCCTAGAACTGTCTAGTTTTTTGTGTTCTGACTTGTAAAACAGGATGAATAAGTAATGTAAACATAGCAGTAATTACCAGGAAGCTCTACATTTGTTTTAAAATCACACTAAGATTGTTAAATCTGGCCTCAGGTTATTGAGAGATCTGATTTAGGATTTACCCTCGTAGCAAGGTTTCTTTATCATGTCGTTTCATTTGGGTCTCTATTTAAAAATAACACTATCTTTGGCAGGAGAAAGACCAGACTCAGAGGAACCAGAGCCAGGGACGTCCAAACCAGCAAGACGACACCAGTGCTCCCAGTGTGAAAAGAGTTTTAAACAGAAAGCACAACTGAAAAAACATAAGAGAATACACACAGGAGAGAAGCCTTACCACTGCTCCCAATGTGGAAAGTGTTTCAACCATTCGGGGATGCTGAAACAACACGAGAGAATACACACAGGAGAGAAGCCGTACCACTGCTCCCAATGTGGAAAGTGTTTCACCCGGTCGGGGATGCTGAAACAACACGAGAGAATACACACAGGAGAGAAGCCGTACCACTGCTCCCAATGTGGAAAGTTTTTCAACCAGAGTGGACACCTGAAACAACATGAGAAAATACACACAGGAGAGAAGCCTTACCACTGCTCCCAATGTGGAAAGTGTTTCAACCATTCGGGGGACCTGAAACTACATGAGAGAATACACACAGGAGAGAAGCCTTACCACTGCTCCCAATGTGGAAAGTGTTTCACCCGGTCGGGGATGCTGAAAGAACATGAGAGAATACACACAGGAGAGAAGCCGTACCACTGCTCCCAATGTGGAAAGTTTTTCAACCAGAGTGGACACCTGAAACTACATGAGAGAATACACACGGGAGAGAAGCCTTACCATTGCTCCCAATGTGGAAAGTGTTTCAACCATTCGGGGGACCTGAAACGACATGAGAGAATACACACAGGAGAGAAGCCGTACCACTCCTCCCAGGGTGCAAACCATTTGTCCATTTAGGAAGCCTGAAAGAACACATTAGACTGCACACAGAGGAGAAGGCTTAGAAAAGCTCAGACTGTGGGAAAACATATTACTCATAAGTCACTTAAACGTCATTAGAGAATCCACACAGGAGAGAGAAATTACTTCTCTTAGCGTGTATGTTGATATTTCACATCACATTGACTTAAAAATCATCGGAGAACATACACAGTGCTCCCGTTGTCTTATATTGTTGACTGACAATGTGTTTACCTGTCTTTACCATATGAAATTAAATGGTACAGGGTATACTCAAACATATATTTGTTTGTTTCTATTAGAAAACATGAAGTGAATATGGAGTCTGTCAGTTTGAATATAAAGGAGATCAGGTTCCTTGTTTTAAATTGTCCTTTTTTAAAACTCTGTGTGTTTATCTGGGTGTGTCATTCCTCCAGCACTACAGATAATCAAGTGATATTTGGATGTGATGCATTAGTTCCATGGTTGACATTTGCATTGTTGGCCCACTGATGATTTAATGAAATGAAAATGTTCAGACTCTGTAATGGAAAATGTTAGTTGTATGTGTGTCCACATAACTGAGTATGTGACTAACCTTGTGAAACTGTCCTATTATAAGCTCCTGTTCTTGGGAGTATCATTCTGTGTTGCAAACCAATTTGCACCTGTGTCCTTGTATGAATAAAGTCCCTCCCAGGAACAGGAAACTATGAAGATATGTGCTAATCACCCAATGCTTAGGGAATTCAGACTGTCTACACTGCGCTGTGTAACTCTGTTATTCTCTCTGAGCTCAGAAATAAAGAATCTTGGTTTGACTTGGACTCCAGCAGATCCTGATTTTATAATATCCACCACAACTCTCCCACAGATTGCTGTTTATCGTTGTCTCAATGAAGAGTTCCTCTTTCGACTTTCCTGGGGGCATTTACAACGCTCCCACTGGTTGAATAAACATTGTTACCCGATTGATGAGATTATTATGGATGAGAGCAATTATTTTATTTGTCGAATTGCAACCAAGCATCGGTCATCATGTCGCCCTCAAAATGTATTGGAATGGAGCATCAAGCTCATTACATGTAGTTTCACTACCCTGTGAAGTTCATAACTTATTTCATCTGTAGCCTAATAAACTACATGGTTTTCCAAGTTTTAGAGGGAGGACCACACAACATATCATCACGTGACTCCAAGTTAACTAAGACATGATGGTTATTATATAAATATTTGTACATAAAGGAGTTTCCATCGCCATTTCTCACTAAAACGTTTTTACTGACACAACCCACCATGTCAAACGAACTAACATATCGTCTGTCACCATTTATAAAAATATTCAGGCATAACCTGTTTCCATCAGCCCAGTCATTACTTTTGAAATGGTTGGATCAATATCCACCTTCATGATATGGATGAAGCCTGATTTTGAATGTCTGAGTAGTTCTATATGATGTCATAATTCACCCCTCTGATAATCAAGTGATATTTGGAATGTCTGAGTAGTTCTATATGATGTCATAATTCACCCCTCTGATAATCAAGTGATATTTGGAATGTCTGAGTAGTTCTATATGATGTCATAATTCACCCCTCTGATAATCAAGTGATATTTGGAATGTCTGAGTAGTTCTATCTGATGTCATAATACACACCTCTGATAGTGATACATTTGTTACTTACAGGGCACCACTGCCCCTGACCAGCTGAATGCAGGTGGGCTCTCCTGTCAACATGGGGCTCCTGCTGCAGGTAGCCTAGCGGTTAACAGTGTTGGGCCAGTAACTGAAAGATCCCTTGTTTGAATCCCAGAGAGGACTAGGTGGAAAATCTGTCAATGTGCCCTTGAGGGCTGCAACAGGAGCCTCATGTTGACAGGAGAGCCCACCTGCACTCAGCTGGCCAGGTGTCTTAACAGGAACAAGCTTGGCACACCTGTATTTTTTCCCATTCTTCTCTGCAGATCCTCTCAACCTCTGTCAGGTTGGATGGGGAGCGTCGCTGCACAGCTATTTTCAGGTCTCTCCAGAGATGTTCGATCGGGTTCAAGTCCAGGCTCTGGCTGGGCCACACAAGGACATTCAGAGACTTGTCCCGAAGCCACTTCTGCGTTGTCCTTTGTCTGTGTGCTTAGGGTTGTTGTCCTGTTGGAAGGTGAACCTTTGCCCCAGTCTGAGGTCCTGCGTGCTCTGGAGCAGGTTTTCATCAATTATCTCTCTGTACTTTATTTTTATTTAATTAATTTATTATTGAACCTTTATTTAACTTGGCAAGTCAGTTAAGAACAAATTCTTATTTACAACGGCGGCCAACCAAAAGGCAAAAGGCCTCCTATGGTGGCTGGGATTCAAAACAAGGATACATCCCTAGCCAAGGCCCTTCTTCAGTGGCTTCTTCCTTGCTGAGCGGCCTTTCAGGTTACGTTGATATAGGACTCATTTTACTATGGATATAGATATTTTTGTACCTGTTTCCTCCAGCATCTTCACAAGGTCCTTTGCTGTTGTTCTGGGACTGGTTTGCACTTTTCGCACCAACGTATGTTGATCTCTAGGAGACAGAACAAGTCTCCTTCCTGAGCGGTATGACGGCTGTGTGGTCCCATGGTGTTTATACTTGCATATACTATAGTTTGTCAACAAGACATTTGTGGAGTGGTTGAAAACCGAGTTTTAATGACTCCAACCTAAGTGTATGTAAACATCCCTTGTATAGCCTCCACTCTGTACTGGTACCCCCTGTATATAGCCTCCACATTGACTCGGTACTGGTACCTCCTGTATATAGCCTCCACATTGACTCTGTACTGGTACCCCCTGTATATAGTCTCCACATTGACTCGGTACTGGTACCTCCTGTATATAGCCTCCACATTGACTCTGTACTGGTACCCCCTGTATATAGTCTCCACATTGACTCGGTACTGGTACCTCCTGTATATAGCCTCCACATTGACTCTGTACTGGTACCCCCTGTATATAGTCTCCACATTGACTCGGTACTGGTACCTCCTGTATATTGACTCTGTACTGGTACCTCCGGTATATAGCCTCCACATTGACTCTGTACTGGTACCTCCTGTATATAGTCTCCACATTGACTCTGTACTGGTACCCCCCGTATATAGTCTCCACATTGACTCGGTACTGGTACCTCCTGTATATTGACTCTGTACTGGTACCTCCGGTATATAGCCTCCACATTGACACTGTACTGGTACCTCCTCTATATATATATCCTCTGATTGAGAACCAATCTAGGCAACCATAGACTTACCTAGACACCTAACATGAACACAACCCCATAAATCTAATAAACCCCTAGACAAGACGAAACACATAAATCACCCATGTCACACCCTGGCCTAACCAAAATAATAAAGAAAACAAAGATAACTAAGGACAGGGCGTGACAGTACCCCCCCCCCCCCAAAGGTGCGGACTCCCGGCCGCACACCTAAACCCATAGGAGAGGGTCTGGGTGGGCGTCTTTCCACTGTGGCGGGACGTGGACGCCACTCTACCATAGTCTTAGTCCGCTTTCTTAGCGTCATTTGAGTGGCGACCCTCGCCGCCGACCTTGGCCTAGTAACCCTAACAAAGGGCCCACCTGGACTGAGGGCTGCCTTATTACTGAGGAAGCTCAGGACCGAGGGGTACCTCAGGCCTGAGCTACCCCTCGGTACTGAGCTACTTATTAAAACTTTTTATTTTGGGAATATTTTCTCAACCCTTATTTTTCTTATCTACGTTGTTGGTTAAGGGCTTGTCAGTAAGCATTTCACGTTAAGATCTACACCTGTTGTATTCAGCGCATGTGACAAATAATATTTGATTGTAACTAAATATGCAGTTTCAATGTTACGGTCTTTGATACAATTATATTTCTGAAACTCAGGCTGTGTGTGTTTATCTGCGTCATTCCTTGATCATTCCTTGTGGTCCCGTAGCTCAGTTGGTGGAGTATAGTGCTTGTTAAACCAGGGTAGTGGGTTTGATTCCTGGGACCACCCATATGTAATGTGTTTGTACACATGACTGCAAATCCCTTTAGATAAAAGTGTCTGCTACATTGCAGATGTATCCACTGATTATACCAAACATCTGGAACACCTTCCTAATATGGAGTTGGACCCTCCCCTTTTCCCCTCTAAACCGCCTCAATTCGTCGGGGCATGGACTCTAGAAGGTGTCGAAAGCATTCCACAGGGATGCTGGCCCATGTTGACTCCAATGCTTCCCACAATTGTGTCAAGTTGGCTGGGTGTCCTTTGGGTGCAGTGGGGTCTCCTCAGAGGAGGAAGGGGAGAACAATCGTCCTCAGTTATTTTCAGAAAAATTAAAATGGTAAAATATTTAAAAGTGGTCCTTTTTAGATAAAACTATACTAAATATAATCACGTCACCAAATAATGTATTAAAACATACTATTTTGCATCCTCCTCTAGGTACATTGACTTCAATACAAAACCTTGGAGGCTCATGGTTCTCAACCCCTTCCATAGACTTACACAGTAATTATGACAACTTCCGGAGGACGTCCTCCAACCTATCAGAGCTCTTGCAGCATGAACTGACATGATGTCCAACCAATGAAAGGATCAGATAATGTATCTAGTACTGAAAGCATAAGCTACAGCTAGCTAGCACTGCAGTGCATAACATGTGGTGAGTAGTTGACTAAAAGAGAGAAAAATACAATAGTTGAACAGTTTTGAACAAATTATTTTATTCCAAAATGAAGGAGAAGCGAGAGAGAGATATTTCGTCATTTATTTTCCACTTTCAGTTTCACTTACTTAGCTAGCAAATGCAGCTATCTAGTTTAGTCTACTCAAACACTTGGCTCAAACAGAGGGATGCTATGTTAGCTAGCTGGCTATGACTATCCAACACAACACTGGAACTCTTCCAAGTCAAGGCAAGCTTTTGGTTTTACTAATTTATTGCCACTGGGACCCGCCAAGGTAAGTGTTAAACTGCTTACTGACTGTACACTGTGACGTTACTGCATAATTGTAGCAGGTTTACTAACGAGTTAGTTCTATTAGCTCTGTTGACTATGATGTTACTTTAGCTAATATGGTGACAACAATGTAAGCTGTGTGTTTCAGTTATGAAATGGTTTGGCTTGGAAAGGTTTTTTCGCCTGGTCACATACAGCTGATGTGTTGTGCATTGAAGTACAGAAACAAAGGGAGAAGGTGATAAGAGGAGAGCACATAGATGCAAGAAGGAATATAACGTGGCTGTAATGAAAGTGAACTGTGTTTATGCATGATCAGGGGTGTTTTCATTCCGCCGATTCTGTTGACAAACATTTCTTAAATGGAACAAAACGGGGATAAACATACCTGAATTTGTCCAGTGATATCTCTATTTCAGCTAGATGCAGGCGAGAGTGTGCAAGGCAGTATTGAATGTGTCACTGTCTGTTAACCTGTCTCCCCCCTTCATCTACACGGATTGAAGTGGATTTAACTAGTGACATCAGTAAGGGATCATAGCTTTAGCCTGGATTCACCTAGTCTTTCTAAGTCATGGAAGGAGCAGCTGTTCTTAATGTTTTGTCTACCCAGTGTATAGCACTACAGATAATCAAGTGCTATTTGCATGTGATGCATTTGTTCTGTTGTTTACAGGATGATTTGTATCTTATAGAGTGTGGCTTTAAGGGAATAGTATGGTCACATCTAGACAAAAATGAATGTGAAAAATTAACAGAGAAAATGTATATCAACACACTACCTATTCATATAAGTATTTATTCATCATCTACATATTCATATTAAGCTTCTACGTCTGTGTACAGGAACGTATTATTTGGAAGAGAAAATGTATCAGCTTATTGTTAAATTATTATGACGTTCTTTCCAATACAAAAAGTGTAGTAACTATTGTTTCCAAACTGCGTTACCGACTCCAGCCAGCAGATGGCGACGAGCGTCTTTCAGTTGACTCTTCTTGCGTGACGTATAATGGACTGGACGGGAATCTTCTTCAGGAACAACAAGGCGCCAACTCTTCCAACCACGTCGGTAGCTTGCTAGCCAACATAAAACTGAAAGATTGACGTTTTAGACCATGTTAATGTACATTAGCTTATCTCAGTGTTTTAAACAAGTTTCGGTTGACGTATCAACTGGTTCAATTTGCAAACGTGTTAAAGATTGATACTGAGCCTAGCACTAGGCTAGACGCTAATGCTAGCTAGCTAGATAACATCGCTGACCATGAGCTCACTAAACTACTCCTCCCTTGCTAATGAAGAGGTGGTCGGCTGTATGGAGAAAGAATCTTTCAGAATGAAAAAGGAGGAAGAGGAGGCTGTTATAGTGAAAGAAGAGAAAGAACCGTTTAGAGAGGAAGATGATGCGATCTCAATAAAGGTGAAGGAGGAAGACGTTTTGGGGGTGAAAGAGGAAGAGACAGAATATGAGATTAACACCAGTGAGTACTGTCTTTAACAGGGACACAAACTATGCCGTTGTTGAACTAATGTGTGGTTTTCAAGTGGCATTCTACTGAAGTTCTACACTTGAATATGTTGTTCAGTACTGTAGGAATTGTTAAAGGGTCAATCTTGGTTCATATATTTTAGGGACTTTTCAATTAGATGTATTGAATTTTCCATGTGGTCTACATTGAAGTTCCCCTCATCTAATATAACAGGCTGTTAAAATTCTATATTGGTGCATATTTTCTACTTAAAATAACAAAGGGATGCAAAAGCCACCCATTTTGTGGAACGACCCTTTCACATTTGCATCACAAACACTATTTTAGGAAATCATGATGAAAGTGGCCATTTTAGACATATGCATGCCTCTTGTAACTCTATGATTGCAATAGATGGTCATAAGTTTACCATCTGTTTGATGTCCTCGTTCACACAGGAGAGAGACATGACTATGGTGGATCCTCTGGGGAGCCTCAACATCCTGATGCTGACGAGGAAGAGAAGAGTCTCTCCAGATCAGAACACCAGGTGGTACAGCTTGGTCTGGTCTAGCATACAGCTTGGTCTGGTCTAGCATACAGCTTGGTCTGGTCTAGCATACAGCTTGATCTCTCTGGGTCTGGGCTGGGTTTCTGTAAATCACTTCATGACAACAGTGACATCAGCATCCATAATGATGTGCGTCCGTGTCCCCTCTTTATGGTTACCAGGACAACGCTAGCCCTTCCTCCCTCCCGGAGTCCCTGTATCGTGCCTCTCCTGGTAGCACCTTACTGCTGGGTATGAAGAGGTTGTCTGTGCTGCTGGTGGACTGCAGGAAAACAATGGGGCTGAGTGGAACTGTGAGAGGAGGAGCAGAGAAGAAAGGAGCAGATTTGACACATCAAAGTAAGTGCTGTAGTTTAGTTTGAACAAATACAATAGATCTGTTACCAGGAAGATAGACTGGTATCTGCTACCAGGATAACCAGCAGAGTTCTGTTAGTTGACAGGTATATGGATGTTATGAATATCATAACACTGAGAAAGGATTCTGCCAATGAAAAGAGAGAAACCAATTGACCATATAAAACCTTGATGAAAGTTAGCTTCGGAGAGAAGGTTTCAATGATCAAGAGAAAGTTTCAAGATGATCCAATGTAAGGTGCTTGTTTTACAAAAACTTTTCCTTAAAACATTATGGATGTTACATTGCCTGTCGCAGTCAACGCCCCTATCTTTACAAGACTGTAGAACAGGCAAACTAAACTCAGGACTTTGGTAATTCATTAACTAATACTGGAGGAAAGCTGTGATCAGGCTGCCTACTCAAGCAAAAGCTTCAAACTGTAACCAGTGCCGGCAACCTTGTTCAGGTTATCAATCAACCTACCAGGGTAGTTACAAACAGTAGAGGAATGAAATCATCAACATGGTTTGATCATATCTTTACTAATGCTGCAGAAATGGGGTTTAAAGCAGCTATGAAAGTTATATACAGTATATCACAAAAGGGAGTACACCCCTCACATTTTTGTAAATATTTAGGTATATCTTTTCATGTGACAACACTGAAGAAATGACACTTTTCTACAATGTAAAGTAGTGAGTGTACAGCTTGTATAACAGTGTACATTTGCTGTCCCCTCAAAATAACTCCACACACAGCCATTAATGTCTAAACCGCTGGCAACAAAAGTGAGTACACCCCTAAGTGAAAATGTCCAAAATGGGCCCAATTAGCCATTTTCCCTCCCCGGTGTCATGTGACTCGTTAGTGTTACAAGGGCTCAGGTGTGAATGGTGAGCAGGTGTGTTAAATTTGGTGTCATCGCTCTCACACTCCCTCATACTGACTGGTCACTGGAAGTTCAACATGGCACCTCATGGCAGAGGTCTCTCTGAGGATCTGAGATAAATAATTGTTGCTCTACATAAAGATGGCCTGGGCTATAAGAAGATTGCCAAGACCCTGAAACTGAGCTGCAGCACGGTGGCCAAGACCATACAGCGGTTTAACTGGACAGGTTCCACTCAGAACAGGCCTCGCCATGGTCGACCAAAGAAGTTGAGTGCACGTGCTCAGCGTCATATCCAGAGGTTGTGTTTGGGAAATAGACGTATGAGTGCTGCCAGCATTGCTGCAGAGGTTGAAGGGGTGAGGGGTCAGCCTGTCAGTGCTCAGACCATACACCGTACACTGCATCAAATTGGTCTGCATGGCTGTCGTGCCAGAAGGAAGCCTCTTCTAAAGATGATGCATAAGAAAGTCCGCAAACAGTTTGCTGAAGACAAGCAGACTAAGGACATGGATTACTGGACCATGTCCTGTGGTCTGATGAGACCAAGAAACTTATTTGGTTCAGATGGTGTCAAGCGTGTGTGGCGGCAACCAGGTGAGGAGTACAAAGACAAGTGTGTCTTGCCTACAGTCAAGCGTGGTGGTGGGAGTGTCATGGTCTGGTGCTGCATGAGTGCTGCCGGTACTGGGGAGCTACAGTTCATTGAGGGAAGCATGAATGCCAACATGTACTGTGACATACATACAACATGATAACGACCCCAAACACACCTCCAAGACGACCACTGCCTTGCTAAAGAAGCTGAGGGTAAAGGTGATGGACTGGCCAAACATGTCTCTAGACCTAAACCCTATTGAGCATCTGTGGGGCATCCTCAAATGGAAGGTGGAGGAGTGCAAGGTCTCTAACATCCACCAGCTCCGTGATGTCGTCATGGAGGAGTGGAAGAGGACTCCAGTGGCAACCTGTGAAGCTCTGGTGAACTCCATGCCCAAGAGGGTTAAGGCAGTGATGCAGAAAATGATGGTGGGTGGCCACACAAAATATTGACACTTTGGGCCCAATTTGGACATTCTCACTTTTGTTGCCAGCAGTTTAGACATTAATGTGTGTTAAGTTATTTTGAGGGGACAGCAAATTTACACTGTTAAACAAGCTGTACACTCACTAATTTACATTGTTGCAAAGTGTCATTTCTTCAGTGTTGTCACATGAAAAGATATACTCAAATATTTACAAAAATGTGAGGGGTGTACTCACTTTTGTGATATACTGTATTTAGAACCACCTGCTTGATAGGAATCCAGCAACGTCTGTGTCTTGAGTGTCATAGAATTGTCTGTTTTTTGTGTTCTGACTGGTAAAACAGGATGAATAAAATAAGTAATGCAAACATAGCAGTAATTACCAGGAAGCTCTACATTTGTTTTAAAATCACACTAAGATTGTTAAAACTGGCCTCAGGTTATTGAGAGATCTGATTAGGATTTACTCTCGTAGCAAGGTTGTTTTATCATGTGGTTTCATTCAGGTCCCTATTTTTTTTAAACACTTGTCTTTGGCAGGAGAAAGACCAGACTCACAGGAACCAGAGCCAGGGACGTCCAAACCAGCAAGACGACACCAGTGCTCCCACTGTGGAAAGGGTTGTAACCGGTTATGGGACGTGAAACAACATGAGAAAATACACACAGGGGAGAAGACTTACCACTGCTCCCAGTGTGGAAAGTGTTTCAACCGGCCAGGGCATCTGAAACTGCACGAGAGAATACACACAGGGGAGAAGCCTTATCACTGCTCCCGGTGTGGAAATAGTTTTAACGATTTAGGGAAACTGAAACGACATGAGAGAATACACACATGGAAGAAGCCTTATCACTGCTCCCAGTGTGGAAAGAGTTTTATTGGTTTAGGGAAACTGAAACGACATGAGAGAATACACACAGGGGAGAAGCCTTACCACTGCTCCCAGTGTGGAAAGGGTTTTAATGAGAAATCAAACCTGAAAGTTCACGAGAGAATACACACAGGGGAGAAGCCTTGCCACTGCTCCCAGTGTGGAAAGAGTTTTAACAATTTAGGGAACCTAAAACAACATGAGAGAATACACACAGGGGAGAGGCCTTACCACTGCTCCCAGTGTGGAAAGTGTTTCAACCGGCCAGGGCATCTGAAACTGCACGAGAGAATACACACAGGGGAGAAGCCTTATCACTGCTCCCGGTGTGGAAATAGTTTTAACGATTTAGGGAAACTGAAACAACATGAGAGAATACACACAGGGAAGAAGCCTTATCACTGCTCCCAGTGTGGAAAGAGTTTTATCGGTTTAGGGAAACTGAAACGACATGAGAGAATACACACAGGGGAGAAGCCTTACCACTGCTCCCAGTGTGGAAAGGGTTTTAATGAGAAATCAAACCTGAAAGTTCACGAGAGAATACACACAGGGGAGAAGCCTTACCACTGCTCCCAGTGTGGAAAGAGTTTTAACAATTTAGGGACCCTGAAACAACATGAGAGAATACACACAGGGGAGAAGCCTTTCCACTCCTCCCAGGGTGCAAAGCTTTTGCCCATTTAGGAAGCCTGAGAGAACACATGAGACTGCACACAGAGGAGAATGCTTACAAAAGGCCAGACTGTGAGAAAACATATTACTCATAACAGTCACTTAAACGTCTTTAGAGAATCCACACAGGAGAGAGAAATGACTTCTCTTAGCGTGTATATTGATATTTCACATCACATTGACTTAAAATTCATCAGAGAACACACACAGTGCTCCCGTTGTCTTATATTGTACACTGACAATGTGTTTACCTGTTTTTACCATATTAAATTGTTTCTTCCAATTATTGATAAACATGTACCTGTTAAGAAACTGACTGTTAGAACTGTTAAGGCTCCATGGATTGATGAGGAATTTAAAAACTGTATGGTCATTGGTAAAAATAGGAAAGAGTTTTAACCAGAAAGGACACCTGAACCAACATGGGAAAATACACACAGGGGAGAAGCCTTAACACTGCTTAACACTGCGATTTGGTTGGGTTGTGTATCGGAGGACGCATGACTTTGACCTTCGTCTCTCCCGAGCCCGTACGGGAGTTGTAGCGATGAGACAAGATTGTAGCTACTAACAATTAGATACCACGATATTGGGGAGAAAAGGGGAGGTAAAATTAAACATTTTAAAAATTAAAACACATGAGACTCCACACAGGGGAGAAGCTTTACCACTGCTCCCAGTGTGCAAAGTGTTTGCCCATTTAGGAAGCCTGAAAGAATACATGAGAAGGCTTACAAAATACTCAGACTGTGGGAAAACATATTACTCATCACAGTCACTTCAACGTCATAAGAGAATCCACACAAAAGAGAAGAATTACTTGTAATATTGATATTTCACATCACATTGACTTAAAATGAATCAGAGAACATACACAGTGCTCCTGTTGTCTTATATTGTTGACTAAGAATGTGTTTACTTGTTTTTACCAGATGAAAGTGAATTGTACAAAGTATACTTAAACATATAGTTGTTTGTTTCTATTAGAAAACATGAATTGAATATGGAGTCTGTCAGTTTGAATATAGAGTAGATCAGATTCCAAAAATGGTCCTTTTTTAAACTCTGACTGTGTGTTTATCTGGCTGTGTCATTCCTCCAGCACTACAGATAATCAAGTGATATTTGGATGTGATGCATTAGTTCCATTGTTGACATTTGCATTGTAGCCCACTGATGATTTAATGAAATTAAAATGTTCAGACTCTGTAATGGAAAATGTTAGTTGTTTAACTGAGTATGTGACTAACCTTGTGAAACTGTCCTATTATAATCTCCTGTTCTTGGGACTATCATTATGTGTTGCAAACCAATTTACACCTGTGTCCTTGTATGAATAAAGTCCCGCCCAGGAATAGGAAACTATAAAGATATGTGCTCATCACCCAATGCTTCAGGAATTCAGACTGTCTACACTACGCTGTGTAACTCTGTTATTCTCTCTGAGCTCAGAAATAAAGAATCTTGGTTTGACTTGGACTCCAGCAGATCCTTATTTTATAATATCCACAACTCTCCCACAGATTGCTGTTTATCATTGTCTCAATGAAGAGTTCCTCTTTCGACTTTCCTGGGGGCATTTACAAACCTCCCACTGGTTCAATAAACGTTGTTACCCGATTGATGAGATTATCATGGGTGAGAGCAATTATTTTATTTGTCAAATGGCAACCAAGCATCGGTCATCATGTCACCAGAATAAGACCCTCAAAGTGTATTGGAATGGAGCATCAAGCTCATCACATGTAGTTTCACCACCCTGTGAAGTTCATAACTTATTTCATCTGTAGCCTAATAAACTACATGGTTTCCCAAGTCGTAGTGGGAGGACCACACAAGATATCATCAAGTGACTCCAAGTTAACTAAGATGTGATGGTTGTTATATAAATATTTGCGCATCAAAGAGTTTCCACTGCCATTTCTCGCTTAAACATTTTTACTGACACAAAAAGACAAACAAATTGTCAAACGAAGTAACAAAATGTCACCATTTATTAAAATATTCAGGCATATCCTGTTTCCGTCAGCCCGGTCATTACTTTTGAAATGGTTGGATCAATATCCACCTTCATGATGTGGATGAAGCCTGATTTGGAATGTCTGAGTAGTTCTATATGATGTCATAATACACCCCTCTGATAATCAAGTGATATTTGGAATGTCTGAGTAGTTCTATATGATGTCATAATAGACCCCTCTGATAGTGATACATTTGTTCCATTGTTTCCATGTCAGTTGGTTTCCCACTCTGATGATTTATATCTGACAGAGGGGCTTTAAATGAATAGTATGGTGACATCTTAGTGTGTCTTGAAATAGGATTATTAATCATAAACTCCTATAGCAACAATACACTGCAGCTTTGACATCAACATGAGAATGGGCTGATGGGTGGTGGTGCTACTCTATAGGTAAGGCTGTTCAATATGAATGTTCAAATAGTCACTTCTAGCCGGCCTCCGCCCAGTATCCTGTCCTGAACTTAGTCACTGTTACTAGCCGTCAACCACCCAGTACTCCACCCTGTATTCTAGTCAAGGCTCATCCTATATAACTACTACTGTACACACCTTTTATATTCATATACGGTCCATAATGTCTAGACACACCATCATATACATTGTAAACCAACTGTATATATTTATATTCCAGACTCTGACATTCCTCGTTCTACCATTTCTATATTTCTAAATCCTTAAAATAAATTGTAGGGAAAATCAGTAGGTCACACAAATGACTATTTCTAAACAAAGATAATAGACAAGTAGAATGGGACAGGTTTCTTATACTATCTTCACTTACTCGGTGCAGAGACTCCAGGGGTGGTGATGAAGGCTGTAGGAATGAAGATCAGACAGTGAAGAGACTCCAGGGACGGAGATGAAGGCTGTAGGAATGAAGATCAGACAGTGAAGAGACTCCAGGGATGGAGATGAAGGCTGTAGGAATGAAGATCAGACAGTGAAGAGACTCCAGGGACGGTGATGAAGGCTGTAGGAATGAAGATCAGTCAGTGAAGAGACTCTAGGGGCGGTGATGAAGGCTGTAGGAATGAAGATCAGTCAGTGAAGAGACTCTAGGGGCGGTGATGAAGGCTGTAGGAATGAAGATCAGACAGTGAAGAGACTCCAGGGACGGAGATGAAGGCTGTAGGAATGAAGATCAGACAGTGAAGAGACTCCAGGGATGGAGATGAAGGCTGTAGGAATGAAGATCAGACAGTGAAGAGACTCCAGGGACGGTGATGAAGGCTGTAGGAATGAAGATCAGACAGTGAAGAGACTCCAGGGATGGTGATGAAGGCTGTAGGAATGAAGATCAGACAGTGAAGAGACTCCAGGGATGGTGATGAAGGCTGTAGGAATGAAGATCAGACAGTGAAGAGACTCCAGGGGCGGTGATGAAGGCTGTAGGAATGAAGATCAGTCAGCAATACTGGTCCTGTGGTCAGGTGGGGGAGTGGTCGATCCAGACAATGATT
Source organism: Oncorhynchus mykiss (assembly GCF_057628025.1). Taxonomy (NCBI): domain Eukaryota; kingdom Metazoa; phylum Chordata; class Actinopteri; order Salmoniformes; family Salmonidae; genus Oncorhynchus; species Oncorhynchus mykiss. Next base: position 5,082,278 of record NC_143034.1, read on the forward strand.
GTGAGGAAGCATGCGGGGAACAGGCTCCTTTCTACTACCATTCTGGGGTCTGGATGCATGCCAACAAAGACTACAACTGCTTCAAACAATGGGAGAGGCTACCATTGACCACCACACTTTCTTTCATAACCAGGAAGCCCATGTTGAGCCAGCAGTGTTCCCACTATGGAAGAGGGAGCAGGATGCCTTCATCCAGTCTCTCAGAAAACCATGTTGAGCCATCAGTGTTCTCACTATGGAAGAGGGAGCAGGAAGCCGTCATCCAGGGACAAGGACAAAGGTGCAGCACTGGTGTTAGTAGCTGATGACAGAAGTGACAGCCTGGACACACAGCAAAGTTTGACGCGATCAGTGTTGTTGAGCAGAGAATCAACCAGAGAATCAACCAGATTGATTCACAGTCAGTGTTGTTGAGCAGAGAATCAACCAGAGAATCAACCAGATTGATTCACAGTCAGTGTTGTTGAGCAGAGATTGCTTTGTTGAAGCACTTTTGGCAGTGATTATAGCCTCAAGCCGCCTTGGGTATAACACTACAATCTTGACACCCCTGTATTTGTGGTGTTTTCTCCCATTCTTCTCTGCAGATCCTCTCAAGATCTGTCAGGTTGGATGGAGAGCGTCAATGCGCAGCTATTTTCAGGATTTCTTCAGAGTTGTTTGATCAGATTCAAATCCGGGCTCTGGCTGGGCCTCTCAAGGACATTCAGAGACTTGTCCCAAAGCCACTTCTATGTTGTCTTTGCTGTGTGCTTAGGGTCGTTGTCCTGTGGAAAGGTGAACCTTTGCCCCAGTCTGAGGTCCTGAGTGCTCTTGAGCAGGTTTTCATCAATTATCTCTCTGTACTTTGCTCCGTGCATCTTTCCCTCGATCCTGACTAGTCTCCCAGTCCCTGCCACTGAAAAATATCCCCAATAACACCATGATATTGCCATCACCACGATTCACCGTAGGGATGGTGCCAGGTTTGCTCCAGACCTGACGCTTGGCATTCAGGTCAAAGAGTTCAATCTTGGTTTCATCAGATCAGAGAATCTTGTTTCTCATGGTCTGAGAGTCCTTTAGGTGCCTTTTGGCAAACTCCAAACAGACTTTCATGTGCCTTTTACTGAGAAGTGGCTTCCGTCTGGCCACTCTACCAAAAAGGTCAAATTGGTGGAGTGCTGCAGAGATGGTTGTCCTTCTGGAAGGTTCTCCCATCTCCACAGAGGAACTCTTGAGCTCTGTCAGAGTGACCATCGGGTTCTCAGTAACGTCCCTGACCAAGGCCCTTCTCCCCCAATTGTTCAGTTTGGCTGGGCGGCCAGCACTAGGAAGTCTTGGTGGTTCCAAACTTCCAAACTTTCCATTTCAGAATGATGGCGGCCACTGTGTTCTTTAGGACCTTCAATGCTGCAGAAATGCGTTGGTCCACTTCCCCAGATCCGTGACACAATCCTGTCTCTAAAGGATTATATCACAACAAATAAAGGCTACTTAAAGTTCATGAGACACGCATCTCCTCGTACACTTGTCTCATGTTTACAAAATAGAATTGTGCTTTTGGTCATTAAGCCTCATTAAATCAAACTGTATGAAGCTGTATGTATTTTATTTCAACACCTGCTCCTGATATGTACCTCTGTACTGGTACCTCCTCTATATAGCCTCCACATTGACTCTGTACTGGTACCTCCTGTATATAGCCTCCACATTGACTCTGTACTGGTACCCCCTGTACATAGCCTCCACATTGACTCTGTACTGGTACCCCCTGTATATAGCCTCCACATTGACTCTGTACTGGTACCCCCTGTATATAGCCTCCACATTGACTCTGTACTGGTACCCCTGTATATAGCCTCCACATTGACTCTGTACTGGTACCCCCTGTATATAGCCTCCACATTGACTATGTACTGGTACCCCCTGTATATAGCCTCCACATTGACTCTGTACTGGTACCCCCTGTATATAGCCTCCACATTGACTCTGTACTGGTACCTCCTGTATATAGCCTCCACATTGACTCTGTACTGGTACCCCCTGTATATAGCCTCCACATTGACTCTGTACTGGTACCCCCTGTATATAGCCTCCACATTGACTATGTACTGGTACCCCCTGTATATAGCCTCCACATTGACTCTGTACTGGTACCTCCTGTATATAGCCTCCACATTGACTCTGTACAGGTACCCCCTGAAAATAGCCTCCACATTGACTCTGTACTGGTACCTCCTGTATATAGCCTCCACATTGACTCTGTACTGGTAACCCTGTATATAGCCTCCACATTGACTCTTTACTGGTACCTCCTGTATACAGCCTCCACATTGACTCTGTACTGGTACCTCCTGTATATAGCCTCCACATTGACTCTGTACTGGTACCTCCTGTATATAGCCTCCACATTGACTCTGTACTGGTACCTCCTGTATATAGCCTCCACATTGACTCTGTACTGGTACCTCCTGTATATAGCCTCCACATTGACTCTGTACTGGTACCTCCTGTATATAGCCTCCACATTGACTCTGTACTGGTACCTCCTGTATATAGCCTCCACATTGACTCTGTACTGGTACCCCCTGTATATAGCCTCCACATTGACTCTGTACTGGTACCCCCTGTATATAGCCTCCACATTGACTCTGTACTGGTACCTCCTGTATATAGCCTCCACATTGACTCTGTACTGGTACCCCCTGTATATAGCCTCCACATTGACTCTGTACTGGTGCCCCCTGTATATAGCCTCCACATTGACTCTGTACTGGTACCCCCTGTATATAGCCTCCACATTGACTCTGTACTGGTACCCCCTGTATATAGCCTCCACATTGACTCTGTACTGGTACCTCCTGTATATAGCCTCCACATTGACTCTGTACTGGTACCCCCTGTATATAGTCTCCACATTGACTCTGTACTGGTACCTCCTGTATATAACCTCCACATTGACTCTGTACTGGTACCTCCTGTATATAGCCTCCACATTGACTCTGTACTGGTACCCCCTGTATATAGTCTCCACATTGACTCTGTACTGGTACCACCTGTATATAGCCTCCACATTGACTCTGTACTGGTACCTCCTGTATACAGCCTCCACATTGTCTCTGTACTGGTACCTCCTGTATATAGCCTCCACATTGACTCTGTACTGGTACCCCCTGTATATAGCCTCCACATTGACTCTGTACTGGTACCCCCTGTATATAGCCTCCACATTGACTCTGTACTGGTACCTCCTGTATACAGCCTCCACATTGACTCTGTACTGGTACCTCCTGTATATAGCCTCCACATTGACTCTGTACTGGTACCCCCTGTATATAGCCTCCACATTGACTCTGTACTGGTACCCCCTGTATATAGCCTCCACATTGACTCTGTACTGGTACCTCCTGTATATAGCCTCCACATTGACTCTGTACTGGTACCCCCTGTATATAGCCTCCACATTGACTCTGTACTGGTGCCCCCTGTATATAGCCTCCACATTGACTCTGTACTGGTACCCCCTGTATATAGCCTCCACATTGACTCTGTACTGGTACCCCCTGTATATAGCCTCCACATTGACTCTGTACTGGTACCTCCTGTATATAGCCTCCACATTGACTCTGTACTGGTACCCCCTGTATATAGTCTCCACATTGACTCTGTACTGGTACCTCCTGTATATAACCTCCACATTGACTCTGTACTGGTACCTCCTGTATATAGCCTCCACATTGACTCTGTACTGGTACCCCCTGTATATAGTCTCCACATTGACTCTGTACTGGTACCACCTGTATATAGCCTCCACATTGACTCTGTACTGGTACCTCCTGTATACAGCCTCCACATTGTCTCTGTACTGGTACCTCCTGTATATAGCCTCCACATTGACTCTGTACTGGTACCCCCTGTATATAGCCTCCACATTGACTCTGTACTGGTACCCCCTGTATATAGCCTCCACATTGACTCTGTACTGGTACCTCCTGTATACAGCCTCCACATTGACTCTGTACTGGTACCTCCTGTATATAGCCTCCACATTGACTCTGTACTGGTACCCCCTGTATATAGCCTCCACATTGACTCTGTACTGGTACCTCCTGTATATAGCCTCCACATTGACTCTGTACTGGTACCCCCTGTATATAGTCTCCACATTGACTCTGTACTGGTACCTCCTGTATATAACCTCCACATTGACTCTGTACTGGTACCTCCTGTATATAGCCTCCACATTGACTCTGTACTGGTACCCCCTGTATATAGCCTCCACATTGACTCTGTACTGGTACCCCCTGTATATAGCCTCCACATTGACTCTGTACTGGTACCCCCTGAATAGGAAAAAACATCTTTCTGGTAAAAAGAGGGGCGGGGGCGTATGCCTTATGACTAACGTGACATGGTGCGATGAAAGAAACATACAGGAACTCAAATCCTTCTGTTCACCTGATTTAGAATTCCTCACAATCAAATGTAGACCGCATTATCTACCAAGAGAATTCTCTTCGATTATAATCACAGCCGTATATATCCCCCCCCAAGCAGACACATCGATGGCTCTGAACGAACTTTATTTAACTCTCTGCAAACTGGAAACAATTTATCCGGAGGCTGCATTCATTGTAGCTGGGGATTTTAACAAGGCTAATCTGAAAACAAGACTCCCCAAATTTTATCAGCATATCGATTGCGCAACCAGGGGAGGAAAGACCTTGGACCATTGTTACTCTAACTTCCGCGACGCATATAAGGCCCTGCCCCGCCCCCCTTTCGGAAAAGCTGACCACGACTCCATTTTGTTGATCCCTGCCTACAGACAGAAACTAAAACAAGAGGCTCCCACGCTGAGGTCTGTCCAACGCTGGTCCGACCAAGCTGACTCCACACTCCAAGACTGCTTCCATCACGTGGACTGGGAGATGTTTCGTATTGCGTCAGATAACAACATTGACGAATACGCTGATTCGGTGTGCGAGTTCATTAGAACGTGCGTTGAAGATGTCGTTCCCATAGCAACGATTAAAACATTCCCTAACCAGAAACCGTGGATTGATGGCAGCATTCGTGTGAAACTGAAAGCGCGAACCACTGCTTTTAATCAGGGCAAGGTGTCTGGTAACATGACCGAATACAAACAGTGCAGCTATTCCCTCCGCAAGGCTATCAAACAAGCTAAGCGCCAGTACAGAGACAAAGTAGAATCTCAATTCAACGGCTCAGACACAAGAGGCATGTGGCAGGGTCTACAGTCAATCACGGACTACAGGAAGAAACCCAGCCCAGTCACGGACCAGGATGTCTTGCTCCCAGGCAGACTAAATAACTTTTTTGCCCGCTTTGAGGACAATACAGTGCCACTGACACGGCCTGCAACGAAAACATGCGGTCTCTCCTTCACTGCAGCCGAGGTGAGTAAGACATTTAAACGTGTTAACCCTCGCAAGGCTGCAGGCCCAGATGGCATCCCCAGCCGCGCCCTCAGAGCATGCGCAGACCAGCTGGCCGGTGTGTTTACGGACATATTCAATCAATCCCTATACCAGTCTGCTGTTCCCACATGCTTCAAGAGGGCCACCATTGTTCCTGTTCCCAAGAAAGCTAAGGTAACTGAGCTAAATGACTACCGCCCCGTAGCACTCACATCCGTCATCATGAAGTGCTTTGAGAGACTAGTCAAGGACCATATCACCTCCACCCTACCTGACACCCTAGACCCACTCCAATTTGCTTACCGCCCAAATAGGTCCACAGACGATGCAATCTCAACCACACTGCACACTGCCCTAACCCATCTGGACAAGAGGAATACCTATGTGAGAATGCTGTTCATCGACTACAGCTCGGCATTCAACACCATAGTACCCTCCAAGCTCGTCATCAAGCTCGAGACCCTGGGTCTCGACCCCGCCCTGTGCAACTGGGTACTGGACTTCCTGACGGGCCGCCCCCAGGTGGTGAGGGTAGGCAACAACATCTCCTCCCCGCTGATCCTCAACACTGGGGCACCACAAGGTTGCGTTCTGAGCCCTCTCCTGTACTCCCTGTTCACCCACGACTGCGTGGCCACGCACGCCTCCAACTCAATCATCAAGTTTGCGGACGACACAACAGTGGTAGGCTTGATTACCAACAACGATGAGACGGCCTACAGGGAGGAGGTGAGGGCCCTCGGAGTGTGGTGTCAGGAAAACAACCTCACACTCAACGTCAACAAAACTAAGGAGATGATTGTGGACTTCAGGAAACAGCAGAGGGAACACCCCCCTATCCACATCGATGGAACAGTAGTGGAGAGGGTAGCAAGTTTTAAGTTCCTCGGCATACACATCACAGACAAACTGAATTGGTCCACTCACACAGACAGCATCGTGAAGAAGGCGCAGCAGCGCCTCTTCAACCTCAGGAGGCTGAAGAAATCCGGCTTGTCACCAAAAGCACTCACAAACTTCTACAGATGCACAATCGAGAGCATCCTGGCGGGCTGTATCACCGCCTGGTATGGCAACTGCACCGCCCTCAACCGTAAGGCTCTCCAGAGGGTAGTGAGGTCTGCACAACGCATCACCGGGGGCAAACTACCTGCCCTCCAGGACACCTACACCACCCGATGTCACAGGAAGGCCATAAAGATCATCAAGGACATCAACCACCCGAGCCACTGCCTGTTCACCCCGCTATCATCCAGAAGGCGAGGTCAGTACAGGTGCATCAAAGCTGGGACCGAGAGACTGAAAAACAGCTTCTATCTCAAGGCCATCAGACTGTTAAACAGCCACCACTAACACTGAGTGGCTGCTGCCAACACACTGACACTGACTCAACTCCAGCCACTTTAATAATGGGAATTGATGGGAAATGATGTAAATATATCACTAGCCACTTTAAACAATGCTACCTTATATAAATGTTACTTACCCTACATTATTCATCTCATACGCATACGGATATACTGTACTCTATAGCATCGACGGTATCCTTATGTAATACATGTATCACTAGCCACTTTATACTATACTATGCCACTTTGTTTACATACTCATCTCATTTGTACATACTGTACCCGATACCATCTACTGTATCTTGCCTATGCTGCTCTGTACCATCACTCATTCATATATCCTTATGTACATATTCTTTATCCCCTTACACTGTGTACAAGACAGTAGTTTTGGAATTGTTAGTTAGATTACTTGTTATTACTGCATTGTCGGAACTAGAAGCACAAGCATTTCGCTACACTCGCATTAACATCTGCTAACCATGTGTATGTGACAAATAAAATTTGATTTGATTTGATTTGATTTGATTTGATTTGAATATAGCCTCCACATTGACTCTGTACTGGTACCTCCTGTATATAGCCTCCACATTGACTCTGTACTGGTACCCCCTGTATATAGCCTCCACATTGACTCTGTACTGGTACCTCCTGTATATAGCCTCCACATTGACTCTGTACTGGTACCCCCTGTATATAGCCTCCACATTGACTCTGTACTGGTACCCCCTGTATTTTGCCTCGTTATTGTTTTTTATTATGTTACTTTTTTGAACTTTTTATTTTGGGAATATTTTCTTAACCCTTATTTTTCTTATCTACGTTGTTGGTTTTAAGGGCTTGTCAGTAAGCATTTCACGTTAAGATCTACACCTGTTGTATTCAGCGCATGTGACAAATAATATTTGATTGTAACTAAATATGAAGTATGTCAGTTTCAATGTTACGGTCTTTGATACAATTATATTTCTGAAACTCAGGCTGTGTGTGTTTCTCTGCGTCATTCCTTGATCATTCCTTGTGGTCCTGTAGCTCAGTTGGTGGAGTATAGTGCTTGTTAAACCAGGGTAGTGGGTTTGATTCCTGGGACCACCCATATGTAAAGTGTTTGCACACATGACTGCAAATCCCTTTGGATAAAAGTGTCTGCTAAATTGCAGATGTATCCACTGATTATACCAAACATCTGGAACACCTTCCTAATATGGAGTTGGACCCTCCCCTTTCTCCCTCAGAACAGCCTCAATTCGTCGGGGCATGGACTCTACAAGGTGTCGAAAGCATTCCACAGGGATGCTGGCCCATGTTGACTCCAATGCTTCCCACAATTGTGTCAAGTTGGCTGGGTGTCCTTTGGGTGCAGTGGGGTCTCCTCAGAGGAGGAAGGGGAGAACAATCGTCCTCAGTTATTTTCAGAAAAATTAAAATGGTAAAATATTTAAAAGTGGTCCTTTTTAGATAAAACTATACTAAATATAATCACGTCACCAAATAATTTATTAAAACATACTATTTTGCATCCTCCATCCTCCTCTAGGTACATTGACTTCAATACAAAACCTAGGAGGCTCATGGTTCTCAAGCCCTTCCATAGACTTACACAGTAATTATGACAATTTCCGGAGGACGTCCTTCAACCTATCAGAGCTCTTGCAGCATGAACTGACATGATGTCCAACCAATGAAAGGATCAAATAATGTATCTAGTACTGAAAGCATAAGCTACAGCTAGCTAGCACTGCAGTGCATAACATGTGGTGAGTAGTTGACTAAAAGAGATAAAAATACAATAGTTGAACAGTTTTGAACAAATTATTTTATTCCAAAATGAAGGAGAAGCGAGAGAGAGATATTTCGTCATTTATTTTCCACTTTCAGTTTCACTTACTTAGCTAGCAAATGCAGCTATCTAGTTTAGTCTACTCAAACACTTGGCTCAAACAGAGGGATGCTATGTTAGCTAGCTGGCTATGACTATCCAACACAACACTGGAACTTTTCCAAGTCAAGGCAAGCTTTTGGTTTTACTAATTTATTGCCACTGGGACCCGCCAAGGTAAGTGCTAAACTGCTTACTGACTGTACACTGTAATGTTACTGCATGATTGTAGCAGGTTTACTAACGAGTTAGTTCTATTAGCTCTGTTGACTATGATGTTACTTTAGCTAATATGGTGACAACAATGTAAGCTGTGTGTTTCAGTTATGAAATGGTTTGGCTTGGAAAGTTTTTTTTGCCTGGTCACATACAGCTGATGTGTTGTGCATTGAAGTACAGAAACAAAGGGAGAAGGTGATAAGAGGAGAGCACATAGATGCAAGAAGGAATACAACGTGTCTGTAATGAAAGTGAACTGTGTTTTTGCATGATCAGGGGTGTATTCATTCCGCCGATTCTGTTGACAAACGTTTAAATGGAACAAAACGGGGATAAACATACCTGAATAAACATACCTGAATTTGTCCAGTGATATCTCTATTTCAGCTAGATGCAGGCGAGAGTGTGCAAGGCAGTATTGAATGTGTCACTGTCTGTTAACCTGTCTCCCCCCTTCATCTACACGGATTGAAGTGGATTTAACTAGTGACATCAGTAAGGGATCATAGCTTTAGCCTGGATTCACCTAGTCTTTCTAAGTCATGGAAGGAGCAGCTGTTCTTAATGTTTTGTCTACCCAGTGTATAGCACTACAGATAATCAAGTGCTATTTGCATGTGATGCATTTGTTCTGTTGTTTACAGGATGATTTGTATCTTATAGAGCGTGGCTTTAAGGGAATACTATGGTCACATGTAGATAAAAAAGAATGTGAAAAATGAACAGAGAAAATGTATATCAACACACTACCTATTCATAGAAGTATTTATTCATCATCTACATATTAATATTGAGCTTCTACGTCAGTGTACAGGAACGTATTATTTGGAAGAGAAAATGTATCAGCTTATTGTTAAATAATTATGACGTTCTTTCCAATACAAAAAGTGTTGTAACTATTGTTTCCAAACTGCGTTACCCACTCCAGTCAGCAGATGGCGATGAGCGTCTTTCAGGTGATGATTCTTCCGTGACGTATAATGGACTGGCCGGGACCCTTCTTCAGGAACAACAAGGCGCCAACTCTTCCAACCACGTCGGTAGCTTGCTAGCCAACATAAAAGTGAAAGATTGACGCTTTAGACCATGTTAATGTACATTATCTAATCTCAGTGTTTTAAACACAGTTCTGTTGACGTATTAACTGGTTAACTGTAACCTAATTTGCAAACTTGTTAAAGATTGATGCTGAGCCTAGCACTAGGCTAGTCGCTAATGCTAACTAGCTAGCTAACATCCCTGACCATGAGCTCATTAAAGTACTCATCCCCTGCTAAAGAAGAGGAGGTCTGCTGTTTGGAGAAAGAAGTTCTGGCGCTGAACATTGAAGAAGAGGATGAGGTTACAGTGAAAGAAGAGAAAGAAGCTTTTAGAATGAAAAAGGAGGAAGATGAGGCTGTTATAGTGAAGGAAGAAGATGCTGTTATAGTGGAAGAACATTTCAGAATGAAAAAGGAGGAAGAGGAGGCTGTTATAGTGAAGGAAGAAGATGCTGTTATAGTGGAAGAACATTTCAGAATGAAAAAGGAGGAAGAGGAGGCTGTTATAGTGATAGAAGAGAAAGAACCGTTTAGAGAGGAACAGGATGATATCTCAATAAAGGTGAAGGAGGAAGACGTTTTTGGAGTGAAAGAGGAAGAGACAGAATATCAGATTAACACCAGTGAGTACTGTCTTTAACAGGGACACAAACTATGCCGTTGTTGAACTAATGTGTGGTTTTAAAGGGGCATTCTACTGAAGTTCTACACTTGAATATGTTGTTCAGTACTGTAGGAATTGTTAAAGGGTCAATCTGCCATTGGTTCATATATTTTAGGGACTTTTCAATTAGATGTATTGAATTCTCCATGTTGTCTATATTAAAGTTCCCCTCATCTAGTATAACAGGCTTTTAAAATTCAATATTGAAGCATATGTTCTACTTAAAATATCAAAGGGAGTTTACTACTCATTTTGATGTTCTCGTTCACACAGGAGAGAGACATGACTATGGTGGATCCTCTGGGGAGCCTCAACAACATCCTGATGCTGACGAGGCAGAGAAGAGTCTCTCCAGATCAGAACACCAGATGGTACAGCTTGGTCTGGACGAGCAAACAGCTTTCTCTCGCTTGTGGGCTGGGTTTCTGTAAAGCACTTTATGACAACAGTGACATCAGCATCCATAATGATGTGCGTCTGTGTCCCCTCTTTATGGTCAGCAGGACAACACTTGCCCTTCCTCCCTCCCGGAGTCCCTGTATCGTGCCTCTCCCGGTAGCACCTTACTGCTGGGTATGAAGAGGTTGTCTGTGCTGCTGGTGGACTGCAGGAAAACAACGGGGCTGAGTGGAACTGTGAGAGGAGGAGAAGAGAAGAAAGGATCAGATTTGACACATCAAAGTAAGTGCTGTAGTTTAGTTTGAACAAATACAATAGATCTGCCCACTGGTATCTGTTACCAGGATAACCAGCAGAGTTATGTTAGTTGACAGGAAGTTAGAGTAGTGTATATGGATGTAATGAATATCATAACACTGAAAAAGGATTCTGCCAATGAAAAGAGAGAAACCAATAGACCATATAAGACCTTGATGAAAGTTAGCTTTGGAGAGAAAGTTTCTAGATGATCCAATGTAAGGTGCTTGTTTTACAAAAACTTTTCCTTAAAACATTATGGATGTTACATTGCCTGTCCCAGTCAACGCGGCTATCTTTACAAGACTGTAGAACAGGCAAACTAAACTCAAGACTTTGGTCATTAATTAACTAGTACTGAAGAAAAGCTGTGATCAGGCTGCCCACTCAAGCAAAAGCTTCAAACTGTAACCAGTGCCGGCAACCTGGTTCAGGTTATCAATCAACCTACCAGGGTAGTGACAAACAGTAGAGGAATGAAATCATCAACATGTTTTGATCATGTCTTTACTAATGCTGCAGAAATGGGTTTTAAAGCAGTATCCAGATCCACCAGATGTAGTGATCACAATATAGTAGCCATGTCTAGGAAAACCACCGTTCCAAAGGCTGGGACTAGTATTGTGTATAAGAGGTCATACATTTTTTTGTAGTGATTCCTATGTTGTTGATGTAAATAATATTTGTTGGTCCGTGGTGTGTAATGATGAGCAACCAGACACTGCCCTTGACACATTTGAAACTGCTTATCCCAGTTACTAATAAGCATGCACCCATTAAGAAAATGACTGTAAAAACGGTTGAATCCACATGAATTGATGAGGAATTTAAAAAATGGTATGATGAAGAGGGAGGCAAAAGAGATGGCATATAGGTCTGGCTGAATAACTGATTGGCAAACCTATTGCAAATTGAGACATCATTTGACTAAACTGAGTAAAAAGAAGAAAGTACACAATGAAACAAAGATAAAATACATGAAGAATGATTGTAAAAAATCTTTGGAGAATCTTCAATGAAATGTTGTGCAAATAAAATCAACAATGACAAGTCACTGGTGTCTGACAACGAGGATGGAAAATTGAGGATAATAGCGGCCGATATTGCCATTCTTATTTGCCTTGTCTTTAATTTAAGCCTACTAGAAAGTGTGTGCCCTCAGGCCTGGAGGGAAGCTAAAGTCATTCCACTACCCAAGAATAGTAAAGCTCCCTTTACTGGCTTAAATAGCCAACCAATCAGCCTGTTACCGACCCTTACAATTTTGGAAAAAAAGTATTTGACCAGATACAATGCTATTTTACAGTAAACAAATATAGACTTTTAGCTTATAGGGAAGTTCATTCAACAAGCACAGCACTTGCAAATGACTGATTGGCTGAGCGAAATTGATGATAAAAATGGCTTTACACCCCCTGCTATATTGTGGATAAAGAGTTTTTCTTTTAAAATGTAACCTTTATTTAACTAGGCAAGTCAGTTAAGAACAAATTAATTTTTTTCAATGATGGCCTAGGACTGCCTTGTTCAGGGGCAGAACGACAGAGTTTTACCTTGTCAACTCGGGGATTCAATCCAGCAATCTCTCGGTTACTGGCCTACCGCTCTAACCACTAGGCTACCTGCCGCCCCAGAGCTACCTGTCTAACGGAACACAAAGAGTGTTCTTTAATGGAAGCCTGTACAACAAAATCCAGGTAGAATCAGGAATTCCCCAGGGCAGCTGTTTGGCATTCACTTTTTTTCAATCTTTACCAACAACATGCCAGTGACATTTGAGTAAAGCCAGTGTGTCTATATATGCGGATGACTCAACATTGTACACGTCAGCTACTACAGCGACTGAAATGACTGCAACATTTAACATAGAGCTGCAGTTAGTTTCAGAATGGGTGGCAAGGAATACATATTTCTGATTACCTTAAGTTACATGGCCTACTACGCTAATTCTGTAGCGGTATTGTTAGAGGGGGGTAAATATGAAGATTTTGTTGGGGCGCCAGGCAGGTATTAACCCTAGTTATTAAAGTTAGTTATTACCTATTATAACATTATTATTATTATTATTATTAAATATTATTAAAACCGAAAGGATGAGAGTAGAATAGATAGAGTAGCGCTTCCAGACACATTCTAAACATGATGGAGACTTAAAGGAGGACTGTAGCATCTAATGATGAAACATTATGGAGTCTTAAAGGAGGACTGTAGCATCTAATGATGAAACATTATGGAGTCTTAAAGGAGGACTGTAGCATCTAATGATGAAACATTATGGAGTCTTAAAGGAGGACTGTAGCATCTAATGATGAAACATTATGGGGTCTTAAAGGAGGACTGTAACATCTAATGATGAAACATTATGGAGTCTTAAAGGAGGACTGTAACACCTAATGATGAAACATTATGGAGTCTTAAAGGAGGACTGTAGCATCTAATGATGAAACATTATGGAGTATTAAAGGAGGACTGTAGCATCTAATGATGAAACATTATGGAGTCTTAAAGGAGGACTGTAGCATCTAATGATGAAACATTATGGAGTCTTAAAGGAGGACTGTAGCATCATGAGGTAGTCACCGGGAATGAATTTCAATTAATTGCCTTTTTAGAAGTTAAGTTGTGGAATTTCTTTCCCTATAACCTGTTTGGGATAGGGGGCAGTATTTTCACGTCCGGATGAAAAGCGTTCCCAAAGTAAACTACCTGCTACTCAGGCCCAGAAGCTAGGATATGCATATAATTGGTAGGTTTGGATAGAAAACACTCTAAAGTTTCTAAAACTGTACAAATAATGTCTGTGAGTTTAACATAACTTATTTGGCAGGTGAAACCCCGTGGACAAACCATCCAGGAGGAACTTTTTGTTGTTGAGGTGACTCTGTTTTCAAATGGTTTTGTGTGGCACTTGGTTGCAGTTCCTATTGCTTCCACTAGATGTCAACAGTCTTTAGAAATTGGTTGATGTTTTTCTTTAGAGAAATGAAGAAGTTCGGCTATTCAGAACGAGGGTCCAGCCTAGTGCTCTCTAATGTTTTGATGCGCACTCCAGGTCACGCGCTTCACGTTGTTTTTATCCGGTATTGAACACAGTTTATCCCATCTTAAATTTTCTCGATTATTTATGTTTTAAAATACCTAAAGTTAGATTAGGAAAGTTGTTTGAAATGTTTGGACAGCGTTTACAGGTAACTTATTAGATATTTTGTAGTCATGCTGGGTGAGTTGGAACCAGTGTTTTTTTTAATCAAATGCAACAAATAAATGGACATTTTGGAAATATAACAACGGAATTAATCGAACAAAAGGACCATTTGTGATGTTTATGGGACATATTGGAGTGCCAATAGAAGAAGCTCTTCAAAGGTAAGGCACAAATTATATTGTTATTTCTGAGGTTTGTGTCGCGCCTGGCGGGTTGAAATATGATTGTTGTGTGTTTGTTTGATGGGGTGCTGTCCTCAGATAATCGCATGGTTTGCTTTTGCCGCAAAGCCTTTCTGAAATCTGACACGGTGGCTAGATTAACAAGAAGTTAAGCTTTGCACTTGTGAATGTATGAAAGTTAAAGTTCAAATAAATAAATATTTTGCACTCTGCAATTTCACCGGATGTTGTCAACGTTCCACTAGCAGGTTTTAATGTGTTTTAACCTTTTGGAACTACTCCTCCCGTTTCCGGGAGAATTGTCATCAACTACACTAATTAGCATAACGCAACAGACAAACATTCTTACTAGAAAATATTCATATTCATGAAATCACAAGTGAAATATAGTGAAACACAGCTTAGCCTTTTGTTAATCACCCTGTCATCTCAGATTTTGAAATTATGCTTTACAGCCAAAGCAAGACAAGCATTTGTGTAAGTTTATCGATAGCCTAGCATAGCATTATGTCCAGCTAGCAGCAGGGAGCTTGGTCACGAAAATCAGAAAAGCAATCCAATTAAATCGTTTACCTTTGAGCTTCGGATGTTTTCACTCGCGAGACTCCCAGTTAGACAGCAAATGTTAATTTTGTTCCATAAAGATTATTTTTTATAGCCAAAATACCTCCGTTTATTCTTCACGTTTTGTTGAGAAATCCACCGGAAGTTGTGATCACGACAACGCCGAAAAAAAACTCCAAATTAGATCCATAATATCGACAGAAACATGGCAAATGTTTTTTATAATCAATCCTCAAGGTGTTTTTCAAATATCTATTCGATAATATATCAATGGCCGCCTTTGTCTATTACGCACAAATCACTCTGAGAGCCACCACCTGACCACTGACGCAATGTTGTCGTTCACGCTCATTTTTCAAAATAAAAGCCTGAAACTATGTCTAGTGACTGAAGACACATTAGGGAAGCCATATAAAAAGGAATCTGGTTGATATCCCTTTCAATGGTAAATAGGGATGCATAGGAATGCAGAGGCTTCAAAATAAGAGTCACTTCCTGATTGGATTTTTCTCAGGCTTTCGCCTGCAATATCAGTTCTGTTATATTCACAGACAATATTGAGTGTTTTCTATCCTAAGCTGTCAATTATATGCATATTCTTGTACCTGGTCCTGAGAAATAGCCCGTTTACTTTGGGAACGTTATTTTTCCATAAATTAAAATAGTGCCCCCTAGTTTCAAGAGTTAATGTGCCATAACAGGTTTTAATGTGTTTGAGCCAATCAGTTGTGTTGTGACAAGGTATGGGGGTATACAGAAGATAGCCCTATTGGGTAAAAGGTGAAGTCCATATTATGTCAAGAACAGCTCAAATAAGCAAAGAGAAGCAACAGTCCATCATTACTTTAAGGACCACCACAAGAATGGAAGACCCAGAGTTACTTCTGATGCATAAGTTCATTAGAGTTACCAGACTTAGAAATTGCAACCCAAATAAATGCTTCACAAAGTTCAAGCAAGAGACACATCTCAACATCATCGGTTCAGAGGAGACTGCGTGAATCAGGCCTTCATGGTCGAATTGCTGCAAGGAAACCACTACTAAAGGACACCAATAAGAAGAAGAGACTTGCTTGGGCCAAGAAACACGAGCAATGGACATTAGACCGGTGGATATCTGTCCTTGGGTCTGATGAGTCCAAATTTGAGATTTTTGGATCCGAGCGTCATGTCTTTGTGAGACGAGGAGTAGATGAACAGTTTATCTCCGCATGTGTGGTTCCCACCGTGAAGCATGGAGGAGGAGATGTGATGGTGTGCGGGTGCTTTGCTATTGACAATGTCAGTGATTTATTTATTCGTCACACTTAACCAGCATGGCTTCCACAGCATTCTACAGCTATATGCCATCCCATCTGGTTTGGGCTTAGTCCCACTGTCATTTGTTTTTCAACAGGACAATGACCCAACACACTTCCAGGTTGTGTAAGAGCTATTTGATTAAGTAGAAGAGTGATGGAGTGCTGCATCAGATGACCTGGCCTACACAATCCCCCGACCTCAACCAAATCAAGATGGTTTGGGATGAGTTGGATCGCAGAGGTGAAGGGAAAGCGGCCTACAAGTTCTCAACATATGTGGGAATGCCTACAAGACTGTTGGAAAAGGATTCCAGGTGAAGCTGGTTGAGAGAAAGCAAGGGTGGCAACTTTTGAAGAATAAAATATATATTTTGATTTAACACTTGTGGTTACTACATGATTCCATGTGTTTTTTAATCATTTTGATGTCTTTATTATTCTACAATGTAGAAAATAGTAAAAATAAAGAAAAACCCTTGAATGAGTAGGTAAGTCCAACCTTTTGACTGGTACTGTACATTACATTTCCTAACAGCTCCAGTGGACATTCCTGCAATCAGCATGCCAATTGCCCGCTCCCTCAGAGACCTGTGGCATTGTTGTGTGAACAAACTGCACATTTTCGAGTAGCCTTTTATTATCCCCAGCACAAGGTGCACCTGTGTAATAAGCAAGCTGTTCAATCAGCTTCTTGATATGCCACACCTGTCAGGTGGATGGATTATCTTGGCAAAGAATAAATGTTGACTAACAGTGATGCTCATGAAACATCCAACACTTTACATGTTGCGTTTATATTTTTGTTTTTTGTTGTTACTATCAGTTTTAGGAACATTTACCCAAAATATGACATCAGCGATAATCAAAATGTTGAAAATCTGTGAATGTATAAATAAGAAATTGGTCGAGCAATGTGTCGAACCCTTTCAACAACGGGGAGATGTTACTGATGTTCTTTGTATCTTCGACGTAAAAACAAGTTTTGGACTTCCACACAAAATGACTTCTTTAGTTATTTTATGTTTAAGGAAGTGTGTAGGTCACATTCTGTATCATACAGCTATGCATGTTATATATTTAGAACCACCTGTTCAATTGGAATCCAGCGACGTCTGTGTCTTCGGTGTCCTAGAACTGTCCAGGTTTTTGTGTTCTGACTTTTAAAACAGGATGAATAAAATAAGTAATGTAAACATATCAGTAATTACCAGGAAGCTCTACATTTGTTTTAAAATCACACTAAGATTTTTAAAACTGGCCTCGGGTTATTGAGAGATCTGATTTAGGATTTACCCTCGTAGCAAGGTTGTTTTATCATGTGGTTTCATTCGGGTCTCTATTTAAAAATAACACTGTCTTTGGCAGGAGAAAGGCCAGACTCGGAGGAACCAGAGCCAGGGACGTCCAAACTAGCAAGACGACACCACTGCTCCCACTGTGGAAAGAGTTGTAACCGGTTATGGGACCTGAAACAACATGAGAAAATGCACACAGGGGAGAAGCCTTACCTCTGCTCCCAGTGTGGAAAGAGTTTTCACCAGAAAGCACACCTGAAAGCTCATGAGAGAATACACACAGGAGAGAAGCCTTACCACTGCTCCCAATGTGGAAAGTGTTTCAACCAGTCGGGGGAGCTGAAACAACATGAGAGAATACACACAGGAGAGAAGCCTTACCACTGCTCCCAATGTGGAAAGTGTTTCAACCAGAGAGTAAACCTGAAACAACATGAGAGAATACACACAGGAGAGAAGCCTTACCACTGCTCCCAGTGTGGAAAGAGTTTCAACCGGAAAGCAAACCTGAAAGCTCATGAGAGAATACACACAGGAGAGAAGCCTTACCACTGCTCCCAATGTGGAAAGTGTTTCAACCAGTCGGGGGAGCTGAAACTACATGAGAGAATACACACAGGAGAGAAGCCTTACCACTGCTCCCATTGTGGAAAGTGTTTCGTCCATTTGGAGGTGCTGAAACAGCATGAGAGAATACACACAGGGGAGAAGCCTTACCACTGCTACCAGTGTGGAAAGGGTTTCAACCAGAGAGGACACCTGAAACTACATGAGAGAATACACACAGGAGAGAAGCCTTACCACTGCTCCCATTGTGGAAAGTGTTTCGTCCGTTCGGTGGAGCTGAAACAACACGAGAGAATACACACAGGAGAGAAGCCTTACCACTGCTCCCAGTGTGGAAAGAGTTTCAGCCGGAAAGCATTCCTGAACCAACACGAGAGAATACACACAGGGGAGAAGCCTTACCACTGCTCCCAGTGTGGAAAGCGTTTCAACCATTCAGGGAAGCTGAATCGGCATGAGAGAATACACACAGGAGAGAAGCCTTACCACTGCTCCCAATGTGGAAAGTGTTTCAACCAGTCGGGGGAGCTGAAACAACACGAGAGAATACACACGGGAGAGAAGCCTTACCACTGCTCCCAGTGTGGAAAGCGTTTCAACCATTCAGGAAAGCTGAAACGGCATGAGAGAATACACACAGGAGAGAAGC
Source organism: Oncorhynchus mykiss (assembly GCF_057628025.1). Lineage (NCBI taxonomy): Eukaryota > Metazoa > Chordata > Actinopteri > Salmoniformes > Salmonidae > Oncorhynchus > Oncorhynchus mykiss. Next base: position 5,101,311 of record NC_143034.1, read on the forward strand.
CTTACCACTGCTCCCAATGTGGAAAGTTTTTCAGCCAGATAGGATACCTGAAACAACATGAGAGAATACACACAGGGGAAAAGCCTTACCACTGCTCCCATTGTGGAAAGTGTTTCAACAATTCAGGGACACTGAAACGACATGAGAGAATACACACAGGGCAGAAGCCTTACCACTCCTCCCAGGGTGCAAAGCTTTTGCCCATTTAGGAAGCCTGAAAGAACACATTAGACTGCACACAGAGGAGAAGGCTTAGAAAAGCTCAGACTGTGGGAAAACATAGTACTCATAACAGTCATTTAAACGTCATTAGAGAATCCACACCGGAGAGAGAAATTACTTCTCTTAGCGTGTATATTGATATTTCACATCACATTGGCTTAAAATTCATCAGAGAACATACACAGTGCTCCCATTGTCTTATATTGTTGACTGACAATGTGTTTACCTGTCTTTACCATATGAAATTAAATGGTACAGGGTATACTCAAACATATATTTGACCTACAAAACTAAGGAGATGATTGTGGACTTCAGGAAACAGCAGGGGGAACACCCCCCTATCCACATCGATGGAACAGTAGTGGAGAGGGTAGTAAGTTTTATGTTCCTCGGCATACACATCACAGACAAACTGAATTGGTCCACCCACACAGACAGCATCATGAAGAAGGCGCAGCAGCGCCTCTTCAACCTCAAGAGGCTGAAGAAATTCGGCCTGTCACCAAAAGCACTCACAAACTTCTACAGATGCACAATCGAGAGCATCCTGTCGGGCTGTATCACCGCCTGGTACGGCAACTGCTCCGCCCACAACCGTAAGGCTCTCCAGAGGGTAGTGAGGTCTGCACAACGCATCACCGGGGGCAAACTACCTGCCCTCCAAGACACCTACACCACCCGATGTCACAGGAAGGCCATAAAGATCATCAAGGACAACAACCACCCGAGCCACTGCCTGTTCACCCCGCTATCATCCAGAAGGCGAGGTCAGTACAGGTGCATCAAAGCTGGGACCGAGAGACTGAAAAACAGCTTCTATCTCAAGGCCATCAGACTGTTAAACAGCCACCACTAACATTGAGTGGCTGCTGCCAACACACTGACTCAACTCCAGCCACTTTAATAATGGGAATTGATGGGAAATGATGTAAAATATATCACTAGCCACTTTAAACAAGGCTACCTAATATAAGGTTTACATACCCTACATTATTCATCTCATATGCATACGTATATACTGTACTCTATATCATCTACTGCATCTTTATGTAATACATGTATCACTAGCCACTTTAACTATGCCACTTTGTTTACATACTCATCTCATATGTATATACTGCACTCAATACCATCTACTGTATCTTGCCTATGCCGCTCTGTACCATCACTCATTCATATATCTTTATGTACATATCCCCTTACACTTGTGTCTATAAGGTAGTAGTTTTGGAATTGTTAGCTAGATTACTTGTTGGTTATTACTGCATTGTCGGAACTAGAAGCACAAGCATTTCGCTACACTCGCACTAACATCTGCTAACCATGTGTATGTGACAAATAAAATTTCATTTGATTTGACCTCAGAAATAAAGAATCTTGGTTTGACTTGGACTCCAGCAGATCCTTATTTTATAATATCCACCACAACTCTCCCACAGATTGCTGTTTATCATTGTCTCAATGAAGAGTTCCTCTTTCGACTTTCCTGGGGGCAATTACAAACCTCCCACTGGTTGAATAAACGTTACCCGATTGATGAGATTATCATGGGTGAGAGCAATTATTTTATTTGTCAAATGGCAACCAAGCATCGGTCATCATGTCACCAGATTAAGACCCTCAAAATGTATTGGAATGGAGCATCAAGCTCATCACATGTAGTTTCACCACCCTGTGAAGTTCATAACTTATTTCATCTGTAGCCTAATAAACGACATGGTTTTCCAAGTTTTAGAGGGAGGACCACACAACATATCATCACGTGACTCCAAGTTAACTCAGATATGAGGGTTATTTGTTGAAGGAATTAAATTGCTCTCTGTTTTAATACCCAATTAAAATTAAACACTCTGTCAATTCATAAGGAATTGTAATTCCCTTATTCTATAATGATAGACAGAGCCCCAGTCTTAAAATCAGACAGCAGAGTTTATTCAAGAGAGTACTGAGTACACATTTTACCACAGGTTATAAACGGAAAATGACGTCAGCGTTTTCTAAATGTTCCGTCTCTTCTTGACACTGGTAGAAAGGCTCTATAGTTCTCAAGCCTTCCCTACTCGCCTAGAGCCAAGGTCAGCTAGTGTAGATAAGCATTCTAGTCAGTTTGGAAATATAGCTCATTAATTTGTACCAAGGAACAGACCGTCATTGTTCTAAACTCTTGACCACATTCACACACACATTATTTTCAGTACTGGGATCAAGAAAGAAAACTCATACATATACAGAATAGTATTCTGATTAGTACATATACAGTAACATAATAGTATTCGGGTTAGTACATATACAGTAACACGCTAGTATTCTGATTAGTCAGTCCTGATTGAAATGTATACATAATTAGTCATCATTGATATATAAATATTTGTACATAAAGGAGTTTCCATCGCCATTTCTCACTAAAACGTTTATACTGGCACAAAAAGACCCAACCATGTCAGACAAACTAACATATCGTCTGTCAGCATTTATAAAAATATTCAGGCATATCCTGTTTCCGTCAGCCCGGTCATTACTTTTGAAATGGTTGGATCAATATCCACCTTCATGATGTGGATGAAGCCTGACTTGGAATGTCTGAGTAGTTCTATATGATGTCATAATTCACCCCTCGATAATCAAGTGATATTTGGAATGTCTGAGTAGTTCTATCTGATGTCATAATTCACCCCTCTGATAGTGATACATTTGCTCCATTGTTTCCATGTCAGTTGGTTTCCCACTCTGATGATGTATATCTGACAGAGGGGCTTTAAATGAATAGTATGGTGACATCTTAGTGGGGCTTGAAGTAAATAGGATTATTAATCATAAACTCCTATAGCAGCAATACAATGCAGCTTTGACATCAAGAAGAGAATGGGCTGATGGGTGGTGGTGCTACTCTATAGGTAAGGCTGTCCAATATGAATGTTCAATACACACAATAGGTTGGTTATGGAGGGTGATGTATCACAGTCAAAGTCCTGCAAAAAGAGCTAAGAGACTCATATTTGTGTAAACTATACATAGTTGTGTTCTGTGGTTGTCACTGAGTTGGCTGATATCCCATTTTATGGGGTCACTCCACAGTTAAGGCTGTACAGTGCCTATACAAAGTCTACACTTTGCTCCTTTCATATTTATTTTGATCCTGATAAACTCTCCAGTCCCTGCCAGTGACAAGCATACCCATAACATGATGCTGCCACCACAATACTTAATGTGTGGTCTATCTCCAGGTCATCAGACTGTTAAATAGTCACCTCTAGCCGGCCTCCGCCCAGTATCATCCTATATAACTACTGCTGTACACACCTTTTATATTAGTTTCCGGTTCTACCATTTCTATATTTCTAAATCCTTAAAATAAATTGTAGGGAAAATCAGTAGGTCACACAAATGACTATTTCTAAACAAAGATAATAGACAAGTAGAATGGGAGAGGTTTCTTATACTATCTTCACTTACTCTGTGCAGAGACTCCAGGGGTGGTGATGAAGGCTGTGGGAATGAAGATCAGACAGTGAAGAGACTTCAGGGGTGGTGATGAGGGCGGTAGGAATGAAGATCAGTCAGCAATACTGGTCCTGTGGTCAGGTGGGGGAGTGGTCGAGGCAGCCAATGATTGTGAGGAAGCAATGTGGGGAACAGGCTCCTTTCTACTACCATTCTGGGGTCTGGATACATGCCAACAAAGACTGCAACTGCTTCAAACAATGAGAGTGGCTACCATTGACCATCACACTTTCTTTCATAACCAGGAAGCCCATGTTGAGCCAGCAGTGTTCCCACTATGGAAGAGGGAGCAGGATGCCTTCATCCAGTCTCTCAGAAAACCATGTTGAGCCATCAGTGTTCTCACTATGGAAGAGGGAGCAGGAAGACGTCATCCAGGGACAAGGACAAAGGTGCAGCACTGGTGTTAGTAGCTGATGACAGAAGTGACAGCCTGGACACACAGCAAAGTTTGACGCGATCAGTGTTGTTGAGCAGAGAATCAACCAGATTGATTCACAGTCAGTGTTGTTGAGCAGAGAATCAACCAGAGAATCAACCAGATTGATTCACAGTCAGTGTTGTTGAGCAGAGAATCAACCAGATTGATTCACAGTCCATGTTGTTGAGCAGAGAATCAACCAGAGAATCAACCAGATTGATTCACAGTCAGTGTTGTTGAGCAAAGAATCAACCAGATTGATTCACAGTCAGTGTTGTTGAGCAGAGAGAGAGATTAAAGTAGAGGCACGCGGCAAAGTGATTGATTGATGACCTGTGCATGTCCGAATATGTGCCCCCGCCCCGTCCCCCCTGTTCCAGTGGTCACGTGTTAGGGGGTGTGTGTTATTTCATAGCTATATGTCATCCTTTGAAGTAGTCCTGGTGATTGATGTCTAGGGGCCTGGTTGAACTGGGGGGGTTGTGTTTGAAGTTGTGGACAGGGTATGACCCCCCCACCCCCCAGTTTTATCGCCCTTATGTTTGTTATCTGATGAAGCAGGAATGTCCTGGGCTGTGGCATATGCCTTATAAATGTCCAGAACAAGCATTTTTTTAAATAAAGACCTGAATATTAAACATCTAAAATATGTCTACAAGGGCAATTATCGGAGTGCTTTGCAGCTCATGTCATGAATCCAACGACAAAAGCCTGGATGATGTTTTGCGTGAGGCTCCCGAATGTTTTAAAGGATTTTTGTGTACAAGCGAGGGTCATATGTCTTACATATTCAGCCCGGAGGAATCTACGGTTAAGATATTCACAGACAGCGTGTCCCAACCCTTTTATCGGGCAGAACCCGAGAGTTTTTCTCCAGCGCTAAGGATGAGAGAATGGCTTAAAATAAGACTAGCGCTGTGTCAAATGGAACGCGCCCTGAGTGCTTCAAGGTTGCCCGGATATGCGTTGGAAGAACAGGTCTGTGGCCGAAGTGATCTAATGGCCCTTCAATGGCGTATACCCCGGACTCCAGAGTGACGATTTTAGCATGTGAACAATTTGATAGTGCAAATGCTTCGAAAACGGTCAGTTCATATGTATCTTCCAAAGCATGCAAGGATGTACATTTTTTTCAAATAATGTTCAGTTTTAAATGGCGCGATTACCATATTTTCAGAACACTGATGAATAAGCTGGACAGTCTTTTCGAAAATCGGGAACAATTACGGCGATGGCCGCGGTTATCGTTGAGACATACCCAGGAACAACAAAGTCGAAGGCGGATCTTTCCCTGGATGGAAAGTGGACAGAGCTTTGACGGAGCGCGGAAAATACTTTGCGATGGGGAATTGGAAACGGATAATGTTCAGGGCTAACAGGACACCTATATCTGGAAGAAATAGTAAAAAAAATGTTGAATTATAACGTGTGTTAAAATGTAGGTGTTAATTTTGAAAATGTATAGCCCCCATTTAACTAAGGGGAAGCGCTCTTTTCTCTCACGCTAGGGTCTGGCGCAGACAACTGTAAGATCTGAAAAACTTTCATAGGCTGTCATTGTAAATAAGAATTTGTTCTTTAACTGACTTGCCTAGATGAAAAAAAGTGAGAATGCTATTCATTGACTACAGCTCCGCTTTCAACACCATAGTGCCTTCAAAGCTCATCTTTAAGCTTAGGAACCTGGGACTAAACATCTCCCTCTGCAACTGGATCCTGGACTTCTTGATCCCCAGGTGGTAAGAGTAAGTAACAACACATCTGCCACGCTGATCCTCATCACGGGGAGCCCCTCAGGGGTGCATGCTCAGCCCCTTCCTGTACTCCCTGTTCACTCATGACTGCATGGCCAGACACGACTCCAACGCCATCATTGAACAGTGTCATCAGGCCTGATCACTGACAACAACAACAAAGCCTACAGGGAGGAGGTCAGAGACCTGGTCGTGTGGTGCCAGGACAGCAACCATTCCCTCAATGTGATCAAGATAAAGGAGATGATTGTGGACTACAGGAAAAGGAGGACCAAGCATGCCACATTCTCATTGACAGAGCTGTAGTGGAGCAGGTTGAGAGTTTCAAGTTCCTTGGTGTCCGCATCACCAACAAACTATCATGGTCCAAGCACACCAAGACAGTCGTGAAGAGGGCATGACAAAACCTATTCCCCCTCAGGATACTGAAAAGATTTGTCATGGGTCCTCAGATCCTCAAAACGTTCTACAGCTGCACCATCGAGAGCATCCTGACTGATTGCATCACTGCCTGGTTTGGCAACTGCTCGGCCTCTGACCGCAAGGCACTACAGAGGGCAGTGCGTACGGCCCAGTACATCACTAGGGCCAAGCTTCCTGCCACTCAGGACTTCTATAGCAGGCGGTGTCAGAGGGACTTTTTTTGTACTTTACAAGTATTTTTCTTAACTGCATTGTTGGTGAAGGGCTTGTAAGTAAGCATTTCACCAAGGTCTACACCGGTTGTATTCGGCACATGAATAATAATATTTAATTTGATTTTCATACTTTTCTAATAAAACACTTTTCAACCCATATGATCTATTACATAATAAAAGTTTTAAAAAAAACGTATACAAATATCATGTCATAGTGAATTCATGACATGTGAACGAACAAGCCTTTTCATACTTTATAATATGGCTATACAGTGGGGAGAACAAGTATTTGATAGCCTGCCAAATCGCCAGTGTTTCCTACTTACAAAGCATGTAGAAATCTGTCATTTTTTATCATAGATACACTTTTTTTAAATTTATTTATTTCACCTTTATTTAACCAGGTAGGCAAGTTGAGAACACCTTTATTTAACCAGGTAGGTAAGTTGAGAACAAGTTCTCATTTACAATTGTGACCTGGCCAAGATAAAGCAAAGCAGTTCGACACATACAACGACACAGAGTTACACATGGAGTAAAACAAACATACAGTCAATAATACAGTATAAACAAGTCTATATACGATGTGAGCAAATGAGGTGAGATAAGGGAGGTGAAGGCAAAAAAAAGGCCATGGTGGCGAAGTAAATACAATATAGCAAGTAAAACACTGGAATGGTAGATTTGCAGTGGAAGAATGTGCAAAGTAGAAATAAAAATAATGGGGTGCAAAGGAGCAAAATAAATAAAATAAATACAGTAGGGAAAGAGGTTGTTGTTTGGGCTTAAATTATAGGTGGGCTATGTACAGGTGCAGTAATCTGTGAGCTGCTCTGACAGTTGGTGCTTAAAGCTAGTGAGGGAGATAAGTGTTTCCAGTTTCAGAGATTTTTGTAGTTCGTTCCAGTCATTGGTAGCAGAGAACTGGAAGGAGAGGCAGCCAAAGAAAGAATTGGTTTTGGGGGTGACCAGAGAGATATACCTGCTGGAGGGCATGCTACAGTTGGGTGATGCTATGGTGACCAGCGAGCTGAGATAAGGGGGGACTTTACCTAGCAGGGTCTTGTAGATGACATGGAGCCAGTGGGTTTGGCGACGAGTATGAAGCGAGGGCCAGCCAACGAGAGCGTACAGGTCGCAATGGTGGGTAGTATATGGGGCTTTGGTGACAAAACGGATTGCACTGTGATAGACTGCATCCAATTAGTTGAGTAGGGTATTGGAGGCTATTTTGTAAATGACATCACCGAAGTCGAGGATTGGTAGGATGGTCAGTTTTACAAGGGTATGTTTGGCAGCATGAGTGAAGGATGCTTTGTTGCGAAATAGGAAGCCAATTCTAGATTTAACTCTGGATTGGAGATGTTTGATGTGGGTCTGGAAGGAGAGTTTACAGTCTAACCAGACACCTAGGTATTTGTAATTGTCCACGTATTCTAAGTCAGAGCCGTCCAGAGTAGTGATGTTGGACAGGCGGGCAGGTGCAGGCAGCGATCGGTTGAAGAGCATGCATTTAGTTTTACTTGTATTTAAGAGCAATTGGAGGCCACGGAAGGAGAGTTGTATGGCATTGAAGCTTGCCTGGAGGGTTGTTAACACAGTGTCCTAAGAAGGGCCAGAAGTATACAGAATGATGTTGTCTGCGTAGAGGTGGATCAGAGACTCACCAGCAGCAAGAGCGACATCATTGATGTATACAGAGAAGAGAGTCGGTCCAACAATTGAACCCTGTGGCACCCCCATAGAGACTGCCAGAGGTCCGGACAGCAGACCCTCAGATTTTACACATTGAACTCTATCAGAGAATTAGTTGGTGAACCAGGCGAGGCAATCATTTGAGAAACCAAGGCTGTTGAGTCTGCCGATGAGGATGTGGTGATTGACAGAGTTGAAAGCCTTGGCCAGATCAATGAATACGGCTGCACAGTAATGTTTCTTATCGATGGCGGTTAAGATATCGTTTAGGATCTTGAGCGTGGCTGAGGTGCACCCATGACCAGCTCTGAAACCAGATTGCATAGCAGAGAAGGTATGGTGAGATTCGAAATGGTCGGTAATCTGTTGGTTGACTTTGCTTTCAAAGACCTTAGAAAGGCAAGGTAGGATAGATATAGGTCTGTAGCAGTTTGGGTCAAGAGTGTCCCCCCCTTTGAAGAGGGGGATGACCGCAGCTACTTTCCAATCTTTGGGAATGTCAGACGACACGAAAGAGAGGTTGAACAGGCTAGTAATAGGGGTGGCAACAATTTCGGCAGATCATTTTAGAAAGAAAGGGTCCAGATTGTCTAGCCCGGGTTGATTTGTAGGGGTCCAGATTTTGCCGCTCTGTCAGAACATCAGCTGACTGGATTTGGGAGAAAGAGAAATGGGGAAGGCTTGGGCGAGTTGCTGTGGGGGGTGCAGTGCTGTTGACCGGGGTAGGAGTAGCCAGGTGGAAAGCATGGCCAGCCATAGAAAAATGCTTATTGAAATTCTCAATTATGGTGGATTTATCAGTGGTGACAGTGTTTCCTATCTTCAGTGCAGTGGGCAGCAGGGAGGAGGTGTTCTTATTCTCCATGGACTTTACAGTGTTCCAGAACTTTTTTGAGTTAGTGTTGCAGGAAGCAAATTTCTGCTTGAAAAAGCTAACCTTGGCTTTTCTAACTGCCTGTGTATAATGGTTTCTAGCTTCCCTGAACAGCTGCATATCACGGGGGCTGTTCGATGCTAATGCAGAACGCCATAGGATGTTTTTGTGTTGGTAAAGGGCAGTCAGGTCTGGGGAGAACCAAGGGCTATATCTGTTCCTGGTTCTAAATTTCTTGAATGGGGCATGCTTATTTAAGATGGTTAGGAAGGCATTTAAAAAAAAATACCCAGGCATCCTCTACTGACGGGATGAGATCAATATCCTTCCAGGATACCCCGGCCAGGTCGATTAGAAAGGCCTGCTCGCTGAAGTGTTTCAGGGAGCGTTGGACAGTGATGAGTGGAGGTCGTTTGACCGCTGACCCATTACGGATGCAGGCAATGAGGCAGTGATCGCTGAGATCTTGGTTGATAACAGCAGAGGTGTATTTAGAGGGCAAGTTGGTTAGGATGATATCTATGAGGGTGCCCGTGTTTCCGGCTTTGGGGAGGTACCTGGTAGGTTCATTGATAATTTGTGTGAGATTGAGGGCATCAAGTTTAGATTGTAGGGTGGCTGGGGTGTTAAGCATGTTCCAGTTTAGGTCGCCTAGCAGCACGAGCTCTGAAGATAGATGGGGGGCAATCAGTTCACATATGGTGTCCAGAGCACAGCTGGGGGCAGAGGGTGGTCTATAGCAGGCTTCAACCATGAGAGACGGAATCTAAAACAAAAATCCAGAAAATCACATTGAATGATTTTTAAGTAATTAATTAGCATTTTATTGAGACCCAGAGTTACTTCTGCTGCAGAGGATAAGTTCATTAGAGTTACTCTGACTCTGTACTGGTACCCCCTGTATATAACCTCCACATTGACTCTGGACCGGTACCCCCTGTATACAGCCTCCACATTGACTCTGTACTGGTACCCCCTGTATATAGCCTCCACATTGACTCTGTACCGGTACCCCCTGTATATAGCCTCCACATTGACTCTGTACTGGTACCTCCTGTATATAGCCTCCACATTGAATCTGTACCGGTACCCCCTGTATATAGCCTCCACATTGACTCTGTACTGGTACCTCCTGTATGTGGCCTCCACATTGACTCTGTACTGGTACCTCCTGTATGTGGCCTCCACATTGACTCTATACTGGTACCCCCTGTACATAGCCTCCACATTGACTCTGTACCGGTACCCCCTGTATATAGCCTCCACATTGACTCTGTACTGGTACCCCCTGTATATAGCCTCCACATTGACTCTGTACTGGTACCCCCTGTATATAGCCTCCACATTGACTCTGTACTGGTACCCCCTGTATATAGCCTCCACATTGACTCTGTACTGGTACCTCCTGTATGTGGCCTCCACATTGACTCTGTACTGGTACCCCCTGTATATAGCCTCCACATTGACTCTGTACTGGTACCCCCTGTATATAGCCTCCACATTGACTCTGTACTGGTACCTTCTGTATGTGGCCTCCACATTGACTCTGTACTGGTACCTCCTGTATATAGCCTCCACATTGACTCTGTACCGGTACCCCCTGTATATAGCCTCCACATTGACACTGTACCGGTACCCCCTGTATACAGCCTCCACATTGTCTCTGTACTGGTACCCCCTGTATACAACCTCCACATTGACTCTGTACTGGTACCCCCTGTATACAGCCTCCACATTGACTCTGTAGCCACGGTATATTTTTTTATTGTGTAACTTATTTTCTTACCTCTAATTTTTTTAACTACATTGTTGGTTAAGGGCTTGTCAGTAAGAATTTCACGGTAATGTCTACTACACCTGTTGTAGCTCTTTCCAATACAAAAAGTGTAGTAACTATTGTTTCCAAACTGCGTTACCCACTCCAGCCAGCAGATGGCGATGAGCGTCTTTCAGGTGATGCTTCTTGCGTGACGTATAATGGACTCTTTCAACCACCTCGATAGCTTGCTAGACAACATAAAACTGAAAGATTGACGTTTTAGGCCATGTTAATGTGCATTAGCTAATCGCAGTGTTTAAAACACATTTCAGTTGACGTTAACTTGAACCTAATGTGTTTGTTCAATTTGCAAATTTGTTAAAGATTGATACTGAGCCTAGCACTAGGCTATTCGCTAATGCTAACTAGCTAGCTAACATCCCTGACCATGAGCTCATTTAACTACTCATCCCCTGCTGAAGAAGAGGATGTCTGCTGTCCGGAGAAAGAAGCTCTGGCGCTGAACATTGTCGCGAAAGACGAAGAGGAGGATAGTACAGTGAAAGGAGAGAAAGATGCTCTGCCGCTGAACATTGTCGTGAAAGACGAAGAGGAGGATATTACAGTGAAAGGAGAGAAAGATGCTCTGGCTCTGGACATTGTCGTGAAAGAGGAAGAGGAGGAGGATATTACAGTGAAAGGAGAGAAAGAACCTTTCAGAATGAAAAAGGAGGAAGAGGAGGCTGTTATAGGGAAAGAAGAGAAAGCATCCTCTTCCTCTCTAAAAGGTTCTATCTCAGTAAAGGTGAAGGAGGAAGACGTTTTGGGAGTGAAAGAGGAGGAGACAGAATATCTCATTAACACCAGTAAGTATTGTCTTAAAAACAGGGGCACAAACTATGCAGTTGTTGAACTAATGTGTGGTTTTAAGGGGCATTCTACTTAAGTTCTTCACTTCAATGTGATGTTCAGTACTATATAAATTGTTAAAGGGTCAATCTGCCATTGCTACAGATATTTTGGGGACTTTTAAATGAGATTTAATTATATATAACAGGCTTTTAAAATGTAATAATGGAGCATAATTTATACTTAAAATATCAAAGGGACACAAAAGGCACCCAATTAATTTAGAGATATTAATGCCTCTGATAAGACCCTATGACTGTAATAGACAGTAATAATTGATGATGGTAATAAGTTCACCATCTGTTTGATGTTCTCGTTCAAACAGGAGAGAGACATGACTATCGTGGATCCTCTGGGGAGCCTCAACAACATCCTGATGCTGACGAGACAGAGAAGAGTCTCTCCAGATCAGAACACCAGATGGTACAGCTTGGTCTGGTCTAGCATACAGCTTGCTCTATCTGGGTCTGGGTTTCTGTAAGGCACTTTATGACAACAGTGACATCAGCATCCATAATGATATGTGTCTGTGTCCCCTCTTTATGGTTACCAGGACAATGCTAGCCCTTCCGCCCTCCCGGAGTCCCTCTATCGTGCCTCTCCCGGTAGCACCTTACTACTGGGTATGAAGAGGTTGTCTGTGCTGCTGGTGGACTGCAGGAAAACAACAGGGCTGAGTGGAACTGTGAGAGGAGGAGAAGAGAAGAAAGGATCAGATTTGACTCATCAAAGTAAGTGCTGTAGTTCAGTTTGAACAAATAAATAGATCTGTCCACTGGTATCTGTTACCAGGACAACCAGCAGAGTTGTGTTAGTTGACAGGAAGATAGACTGGTGTATATGGATGTTATGAAGGAGTTCCCACATGCTGGGCACGTGTTGGCTACTTTTCCGTCACTCTGCGGTCCAACTCATCCCAAACCATCTCAATTTGAGTTGAGGTCGGGTGATTGTGGAGGCCAGGTCATCTGATGCAGCACTCCATCACTCTCCTTCTTGGTCAAATAGCACTTACACAGCCTGGTTGTGGTTGGGTCATTGTCCTGTTGAAAAACAAATGATAGTCCCACTAAGCACAAACCAGATGGGATTGTGTATCGCTGCAGAATGCTGTGGTAGCGATGCTGGTTAAGTGTGACTTGAATTCTAAATAAATCACAAACAGTGTCACCAGCAAAGCACCATCACTCATGAATGCTCATCAATGCTTCACGGTGGGAAACACACATGTGGAGATCATCCGTTCACCTACTCTGCGTCTCACAGACATGTCGGTTGGAACCGGAAATCTCAAATTTGGACTCATCAGACCAAAGGACAGATTTCCACCGGTCCATTGCTCATGCTTCTTGATTCACACAGTCTCCTCTGAACAGTTGATGTTGAGTTGTGTCTCTTAATTGAACTCTGTAAATCAGTTTCATCGTAGCAGAGGTAACTCTGGGTCTTCCTTTCCTGTGGAGGTCCTCATGAGAGCCAGTTTCATCATAGCAGAGGTAACTCTGGGTCTTCCTTTCCTGTGGAGGTCCTCATGAGAGCCAGTTTCATCGTAGCAGAGGTAACTCTGGGTCTTCCTTTCCTGTGGAGGTCCTGATGAGAGCCAGTTTCATCATAGCAGAGGTAACTCTGGGTCTTCCTTTCCTGTGGAGGTCCTCATGAGAGCCAGTTTCATCATAGCAGAGGTAACTCTGGGTCTTCCTTTCCTGTGGAGGTCCTCATGAGAGCCAGTTTCATCGTAGCAGAGGTAACTCTGGGTCTTCCTTTCCTGTGGAGGTCCTCATGAGAGCCAGTTTCATCATAGCAGAGGTAACTCTGGGTCTTCCTTTCCTGTGGAGGTCCTCATGAGAGCCAGTTTCATCATAGCAGAGGTAACTCTGGGTCTTCCTTTCCTGTGGAGGTCCTCATGAGAGCCAGTTTCATCGTAGCAGAGGTAACTCTGGGTCTTCCTTTCCTGTGGAGGTCCTGATGAGAGCCAGTTTCATCATAGCAGAGGTAACTCTGGGTCTTCCTTTCCTGTGGAGGTCCTCATGAGAGCCAGTTTCATCATAGCAGAGGTAACTCTGGGTCTTCCTTTCCTGTGGAGGTCCTCATGAGAGCCAGTTTCATCGTAGCAGAGGTAACTCTGGGTCTTCCTTTCCTGTGGAGGTCCTCATGAGAGCCAGTTTCATCATAGCAGAGGTAACTCTGGGTCTTCCTTTCCTGTGGAGGTCCTCATGAGAGCCAGTTTCATCATAGCAGAGGTAACTCTGGGTCTTCCTTTCCTGTGGAGGTCCTCATGAGAGCCAGTTTCATCATAGCAGAGGTAACTCTGGGTCTTCCTTTCCTGTGGAGGTCCTCATGAGAGCCAGTTTCATCGTAGCTTTTGATGTTTTTTGCGACTGTGCTTAAAGAAACTTTCAATGTTCTTGAAATATTCGGTATTGACTGACCATGTCTTCAAGTAATGATGGGCTGTTGTTTCTCTTTGCTTATTTGAGCCATTTGGACTTGGTCTTTTACCAAATAGGGCTGTCTTCTGTATACCCCTTTAACTTGTCACAACGCAACTGATTGGCTCAAACGCACTAAGAAGGAAAAACACAAATGAATATTTAAACAAGGCACACCTGTTAATTGAAATGCCTTCCAGATGACTACCTCATGAAGCTGGTTGAGAGAATGCCAAGAGTGTGCAAAGCTGTCATCAAGACAAAGGGTGGCTACTTTGAAGAATCTCAAATATAACAATTATTTTGATTTGTTTAACACATGATTCCATTTGTGTTATTTTATAGTTTTGATGTCTTCACTATTATTCTACAATGTAGAAAATAGTTTTGAAAAATAAAGAAAAACCCTTGAATGAGTAGGTGTGTCCACCTTTGACTGGTTCTCTATATACAGTGGGGAGAACAAGTATTTAACACACTGCCGATTTTGCAGGTTTTCCTACTTACAAAGCATGTAGAGGTCTGTAATTTTTTATCATAGGTACACTTCAACTGTGAGAGACGGAATCTAAAACAAAAATCAAGGAAATCACATTGTATTATTTGTAAGTAATTAATTTGCATTTTATTGCATGACATAAGTATTTGATACATCAGAAAAGCAGATTTTAATATTTGGTACAGAAACCTTTGTTTGCAATTACAGAGATCATATGTTTCCTGTAGTTCTTGACCAGGTTTGCACACACTGCAGCAGGGATTTTGGCCCACTCCTCCATACAGACCTTCTCCAGATCCTTCAGGTTTCGGGGCTCTCGCTGGGCAATACGGACTTTCAGCTCGCTCCAATGATTTTCTATTGGGTTCAGGTCTGGAGACTGGCTAGGCCACTCCTGGACCTTGAGTTGCTTCTTACGGAGCCACTCCTTAGTTGCCCTGGCTGTGTGTTTCGGGTCGTTGTCATGCTGGAAGACCCAGCCACGATCCATCTTCAATACTCTTACTGAGGGAAGGAGGTTGTTGGCCAAGATCTCGCGATACATGGCCCCATCCATCCATCCCCAAAGAATGATGTTTCCACCTCCATGCTTCACAGTTGTGATGGTGTTCTTGGGGTTGTACTCATCCTTCTTTTCCTCCAAACACGGCGAGTGGAGTTTAGACCAAAAAGCTCTATTTTTGTCTCATCATACCACATGACCTTCTCCCATTCCTCCTCTGGATCATCCAGATGGTCATTGGCAAACTTGAGACGGGCCTGGACATGCGCTGGCTTGAGCAGGGAGTACCTTGCGTGCGCTGCAGGATTTTAATCCATGACGGCATAGTGTGTTACTAATTATTTTCTAATAATTGCTCCAACAGTTGTTGCCTTCTCACCAAGCTGCTTGCCTATTGTCCTGTAGCCCATCCCAGCCTTTTGCAGGTCTACAATTTTATCCATGATGTCCTTACACCCTCTCTGGTCTTGGCCATTGTGGAGAGGTTGGAGTCTGTGTGATTGAGTGTGTGGACAGGTGTCTTTTATACAGGTAACGAGTTCAAACAGCTGCAGTTAATACAGGTAATGAGTGGAGAACAGGAGGGATTCTTAAAGAAAAACTAACAGGTCTGTGAGAGCTGGAATTCTTACTGGTTGGTAGGTGATCAAGTACTTATGTCATGCAATAAAATGCAAATTAATTACTTAAAAATCATACAATGTGATTTTCTGGATTTTTTTTATTTTTAGATTCCGTCTCTCACAGTTGAAGTGTACCTATGATAAAAATGACTGACCTCTACGTGCTTTGTAAGTAGGAAAACCTGCAAAATCGGCAGTGTATCAAATACTTGTTCTCCCCACTGTATGTATATACTGAACAGATATGAAAACAACAATTTCAATGATTTACAGTTCAAATTAGGAAAGTAGTCAACGTAAATACATTTATTAGGCCCTAATCTATGGACTTCACATGACTGGGCAGGGGCGCAGCCATTGGTGGGTCTGTTGGGGCGTAAGCCCACCCACTTGGGAGCCATGCCCAGCGAATCAGAATTAGTTTTCTCCACAAAAGGGCTTTGTTACAGAGATAAACACTCCTCCGTTTCATCAGTTGTCCGGGTGGCTGATCTCAGACAATGTGGAGGGCCTTGATCTGCGGTTGTGTGGCCTGTTGGACGGACTTCCAAATTCTCTAAAAAGACATTGGAGGCGGCTGATGGTAGAGAATGCAACATTAAATTCTCTGGTAGCAGCTCCACTGGATATTCCTGCAGTCCCCAATCCATTTGCACACTCCCTCAAAACTTGAGACATCTGTGGCATTGTGTTGTGTGACAACTGTACATTTTAGAGTGGCTTTTTATTGTGCCCAGTACAAGGTACACCTGTGTAATGCTGTTTAATCAGCTTTTTGATATGCTACACCTGTCACGTGGATGGATTGTCTTGGCAAAGCAATGTAAACAAATTTACACAAAATTGGAGAGTGGAGGTTTCATTCTGGTCTCTTTTTATATAAACACTGTCTTTGGCAGGAGGAAAACCAAACTTGGAGGAACCAAAGACCTCCACAACATCAAGACAACACCTCTGCTCCCAGATCAAGTTAGGAAGCCTGAAAAGACCTGAGAGGACACACACAGGAGAGAAGCCATACCATTGCGGCCAGTGTGGAAAGAGTTTTAGCCTGTTAGGAAGCCTGAAAGCTCATGAGCGAATACACTCAGGAGAGAAGCCATACCATTGTGGCCAGTGTGGAAATAGTTTTAGCCAGTTAGGAAACATGAAAAGACATGGGAGGATACACACAGGGGAGAAGCCATACCACTGCTCCCATTGCGGAAAGAGTTTTAACCATTTACTTAACATGAAAAGACATGAGAGGATACACACAGGAGTGAAGCCTCACCATTGCTCCCAGTGTGGAAAGAGTTTTACGCAGTTAGGTATCCTCAAAGATCATTTGCGAATACACACAGGGGAGAAGCCTTACTACTGCTCCCATTGTGGAAAGAGTTTTAACCATTTACTTAACATGAAAAGACATGAGAGGATACACGCAGGAGTGAAGCCTCACCATTGCTCCCAGTGTGGAAAGAGTTTTATGCGGTTTGGTATCCTCAAAGATCATTTGCGAATACACACAGGGGAGAAGCCTTTCCTTTGCGCTCAGTGTGGAAAGAGTTTTAGCCAGTCAGGAAACCTGAAAGTGCATGAGCGAATTCACACAGGGAAGAAATCTTACCACTGATCCCAGCGTGCAATGCGTTTTTACCCAATTAGGACACCTGAAAGAAGACATGAGACCGCACACGGGGGAGAAGCCTTACAAATGTTCAGACTGGGGGGAAGGCATTTTACTCATCAGTAGCGTAAAAAAAATGTGAGAATCCACACAGGAGAGAATGTTTACTTGTTTATATATGAATATTTCTGGATTTTTTTTCCTCATTTTGTCTGTCATAGTTGTAGTGTACCTATGATGAAAATTACAGGCCTCTCTCATCTTTTTAAGTGGGAGAACTTGCACAATTGGTGGCTGACTAAATACTTTTTTGCCCCACTAAGTGTATGTAAACTTCCAACTTCAACTGTATATTATTTGAAATGCTAATCCTTTGCACACGAATGCTCACTCATTCAGGAATAATTGCAGTCAATATATATTTACGCCGTTGTGATCTGTTGGAATCCGGTCCGTCTGCTGGAGAGTTCATCTGAGTCTCTCTCCTTCTGTTTCCCTGAAGTTCAAAGTCTTTCTTGGTTAGAATGGATACCTCAGATTACCATTCAGAAATGTTCTCATAGAATAGATGTTTCGGCGGTTGTCGTCATTCGCATCCCAGGTTTACATCATTTCTAGCTGCCCCCACAGACCTACCAATGCTCTTACTCTGTTGGGATTGATAGTCTCAGAGTTGAACCATTTCCAGCCGTGTAGCCAATGCTCCACGTGGGATGGTTTTCTAGTCTTGGTACTCAAATGTGCCACCTCAGCTTACACCGAGGTATGCGTTGTCTAAACTATTCGCAATCACAGCTCATGCTGTGATTGGTTTGCTCAGTCTGAAGAGGATTTTTTTCTAGGAGGGGCTTTTATTCGAAACAATAGGATAGGCGGTTCCATGACACCAGATCATGTCTGTGCCCTCGGGGACAGACCAATGACTTAGTTAAACCAATAGGATAGGCGGTTCCATGACGCCAGATCATGTCTGTGCCCTCGGGGACGGACCAATGACTTAGTTAAACCAATAGGATAGGCGGTTCCATGACACCAGATCATGTCTGTGCCCTCGGGGACGGACCAATGACTTAGTTAAACCAATAGGATAGGCGGTTCCATGACACCAGATCATGTCTGTGCCCTCGGGGACGGACCAATGACTTAGTTAAACCAATAGGATAGGCGGTTCCATGACACCAGATCATGTCTGTGCCCTCGGGGACGGACCAATGACTTAGTTAAACTTTTAAAGGAATACAATTCTCTCACATTAAAGGTTTAACATCACATAACATCATTTCACAAATTGTTTAATCTTTACTCATTCATTTTATACAATAATTAGATGCAAACCCCATAATTGAGAAATGTACACATTCAGAAACATAGTTATGTGTGTTTCCTGTCCTCTCTGAGGTCACCAAATGAAACACACTCAACATAACTGTCCCTTAAGTGTCCACAGACCCTTCCCACACTCTCAAAGGTGGACATATAGTTTAATTTGGCCATTTTGGGGATTTAGGAGTGCGGCCATGTGAATTCCTTTGTTCACTCTGTGGTCTCTCTCTGTATGAAAAGGGGGAGAGAGTCTCTGCCAGGAATTTACGACCTGAGATAACAGAACCTGGGTGTAGGAGAGGGGGAAGCCACAATCTATACCCAGAAAAGGCCACATCATGACAATATGGAGTATGTTTAGGTATTTACGACCTGAGATAACAGAACCTGTACCTACAAAGGGCCACGTCATGACAATATTTATATATAACAATATAACAATATATATAAATATTTGAATATAGAGTAGATCAGATTCCATGTGTTTAAATGGTCATTTCTTAAACTCTATGTGTGTGTGTTTATCTGGGTGTGTCATTCCTCCAGCACTACAGATAATCAAGTGATATTTGGATGTGATGCATTTGTTCCATTGTTGACATTTGCATTGTTGGCCCACTGATGATTTAATGAAATGAAAATGTTCAGACTCTGTAATGGAAAATGTTAATTGTTTGTGTGTCCACATAACTGAGTATGTGACTAACCTTGTGAAACTGTCCTATTATAAGCTCCTGTTCTTGGGAGTATCATTCTGTGTTGCAAACCAGCTGCACCTGCATCCTTGTATGAATAAAGTCCCTCCCAGGAACAGGAAACTATAAAGATATGTGCTCATCACCCAATGCTTCAGGAATTCAGACGGTCTACACTGCGCTGTGTAACTCTGTTATTCTCTCTGAGCTCAGAAATAAAGAATCTTGGTTTGACTTGGACTCCAGCAGATCCTTATTTTATAATATCCACCACAACTCTCCCAAGGATTGCTGTTTATCATTGTCTCAATGAAGAGTTCCTCTTTCGACTTTCCTTGGGGCATTTACAACGCTCCCACTGGTTGAATAAACATTGTTACCCGATTGATGAGATTATTATGGATGAGAGCAATTATTTTATTTGTCAAATTGCAACCAAGCATCGGTCATCATGTCACCCTCAAAATGTATTGGAATGGAGCATCAAGCTCATTACATGTAGTTTCACTACCCTGTGAAGTTCATAACTTATTTCATCTGTAGCCTAATAAACTACATGGTTTTTCAAGTTTTAGAGGGAGGACCTCACAACATATCATCACGTGACTCCAAGTTAACTAAGACATGATGGTTATTATATAAATATTTGTACATAAAGGAGTTTCCATCGCCATTTCTCACTAAAACGTTTTTACTGACACAACCCACCATGTCAAACGAACTAACATATCGTCTGTCACCATTTATAAAAATGTTCAGGCATATCCTGTCAGCCCAGTCATTACTTTTGAAATGGTTGGATCAATATCCACCTTCATGATGTGGATGAAGCCTGATTTGGAATGTCTGAGTAGTTCTATATGATGTCATAATACACCCCTCTGATAATCAAGTGATATTTGGAATGTCTGAGTAGTTCTATCTGATGTCATAATTCACCCCTCTGATAATCAAGTGATATTTGGAATGTCTGAGTAGTTCTATATGATGTCATAATACACCCCTCTGATAGTGATACATTTGTTACTTACAGGGCACCACTGCCCCTGACCAGCTGAATGCAGGTGGGCTCTCCTGTCAACATGGGGCTCCTGCTGCAGGTAGCCTAGCGGTTAACAGTGTTGGGCCAGTAACTGAAAGATCCCTTGTTTGAATCCCAGAGAGGACTAGGTGGAAAATCTGTCAATGTGCCCTTGAGGGCTGCAACAGGAGCCTCATGTTGACAGGAGAGCCCACCTGCACTCAGCTGGCCAGGTGTCTTAACAGGAACAAGCTTTGGCACACCTGTATTTTTTCCCATTCTTCTCTGCAGATCCTCTCAACCTCTGTCAGGTTGGATGGGGAGCGTCGCTGCACAGCTATTTTCAGGTCTCTCCAGAGATGTTCGATCGGGTTCAAGTCCAGGCTCTGGCTGGGCCACACAAGGACATTCAGAGACTTGTCCCGAAGCCACTTCTGCGTTGTCCTTTGTCTGTGTGCTTAGGGTTGTTGTCCTGTTGGAAGGTGAACCTTTGCCCCAGTCTGAGGTCCTGAGTGCTCTGGAGCAGGTTTTCATCAATTATCTTTCTGTACTTTATTTTTATTTAATTTATTTATTATTGAACCTTTATTTAACTTGGCAAGTCAGTTAAGAACAAATTCTTATTTACAACGGCGGCCTACCAAAAGGCAAAAGGCCTCCTATGGTGGCTGGGATTCAAAACAAGGATACATCCCTAACCAAGGCCATTCTTCAGTGGCTTCTTCCTTGCTGAGCGGCCTTTCAGGTTATGTTGATATAGGACTCATTTTACTATGGATATAGATATTTTTGTACCTGTTTCCTCCAGCATCTTCACAAGGTCCTTTGCTGTTGTTCTGGGACTGGTTTGCACTTTTCGCACCAACGTATGTTGATCTTTAGGAGACAGAACAAGTCTCCTTCCTGAGCGGTATGACGGCTGTGTGGTCCCATGGTGTTTATACTTGCATATACTATAGTTTGTCAACTGAGACATTTGTGGAGTGGTTGAAAACCGAGTTTTAATGACTCCAACCTAAGCGTATGTAAACATCCCTTGTATAGCCTCCACTCTGTACTGGTACCCCCTGTATATAGCCTCCACATTGACTCGGTACTGGTACCTCCTGTATATAGCCTCCACATTGACTCTGTACTGGTACCCCCTGTATATAGTCTCCACATTGACTCGGTACTGGTACCTCCTGTATATAGCCTCCACATTGACTCTGTACTGGTACCCCCTGTATATAGTCTCCACATTGACTCGGTACTGGTACCTCCTGTATATAGCCTCCACATTGACTCTGTACTGGTACCCCCTGTATATAGTCTCCACATTGACTCAGTACTGGTACCCCCTGTACTAGTCTCCACATTGACTCTGTACTGGTACCTCCTGTAAATTGACTCTGTACTGGTACCTCCTGTATATAGCCTCCACATTGACACTGTACTGGTACCTCCTCTATATATATCCTCTGATTGAGAACCAATCTAGGCAACCATAGACTTACCCAGACACCTAACATGAACACAACCCCATAAATCTAATAAACCCCTAGACAAGACGAAACACATAAATCACCCATGTCACACCCTGGCCTAACCAAAATAATAAAGAAAACAAAGATAACTAAGGACAGGGCGTGACAGTACCCCCCCCCCCCCCCCCCAAAGGTGCGGACTCCCGGCCGCACACCTAAACCCATAGGAGAGGGTCTGGGTGGGCGTCTGTCCACTGTGGCGGGACGTGGACGCCACTCTACCATAGTCTTAGTCCGCTTTCTTAGCGTCATTTGAGTGGCGACCCTCGCCGCCGACCTTGGCCTAGTAACCCTAACAAAGGGCCCACCTGGACTGAGGGCTGCCTCATTACTGAGGAAGCTCAGGACCGAGGGGTACCTCAGGTAATGTCTACACATCAGGCCTGAGCTACCCCTCGGTACTGAGCTACTTTTTAAAACTTTTTATTTAGGGAATATTTTCTCAACCCTTATTTTTCTTATCTACGTTGTTGGTTAAGGGCTTGTCAGTAAGCATTTCACGTTAAGATCTACACCTGTTGTATTCAGCGCATGTGACAAATAATATTTGATTGTAACTAAATATGCAGTTTCAATGTTACGGTCTTTGATACAATTATATTTTTGAAACTCAGGCTGTGTGTGTTTATCTGCGTCATTCCTTGTGGTCCTGTTGATCAGTTGGTAGAGTATGGTGCTATTCAAACCAGGGTAGTGGGTTTGATTCCTGGGACCACCCATATGTAAAGTGTTTGCACACATGACTGCAAATCCCTTTGGATAAAAGTGTCTGCTTAATGGCAGATATATATATCCACTCAGAACAGCCTCAATTCGTCGGGGCATGGACCCTACAAGGTGTCGAAAGCATTCCACAGGGATGCTGGCCCATGTTGACTCCAATGCTTCCCACAAATGTGTCAAATTGGCTGGGTGTCTTTTGGGTGCAGTGGGGTCTCCTCAGAGGAGGAAGGGGAGAACCATCGTCCTCAGTTATTTTCAGAAAAATAAAAATTGTAAAATATTTAAAAGTGGTCCTTTTTAGATAAAACTATACTAAATATAATCACGTCACCAAATAATTTATTAAAACATACTATTTTGCATCCTCCATCCTCCTCTGGGTACATTGACTTCAATACAAAACCTAGGAGGCTCATGGTTCTCAAGCCCTTCCATAGACTTACACAGTAATTATGACAACTTCCGGAGGACGTCCTCCAACCTATCAGAGCTCTTGCAGCATGAACTGACATGATGTCCAACCAATGAAAGGATCAAAGAATGTATCTAGTACTGAAAGCATAAGCTACAGCTAGCTAGCACTGCAGTGCATAACATGTGGTGAGTAGTTGACTAAAAGAGAGAAAAATACAATAGTTGAACAGTTTTGAACAAATTATTTTATTCCAAAATGAAGGAGAAGCGAGAGAGATATTTCGTCATTTATTTTCCACTTTCAGTTTCACTTACTTAGCTAGCAAATGCAGCTATCTAGTTTAGTCTACTCAAACACTTGGCTCAAACAGAGGCATGCTATGTTAGCTAGCTGGCTATGACTATCCAACACAACACTGTAACTTTTCCAAGTCAAGGCAAGCTTTTGGTTTTACTAATTTATTGCCACTAGGACCCGCCAAGGTAAGTGTTAAACTGCTTACTGACTGTACACTGTGACGTTACTGCATGATTGTAGCAGGTTTACTAACGAGTTAGTTCTATTAGCTCTGTTGACTATGATGTTACTTTAGCTAATATGGTGACAACAATGTAAGCTGTGTGTTTCAGTTATGAAATGGTTTGGCTTGGAAAGGTTTTTTCGCCTGGTCACATACAGCTGATGTGTTGTGCATTGAAGTACAGAAACAAAGGGAGAAGGTGATAAGAGGAGAGCACATAGATGCAAGAAGGAATACAACGTGTCTGTAATGAAAGTGAACTGTGTTTATGCATGATCAGGGGTGTATTCATTCTGCCGATTCTGTTGACAAACGTTTAAATGGAACAAAACGGGGATAAACATACCTGAATTTGTCCAGTGATATCTCTATTTCAGCTAGATGCAGGCGAGAGTGTGCAAGGCAGTATTGAATGTGTCACTGTCTGTTAACCTGTCTCCCCCCTTCATCTACACGGATTGAAGTGGATTTAACTAGTGACATCAGTAAGGGATCACAGCTTTAGCCTGGATTCACCTAGTCTTTCTAAGTCATGGAAGGAGCAGCTGTTCTTAATGTTTTGTCTACCCAGT
This sequence comes from Oncorhynchus mykiss, assembly GCF_057628025.1. NCBI lineage: Eukaryota > Metazoa > Chordata > Actinopteri > Salmoniformes > Salmonidae > Oncorhynchus > Oncorhynchus mykiss. The sequence continues at coordinate 5,125,541 of NC_143034.1, forward strand.
GTAAAGCACCACAGATAATCAAGGGCTATTTGCATGTGATGCATTTGTTCTGTTGTTTACAGGAGGATTTGTATCTTATAGAGCGTGGCTTTAAGGGAATAGTATGGTCACATGTAGATAAAAAAGAATGTGAAAAATTAACAGAGAAAATGTGTATTAACACACTACCTATTCATAGAAGTATTTATTAATCATCTACATATTCATATTGAGCTTCTACGTCTGTGTACAGGAACTTATTATTTGGAAGAGAAAATGCATCAGCTTATTGTTAAATAATTATGACGTTCTTTCCAATACAAAAAGTGTAGTAACTATTGTTTTCAAACTGCGTTACCCACTCCAGCCAGCAGATGGCGATGAGCGTCTTTCAGTTGACTCTTCTTTCGTGACGTATAATGGACTGGACGGACGCTTCTTCAGGAACAACAAGGCGCCAACTCTTTCAACCACGTCGGTAGCTTGCTAGCCAACATAAAACTGAAAGATTGACGTTTTAGACCATGTTAATGTACATTAGCTAATCTCAGTGTTTTAAACAAGTTTCGGTTGACGTATCAACTGGTTCAATTTGCAAACGTGTTAAAGATTGATACTGAGCCTAGCACTAGGCTAGACGCTAATGCTAGCTAGCTAGCTAACATCCCTGACCATGAGCTCACTAAACTACTCCTCCCTTGCTAATGAAGAGGTGGTCGGCTGTATGGAGAAATAATCTTTCAGAATGAAAAAGGAGGAAGAGGAGGCTGTTATAGTGAAAGAAGAGAAAGAACCGTTTAGAGAGGAAGAGGATGCTGTCTCAATAAAGGTGAAGGAGGAAGACGTTTTGGGGGTGAAAGAGGAAGAGACCGAATATGAGATTAACACCAGTGAGTACTGTCTTTAACAGGGACACAAACTATGCCGTTGTTGAACTAATGTGGGGTTTTAAAGTGGCATTCTACTGAAGTTCTACACTTGAATATGTTGTTCAGTGCTGTAGGAATTGTTAAAGGATCAATCTGCCATTGGTTCATATATTTTAGGGACTTTTCAATTCGATGTATTGAATTTTCCATGTGGTCTATATTGAAGTTCCCCTCATCTAATATAACAGGTTGTTAAAATTCTATATTGGTGCATAATTTCTACTTAAAATAACAAAGGGATGCAAAAGCCACCCATTTTGTGGAACGACCCTTTTACATTTGCATCACAAACACTATTTTAGGAAATCATGATGAAAGTGGCCATTTTAGACATGCATGCCTCTTGTAACTCTATGATTGCAATAGATGGTCATAAGTTTCCGATCTGTTTGATGTCCTCGTTCACACAGGAGAGAGACATGACTATGGTGGATCCTCTGGGGAGCCTCAACATCCTGATGCTGACGAGGAAGAGAAGAGTCTCTCCAGATCAGAACACCAGATGGTACAGCTTGGTCTGGTCTAGCATACAGTTTGCTCTCTCTGGGTCTGGGATGGGTTTCTGTAAAACACTTCATGTCAACAGTGGCATCAGCAGGTCTAGCATACAGCTTGGTCTGGTCTAGCATACAGCTTGGTCTGGTCTAGCATCCAGCTTGGTCTGGTCTAGCATACAGCTTGATCTGGTCTAGTATACAGCATGGTCTGGTCTAGCATACAGCTTGATCTGGTCTAGCATACAGCTTGGTCTGGTCTAGCATACAGCTTGATCTGGTCTAGCATACAGCTTGGTCTGGTCTAGCATACAGCTTGGTCTGGTCTAGCATACAGCTTGATCTCTCTGGGTCTGGGCTGGGTTTCTGTAAATCACTTCATGACAACAGTGACATCAGCATCCATAATGATGTGCGTCCGTGTCCCCTCTTTATGTTTACCAGGACAACGCTAGCCCTTCCTCCCTCCCGGAGTCCCTGTATCGTGCCTCTCCTGGTAGCACCTTACTGCTGGGTATGAAGAGGTTGTCTGTGCTGCTGGTGGACTGCAGGAAAACAATGGGGCTGAGTGGAACTGTGAGAGGAGGAGCAGAGAAGAAAGGAGCAGATTTGACACATCAAAGTAAGTGCTGTAGTTTAGTTTGAACAAATACAATAGATCTGTTACCAGGAAGATAGACTGGTATCTGCTACCAGGATAACCAGCAGAGTTCTGTTAGTTGACAGGTATATGGATGTTATGAATATAACACTGAGAAAGGATTCTGCCAATGAAAAGAGAGAAACCAATTGACCATATAAAACCTTGATGAAAGGTAGCTTTGGAGAGAAAGTTTCAAGATGATCCAATGTAAGGTGCTTGTTTTACAAAAACTTTTCCTTAAAACATTATGGATGTTACATTGCCTGTCCCAGTCAACCCCCCTATCTTTACTAGACTGTAGAACAGGCAAACTAAACTCAGGACTTTGGTCATTAATTAACTAGTACTGAAGAAAAACTGTGATCAGGCTGCCTACTCAAGCAAAAGCTTCAAACTGTAACCAGTGCCTGCAACCTGGTTCAGGTTATCAATCAACCTACCAGGGTAGTTACAAACAGTAGAGGATTGAAATCATCAACATGGTTTGATCATATCTTTACTAATGCTGCAGAAATGGGGTTTAAAGCAGCTATGAAAGTTATATACAGTATATCACAAAAGTGAGTACACCCCTCACATTTTTGTAAATATTTAGGTATATCTTTTCATGTGACAACACTGAAGAAATGACACTTTTCTACAATGTAAAGTAGTGAGTGTACAGCTTGTATAACAGTGTACATTTGCTGTCCCCTCAAAATAACTCCACACACAGCCATTAATGTCTAAACCACTGGCAACAAAAGTGAGTACACCCCTAAGTGAAAATGTCCAAAATGGGCCCAATTAGCCATTTTCCCTCCCCGGTGTCATGTGACTCGTTAGTGTTACAAGGGCTCAGGTGTGAATGGGGAGCAGGTGTGTTAAAGGTTTCATCGCTCTCACACTCCCTCATACTGACTGGTCACTGGAAGTTCAACATGGCACCTCATGGCAGAGGTCTCTCTGAGGATCTGAGAAAAATAATTGTTGCTCTACATAAAGATGGCCTGGGCTATAAGAAGATTGCCAAGACCCTGAAACTGAGCAGCAGCACGGTGGCCAAGACCATACGGCGGTTTTACTGGACAGGTTCCACTCAGAACAGGCCTCGCCATGGTCGACCAAAGAAGTTGAGTGCACGTGCTCAGCATCATATCCAGAGGTTGTGTTTGGGAAATAGACATATGGGTGCTGCCAGCATTGCTGCAGAGGTTGAAGGGGTGGTGGGTCAGCCTGTCAGTGCTCCGACCATACGCCGTACACTGCATCAAATTGGTCTGCATGGCTGTCGTGCCAGAAGGAAGCCTCTTCTAAAGATGATGCACAAGAAAGCCCGCAAACAGTTTGCTGAAGACAAGCAGACTAAGGACATGGATTACTGAACCATGTCCTCTGGTCTGATGAGACCAAGAAACTTATTTGGTTCAGATGGTGTCAAGCGTGTGTGGCGGCAACCAGGTGAGGAGTACAAAGACAAGTGTGTCTTGCCTACAGTCAAGCGTGGTGGTGGGAGTGTCATGGTCTGGGGCTGCATGAGTGCTGCCGGTACTGGGGAGCTACAGTTCATTGAGGGAAGCATGAATGCCAACATGTACTGTGACATACATACAACATGATAACAACCCCAAACACACCTCCAAGATGACCACTGCCTTGCTAAAGAAGCTGAGGGTAAAGGTGATGGACTGGCCAAACATGTCTCTAGACCTAAACCCTATTGAGCATCTGTGGGGCATCCTCAAATGGAAGGTGGAGGAGTGCAAGGTCTCTAACATCCACCAGCTCCGTGATGTCGTCATGGAGGAGTGGAAGAGGACTCCAGTGGCAACCTGTGAAGCTCTGGTGAACTCCATGCCCAAGAGGGTTAAGGCAGTGATGCAGAAAATGATGGTGGGTGGCCACACAAAATATTGACACTTTGGGCCCAATTTGGACATTCTCACTTTTGTTGCCAGCAGTTTAGACATTAATGTGTGTTAAGTTATTTTGAGGGGACAGCAAATTTACACTGTTAAACAAGCTGTACACTCACTAATTTACATTGTTGCAAAGTGTCATTTCTTCAGTGTTGTCACATGAAAAGATATACTCAAATATTTACAAAAATGTGAGGGGTGTACTCACTTTTGTGATATACTGTATTTAGAACCACCTTGATAGGAATCCAGCAACGTCTGTGTCTTGAGTGTCATAGAATTGTCTGTTTTTTGTGTTCTGACTGGTAAAACAGGATGAATAAAATAAGTAATGTAAACATAGCAGTAATTACCAGGAAGCTCTACATTTGTTTTAAAATCACACTAAGATTGTTAAAACTGGCCTCAGGTTATTGAGAGATCTGATTAGGATTTACTCTCGTAGCAAGGTTGTTTTATCATGTGGTTTCATTCGGGTCCCTATTTTTTTTAAACACTTGTCTTTGGCAGGAGAAAGACCAGACTCAGAGGAACCAGAGCCAGGGACGTCCAAACCAGCAAGACGACACCAGTGCTCCCACTGTGGAAAGGGTTGTTACCGGTTATGGGACGTGAAACAACATGAGAAAATACACACAGGGGAGAAGACTTACCACTGCTCCCAGTGTGGAAATAGTTTTAACGATTTAGGGAAACTGAAACGACATGAGAGAATACACACATGGAAGAAGCCTTATCACTGCTCCCAGTGTGGAAAGAGTTTTATTGGTTTAGGGAAACTGAAACGACATGAGAGAATACACACAGGGGAGAAGCCTTACCACTGCTCCCAGTGTGGAAAGGGTTTTAATGAGAAATCAAACCTGAAAGTTCACGAGAGAATACACACAGGGGAGAAGCCTTGCCACTGCTCCCAGTGTGGAAAGAGTTTTAACAATTTAGGGAACCTAAAACAACATGAGAGAATACACACAGGGGAGAGGCCTTACCACTGCTCCCAGTGTGGAAAGTGTTTCAACCGGCCAGGGCATCTGAAACTGCACGAGAGAATACACACAGGGGAGAAGCCTTATCACTGCTCCCGGTGTGGAAATAGTTTTAACGATTTAGGGAAACTGAAACGACATGAGAGAATACACACAGGGAAGAAGCCTTATCACTGCTCCCAGTGTGGAAAGAGTTTTATCGGTTTAGGGAAACTGAAACGACATGAGAGAATACACACAGGGGAGAAGCCTTACCACTGCTCCCAGTGTGGAAAGGGTTTTAATGAGAAATCAAACCTGAAAGTTCACGAGAGAATACACACAGGGGAGAAGCCTTACCACTGCTCCCAGTGTGGAAAGAGTTTTAACAATTTAGGGACCCTGAAACAACATGAGAGAATACACACAGGGGAGAAGCCTTATCACTGCTCCCAGTGTGGAAAGAGTTTTAACAATTTAGGGAACCTAAAACATCATGAGAAAATACACACAGGTGAGAAGCCTTTCCACTCCTCCCAGGGTGCAAAGCTTTTGCCCATTTAGGAAGCCTGAGAGAACACATGAGACTGCACACAGAGGAGAATGCTTACAAAAGGCCAGACTGAGAAAACATATTACTCATAACAGTCACTTAAACGTCTTTAGAGAATCCACACAGGAGAGAGAAATGACTTCTCTTAGCGTGTATATTGATATTTCACATCACATTGACTTAAAATTCATCAGAGAACACACACAGTGCTCCCGTTGTCTTATATTGTACACTGACAATGTGTTTACCTGTTTTTACCATATTAAATTGTTTCTTCCAATTATTGATAAACATGTACCTGTTAAGAAACTGACTGTTAGAACTGTTAAGGCTCCATGGATTGATGAGGAATTTAAAAACTGTATGGTCATTGGTAAAAATAGGAAAGAGTTTTAACCAGAAAGGACACCTGAACCAACATGGGAAAATACACACAGGGGAGAAGCCTTAACACTGCTTAACACTGCGATTTGGTTGGGTTGTGTATCGGAGGACGCATGACTTTGACCTTCGTCTCTCCCGAGCCCGTACGGGAGTTGTAGCGATGAGACAAGATTGTAGCTACTAACAATTAGATACCACGATATTGGTGAGAAAAAGGGAGGTAAAATTAAACATTTTAAAAATTAAAACACATGAGACTCCACACAGGGGAGAAGCTTTACCACTGCTCCCAGTGTGCAAAGCGTTTGCCCATTTAGGAAGCCTGAAAGAATACATGAGAAGGCTTACAAAATACTCAGACTGTGGGAAAACATATTACTCATCACAGTCACTTCAACGTCATAAGAGAATCCACACAAAAGAGAAGAATTACTTGTAATATTGATATTTCACATCACATTGACTTAAAATGAATCAGAGAACATACACAGTGCTCCTGTTGTCTTATATTGTTGACTAAGAATGTGTTTACTTGTTTTTACCAGATGAAAGTGAATTGTACAAAGTATACTTAAACATATAGTTGTTTGTTTCTATTAGAAAACATGAATTGAATATGGAGAATGTCAGTTTGAATATAGAGTAGATCAGATTCCATGTGTTTAAATGGTCCTTTTTTAAACTCTGACTGTGTGTTTATCTGGGTGTGTCATTCCTCCAGCACTACAGATAATCAAGTGATATTTGGATGTGATGCATTAGTTCCATTGTTGACATTTGCATTGTAGCCCACTGATGATTTAATGAAATTAAAATGTTCAGACTCTGTAATGGAAAATGTTAATTGTTTGTGTGTCCACATAACTGAGTATGTGACTAACCTTGTGAAACTGTCCTATTATAATCTCCTGTTCTTGGGACTATCATTCTGTGTTGCAAACCAATTTGCACCTGTGTCCTTGTATGAATAAAGTCCCGCCCAGGAATAGGAAACTATAAAGATATGTGCTCATCACCCAATGCTTCAGGAATTCAGACTGTCTACACTGCGCTGTGTAACTCTGTTATTCTCTCTGAGCTCAGAAATAAAGAATCTTGGTTTGACTTGGACTCCAGCAGATCCTTATTTTATAATATCCACCACAACTCTCCCACAGATTGCTGTTTATCATTGTCTCAATGAAGAGTTCCTCGTTCGACTTTCCTGGGGGCATTTACAACGCTCCCACTGGTTGAATAAACATTGTTACCCGATTGATGAGATTATTATGGGTGAGAGCAATTATTTTATTTGTCAAATGGCAACCAAGCATCGGTCATCATGTCACCAGAATAAGACCCTCAAAGTGTATTGGAATGGAGCATCAAGCTCATCACATGTAGTTTCACCACCCTGTGAAGTTCATAACTTATTTCATCTGTAGCCTAATAAACTACATGGGTTTCCGAATCGTAGTGGGGGAACCACACAAGATATCATCACGTGACTCCAAGTTAACTAAGATGTGATGGTTGTTATATAAATATTTGCGCATCAAAGAGTTTCCACTGCCATTTCTCGCTTAAACATTTTTACTGGCACAAAAAGACAAACAAATTGTCAAACGAAGTAACAAAATGTCACCAATTATTAAATTTTTCAGGCATATCCTGTTTCCATCAGCCCGGTCATTACTTATGAAATGGTTGGCTCAATATCCACCTTCATGATGTGGATGAAGCCTGATTTGGAATGTCGGAGTAGTTCTATATGATGTCATAATTCACCCCTCTGATAATCAAGTGATATTTGGAATGTCTGAGTAGTTCTATCTGATGTCATAATACACCCCTCTGATAGTGATACATTTGCTCCATTGTTTCCATGTCAGTTGGTTTCCCACTCTGATGATTTATATCTGACAGAGGGGCTTTAAATTAATAGTATGGTGACATCTTAGTGGGGCTTGAAATAAATAGGATTATTAATCATAAACTCCTATAGCAACAATACACTGCAGCTTTGACATCAACATGAGAATGGTCTGATGGGTGGTGGTGCTACTCTATAGGTAAGGCTGTTCAATATGAATGTTCAAATAGTCACTTCTAGCCGGCCTCCGCCCAGTACCCTGCCCTGAACTTAGTCACTGTTACTAGCCGTCTACCACCCAGTACTCCACCCTGTATTCTAGTCAAGGCTCATCCTATATAACTACTGATGGACACACCTTTTATATTCATATACGGTCCATAATGTCTAGACACACCATCATATACATTGTAAACCAACTGTACAGTGCCTTGCGAAAGTATTCGGCCCCCTTGAACTTTGCGACCTTTTGCCACATTTCAGGCTTCAAACATAAAGATATAAAACTGTATTTTTTTGTGAAGAATCAACAACAAGTGGGACACAATCATGAAGTGGAACGACATTTATTGGATATTTCAGACTTTTAACAAATCAAAAACTAAAAAATTGGGGGTGCAAAATTATTCAGCCCCCTTAAGTTAATACTTTGTAGCGCCACCTTTTGTTGCGATTACAGCTGTAAGTCGCTTGGGGTATGTCTCTATCAGTTTTGCACATCGAGAGACTGACATTTTTTCCCATTCCTCCTTGCAAAACAGCTCGAGCTCAGTGAGGTTGGATGGAGAGCATTTGTGAACAGCAGTTTTCAGTTCTTTCCACAGATTCTCGATTGGATTCAGGTCTGGACTTTGACTTGGCCATTCTAACACCTGGATATGTTTATTTTTGAACCATTCCATTGTAGATTTTGCTTTATGTTTTGGATCATTGTCTTGTTGGAAGACAAATCTCCGTCCCAGTCTCAGGTCTTTTGCAGACTCCATCAGGTTTTCTTCCAGAATGGTCCTGTATTTGTCTCCATCCATCTTCCCATCAATTTTAACCATCTTCCCTGTCCCTGCTGAAGACAAGCAGGCCCAAAGCATGATGCTGCCACCACCATGTTTGACAGTGGGGATGGTGTGTTCAGCTGTGTTGCTTTTACGCCAAACATAACATTTTGCATTGTTGCCAAAAAGTTCAATTTTGGTTTCATCTGACCAGAGCACCTTCTTCCACATGTTTGGTGTGTCTCCCAGGTGGCTTGTGGCAAACTTTAAACAACACTTTTTATGGATATCTTTAAGAAATGGCTTTCTTCTTGCCACTCTTCCCATAAAGGCCAGATTTGTGCAATATACGACTGATTGTTGTCCTATGGACAGAGTCTCCCACCTCAGCTGTAGATCTCTGCAGTTCATCCAGAGTGATCATGGGCCTCTTGGCTGCATCTCTGATCAGTCTTCTCCTTGTATGAGCTGAAAGTTTAGAGGGACGGCCAGGTCTTGGTAGATTTGCAGTGGTCTGATACTCCTTCCATTTCAATATTATCGCTTGCACAGTGCTCCTTGGGATGTTTAAAGCTTGGGAAATCTTTTTGTATCCAAATCCGGCTTTAAACTTCTTCACAACAGTATCTCGGACCTGCCTGGTGTGTTCCTTGTTCTTCATGATGCTCTCTGCGCTTTTGACGGACCTCTGAGACTATCACAGTGCAGGTGCATTTATACGGAGACTTGATTACACACAGGTGGATTGTATTTATCATCATTAGTCATTTAGGTCAACATTGGATCATTCAGAGATCCTCACTGAACTTCTGGAGAGAGTTTGCTGCACTGAAAGTAAAGGGGCTGAATAATTTTGCACGCCCAATTTTTCAGTTTTTGATTTGTTAAAAAAGTTTGAAATATCCAATAAATGTCATTCCACTTCATGATTGTGTCCCACTTGAAAATACCCAAAAATACAGTTTTATATCTTTATGTTTGAAGCCTGAAATGTGGCAAAAGGTCGCAAAGTTCAAGGAGGCCGAATACTTTCGCAAGGCACTGTATATATTTATATTCCAGACTCTGACATTCCTCCTTCTACCATTTCTATATTTCTAAATCCTTAAAAGAAATTGTAGGGAAAATCAGTAGGTCACACAAATGACTATTTCTAAACAAAGATAATAGACAAGTAGAATGGGAGAGGTTTCTTATACTATCTATACTTACCCAGTGAAGAGACTCCAGGGACGGTGATGAAGGCTGTAGGAATGAAGATCAGACAGTGAAGAGACTCCAGGGACGGAGATGAAGGCTGTAGGAATGAAGATCAGACAGCAATACTGGTCCTGTGGTCAGTTGGGGGAGTGGTCGATCCAGCCAATGATTGTGAGGAAGCGTGCAGGGAACAGGCTCCTTTCTACTACCATTCTGGGGTCTGGATACATGCCAACAAAGACCACAACTGCTTCAAACAATGAGAGTGGCTACCATTGACCACCACACTTTCTTTCATAACCAGGAAGCCCATGTTGAGTCAGCAGTGTTCCCACCATGGAAGAGGGAGCAGGAAGCCGTCATCCAGGGACAAGGACAAAGGTGCAGCACTGGTGTTAGTATCTGATGACAGAAGTGACAGCCTGGACACACAGCAAAGTTTGACGCGATCAGTGTTGTTGAGCAGAGAATCAACCAGATTGATTCACAGTCAGTGTTGTTGCGCAGAGAATCAACCAGATTGATTCACAGTCAGTGTTGTTGAGCAGAGAATCAACCAGAGAATCAACTAGATTGATTCACAGTCAGTGTTGTTGAGCTGAGAATCAACCAGAGAATCAACCAGATTGATTCACAGTCAGTGTTGTTGAGCAGAGAATCAACCAGATTGATTCACAGTCAGTGTTGTTGAGCAGAGAATCAACCAGAGAATCAACTAGATTGATTCACAGTCAGTGTTGTTGAGCTGAGAATCAACCAGAGAATCAACTAGATTGATTCACAGTCAGTGTTGTTGAGCAGAGAATCAACCAGATTGATTCACAGTCAGTGTTGTTGAGCAGAGAATCAACCAGAGAATCAACTAGATTGATTCACAGTCAGTGTTGTTGAGCAGAGAATCAACCAGATTGATTCACAGTCAGTGTTGTTGAGCAGAGAATCAACCAGAGAATCAACCAGATTGATTCACAGTCAGTGTTGTTGAGCAGAGAATCAACCAGAGAATCAACCAGATTGATTTACAGTCAGTGTTGTTAAGCAGAGAATCAACCAGAGAATCAACCAGAGAATCAACCAGAGAATCAACCAGGTTGTTGAAGTTATTCAGGTACATAATACATTTGATTTGTTTAATTATGTTTTATTCAATTAGAATAATTTACTCTGAATGAGAACAATCACATCTGTGAGCTTTATGCATTATAACATCGATTGACTAAATGATGACGTTGACAGATTTGTAGTAAAACCAGGGTTGGAGTCAAATCCATTTCATTTCCAGTCAATTCAGAAAGTAAACCAAATTCCACATTTTCCTCATTGAAAACTATAGAAGAGAATTGGAATTTTCAGTTTACTTCCTGAATTTACTGGAATATTCTAAAATGGATTAAATTGGGAGGTTTCCCTCATGAATCTGCACAACAACACCCTATAATGACGAAGCAAAAACAGGATTAGAAATGTATGCATATGCATTTTAAAATTAAAACTGAAATATCACATTTAAATAAGTATTCAGAACCTTTACTCAGTGCTTTGTTGAAGCACCTTTGGCAGTGATTATAGCCTCAAGCCACCTTGGGTATGACACTACAATCTTGGCACATCTGTATTTGTGGAGTTTCTCCCATTCTTCTCTGCAGATCCTCTCAAGATCTGTCAGGTTGGATGGAGAGCGTCACTGCGCAGCTATTTTCAGGATTTCTTCAGAGTTGTTCGATCGGATTAAAATCCGGATTCTGGCAGGGCCACTCAAGGACAATCAGACTTGTCCCAAAGCCACTTCTATGTTGTCTTCGCTGTGTGCTTAGGGTCTTTGTCCTGTTGGAAGATGAACCTTTGCCCCAGTCTGAGGTCCTGAGTGCTCTTGAGCAGGTTTTCATCAATTATCTCTCTGTACTTTGCTCCGTTCATCTTTCCCTCGATCCTGACTAGTCTCCCAGTCCCTGCCGCTGAAAAACATCCCCACACCATGATGTTGCCACCACCACGCTTCACCGTAGGAATCGTGCCAGGTTTCTTCCAGACCTAACGCTTGGCATTCAGGCCAAAGAGTTTAATCTTGGTTTCATCAGTTCAGATACCCACTCTAATTTGCATACCGCCCCAACAGATCCACAAATGATGCAATCTCTATTGCACTCAACACTGCCCTTTCACATCTGGACAAAAGGAATACCTATGTACAGTCGTGGCCAAACTTTTTGAGATTGATACAAATATATATGTTCACAAAGTCTGCTGCCTCCGTTTGTATGACGGCAATTTGAAGATACTCCAGAATCTTATGAAGAGTGATCAGATGAATTGCAATTAATTGCAAAGTCCCTCTTTGCCATTCAAATGAACTGAATCCCCCCAAAACATTTCCACTGCATTTCAGCCCTGCCACAAAAGGACCAGCTGACATCATGTCAGTGATTCTCTCGTTAACACAGGTGTGAGTGTTGACGAGGACAAAGCTGGAGATCACTCTGTCATGCTGATTGAGTTCGAATTTTTAATTTTTAATTCATTTTTTACGTTTATTTAACTAGGCAAGTCAGTTAAGAACAAATTCTTCCAGAATAACAGACTGGAAGCTTCAAAAGGAGGGTGGTGCTTGGAATCATTGTTCTTCCTCTGTCAACGATGGTTACCTGCAAGGAAACACGTGCCGTCATCATTGCTTTGCACAAAAAGGGCTTCACAGGCAAGGATATTGCTGCCAGTAAGATTGCACCTAAATCAACCATTTATCGGATCATCAAGAACTTCAAGGAGAGCGGTTCAATTGTTGTGAAGAAGGCTTCAGGGCGCCCAAGAAAGTCCAGCAAGCTCCAGGACCGTCTCCTAAAGTTGATTCAGCTGCGGGATCGGGGCACCATCAGTACAGAGCTTGCTCAGGAATGGCAGCAGGCAGGTGTGAGGGCAGCAGGCAGGTGTGTGGGCAGCAGGCAGGTGTGAGTGCATCTGCACGCACAGTGAGGCGAAGACTTTTGGAGGATGGCCTGTTGTCAAGAAGGGCAGCAAAGAAGCCTCTTCTCTCCAGGAAAAACATCAGGGACAGACTGATGTTTTGCAAAAGGTACAGGGATTGGACTGCTGAGGACTGGGGTAAAGTCATTTTCTCTCATGAATCCCATTTACGATTGTTTGGGGCATCCGGAAAAAAGCTTGTCTGGAGAAGACAAGGTGAGCGCTACCATCAACCCTGTGTCATGCCAACAGTAAAGCATCCTGAGACCATTCAAGTGTGGGGTTGCTTCTCAGCCAAGGGTGTGGGCTCACTCAAACATTTTCCTCAGAACACAGCCATGAATAAAGAATGGTACCAACACATCCTCCGAGAGCAACTTCTCCCAACCATCCAGGAACAGTTTGGTGATGAACAATGGCTTTTCCAGCATGACCTTGCCATAAGGCAAAAGTGATATCTAAGTGGCTCGGGGAACAGAACATCGATATTTTGGGTCCAGGGTCAGGAAACTCCCCAGACCTTAATCCCATTGAGCACTGGTGTTCAATCCTCAAGAGGCGGGTGGACAAACGAAAACCCACAAATTCTGACAAACTCCAAGCATTGATTATGCAAGAATGGGCTGCCATCAGTCAGGATGTGGCCCAGACGTTAATTGACAGCATGCCAGGGTGGATTGCAGAGGTCTTGAAAAAGAAGGGTCAACACTGCAAATATTGACTCTTTGCATCAACTTCATGTAATTGTCAATAAAAGCCTTTGACACTTATGAAATGCTTGTAATTATACTTCACTATTCCATAGTAACATCTGACAAAAATATCTAAAGACACTGAAGCAGTAAACTTTGTGGAAATTAATATTTGTGTCATTCTCAAAACTTTTGGCCATGACTGTAGAGGCGGCAGGTGGTTAGAAAATTGTGCCAGTAACCGTAAAGGTGCTAGATTGAATCTCTGAGCTAACAAGGTAAAAATCTGTCTTTCTACCCGTGAACATGGCAGTTAACCCACTTTCATAGGCTGTCATTGTAAATAAGAATTTGTTCTTTAACTGACTTGCCTAGATAAAAAAAAGAAGTGAGAATGCTATTCATTGACTACAGCTCCGCTTTCAACACCATAGTGCCCTCAAAGCTCATCTTTAAGCTTAGGAACCTGGGACTAAACATCTCCCTCTGCAACTAGATCCTGGACTTCTTGATGAGCCACCCCAGGTGGTAAGAGTAAGTAACAACACATCTGCCACGCTGCTCCTCATCACGGGGAGCCCCTCAGGGGTGCATGCTCAGCCCCCTCCTGTACTCCCTGTTCACTCATGACTGCAAGGCCAGACACGACTCCAACGCCATCATTGAACAGTGTCATCAGGCCTGATCACTGACAACAACAACAAAGCCTACAGGGAGGAGGTCAGAGACCTGGTCGTGTGGTGCCAGGACAGCAACCAGTCCCTCAATGTGATCAAGATAAAGGAGATGATTGTGGACTACAGGAAAAGGAGGACCAAGCATGCCCCATTCTCATTGACAGAGCTGTAGTGGAGCAGGTTGAGAGTTTCAAGTTCCTTGGTGTACGCATCACCAACAAACTGTCATGGTCCAAGCACACCAAGACAGTCATGAAGAGGGCATGACAAAACCTATTCCCCCTGAGGATACTGAAAAGATTTGTCATGGGTCCTCAGATCCTCAAAACGTTCTACAGCTGCACCATCGAGAGCATCCTGACTGATTGCATCACTGCCTGGTTTGGCAACTGCTCGGCCTCTGGCCGCAATGCACTACAGAGGGCAGTGCATACGGCCCAGTACATCACTAGGGCCAAGCTTCCTGCCACTCAGGACTTCTATACCAGGCGGTGTCAGAGGGACTTTTTTTTGTACTTTACAAGTATTTTTCTTAACTGCATTGTTGGTTAAGGGCTTGTAAGTAAGCATTTCACTAAGGTCTACACCGGTTGTGAATAATAATATTTAATTTGATTTTCATACTTTTCTAATGAAACACTTTTCAACCCATATGATCTATTACATAATAAAAGTCTAACAAAACGTATACAAATATCATGTCATAGTGAATTCATGACATGTGAACGAACAAGCCTTTTCATACTTTATAATATGGCTATACAGTGGGGAGAACAAGTATTTGATAGCCTGCAAAATCGGCAGTGTTTCCTACTTACAAAGCATGTAGAGGTCTGTCATTTTTTATCATAGATACACTTTTTATTTTATTTCACCTTTATTTAACCAGGTAGGCAAGTTGAGAACACCTTTATTTAACCAGGTAGGCAAGTTGAGACCACCTTTATTTAACCAGGTAGGCAAGTTGAGACCTGGCCAAGATAAAGCAAAGCAGTTCGACACATACAAGGACAGAGTTACACCAAAGTAAAACAAACATACAGTCAATAATACAGTATAAACAAGTCTATATACGATGTGAGCAAATGAGGTGAGATAAGGGAGGTAAAGGCAAGAAGGCCATGGTGGCAAAGTAAATACAATATAGCAAGTAAAACACTGGAATGGTAGATTTGCAGTGGAAGAATGTGCAAAGTAGAAATAAAAATAATGGGGTGCAAAGGAGCAAAATAAATAAAATAAATATAGTAGGGAAAGAGGTAGTTGTTTGGCCTTAAATTATAGGTGGGCTATGTACAGGTGCAGTAATCTGTGAGCTGCTCTGACAGTTGGTGCTTAAAGCTAGTGAGGGAGATAAGTGTTTCCAATTTCAGAGATTTTTGTAGTTCGTTCCAGTCATTGGTAGCAGAGAACTGGAAGGAGAGGCAGCCAAAGAAATAATTGGTTTTGGGGGTGACCAGAAAGATATACCTGCTGGAGGGCGTGCTACAGGTGGGTGATGCTATGGTGACCAGCGAGATGAGATAAGGGGGGACTTTACATAGCAGGATCTTGTAGATGACATGGAGCCAGTGGGTTTGGCAACGAGTATGAAGCGAGGGCCAGCCAACGAGAGCGTACAGGTTGCAATGGTGGGTAGTATATGGGGCTTTGGTGACAAAACAGATTGCACTGTGATAGACTGCATCCAATTTGTTGAGTAGGGTATTGGAGGCTATTTTGTAAATGACATCACCGAAGTCGAGGATTGGTAGGATGGTCAGTTTTACAAGGGTATGTTTGGCAGCATGAGTGAAGGATGCTTTGTTGCGAAATAGGAAGCCAATTCTATATTTAACTCTGGATTGGAGATGTTTGATGTGGGTCTGGAAGGAGAGTTTACAGTCTAACCAGACACCTAGGTATTTGTAGTTGTCCACGTATTCTAAGTCAGAGCCGTCCAGAGTAGTGATGTTGGACAGGCGGGCAGGTGCAGGCAGCGATCGGTTGAAGAGCATGCATTTAGTTTTACTTGTATTTAAGAGCAATTGGAGGCCACGGAAGGAGAGTTGTATGGCATTGAAGCTTGCCTGGAGGGTTGTTAACACAGTGTCCTAAGAAGGGCCAGAAGTATACAGAATGATGTTGTCTGCGTAGAGGTGGATCAGAGACTCACCAGCAGCAAGAGCGACATCATTGATGTATACAGAGAAGAGAGTCGGTCCAACAATTGAACCCTGTGGCACCCCCATAGAGACTGCCAGAGGTCCGGACAGCAGACCCTCAGATTTTACACATTGAACTCTATCAGAGAAGTAGTTGGTGAACCAGGCGAGGCAATTATTTGAGAAACCAAGGCTGTTGAGTCTGCCGATGAGGATGTGGTGATTGACAGAGTTGAAAGCCTTGGCCAGATCAATGAATACGGCTGCACAGTAATGTTTCTTATCAATGGCGGTTAAGATACCGTTTAGGATCTTGAGCGTGGCTGAGGTGCACCCATGACCAGCTCTGAAACCAGATTGCATAGCAGAAAAGGTATGGTGAGATTCAAAATGGTCGGTAATCTGTTGGTTGACTTTGCTTTCAAAGACCTTAGAAAGACAAGGTAGGATAGATTAAGGTCTGTAGCAGTTTGGGTCAAGAGTGTCCCCCCCTTTGAAGAGGGGGATGACCGCAGCTACTTTCCAATCTTTGGGAATGTCAGACGACACGAAAGAGAGGTTGAACAGGCTAGTAATAGGGGTGGCAACAATTTCGGCAGATAATTTTAGAAAGAAAGGGTCCAGATTGTCTAGCCCGGGTTGATTTGTAGGGGTCCAGATTTTGCCGCTCTGTCAGAACATCAGCTGACTGGATTTGGGAGAAAGAGAAATGGGGAAGGCTTGGGCGAGTTGCTGTGGGGGGTGCAGTGCTGTTGACCGGGGTAGGAGTAGCCAGGTGGAAAGCATGGCCAGCCATAGAAAAATGCTTATTGAAATTCTCAATTATGGTGGATTTATCAGTGGTGACAGTGTTTCCTATCTTCAGTGCAGTGGGCAGTAGGGAGGAGGTGTTCTTATTCTCCATGGACTTTACAGTGTTCCAGAACTTTTTTGAGTTAGTGTTGCAGGAAGCAAATTTCTGCTTGAAAAAGCTAACCTTGGCTTTTCTAACTGCCTGTGTATAATGGTTTCTAGCTTCCCTGAACAGCTGCATATCACGGGGGCTGTTCGATGCTAATGCAGAACGCCATAGGATGTTTTTGTGTTGGTTAAGGGCAGTCAGGTCTGGGGAGAACCAAGGGCTATATCTGTTCCTGGTTCTAAATTTCTTGAATGGGGCATGCTTATTTAAGATGGTTAGAAAGGCATTTTAAAAAAAATACCCAGGCATCCTCTACTGACGGGATGAGATCAATGTCCTTCCGGGATATCCCGGCCAGGTCGATTAGAAAGGCCTGCTCGCTGAAGTGTTTCAGGGAGCGTTGGACAGTGATGAGAGGAGGTCGTTTGACCGCTGACCCATTACGGATGCAGGCAATGAGGCAGTGATCGCTGAGATCTTGGTTGATAACAGCAGAGGTGTATTTAGAGGGCAAGTTGGTTAGGATGATATCTATGAGGGTGCCCGTGTTTAAGGCTTTGGGGAGGTACCTAGTAGGTTCATTGATAATTTGTGTAAAAAATTAACAGAGAAAATGTGTATTAACACACTACCTATTCATAGAAGTATTTATTCATCATCTACATATTCATATTACGCTTTTACGTCTGTGTACAGGAAAGTAGTAGTTGTATGACGAAAGAGAAAATATATCAGCTAGTTGTTAAATATTTATGACGTTCTTTCCAATACAAAAAGTGTTGTAACTATTGTTTCCAAACTGCGTTACCCACTCCAGCCAGCAGATGGCGACGAGCGTCTTTCAGGTGATGCTTCTTGCGTGACGTATAATGGACTGGACGGGACGCTTCTTCAAGAACAACAAGGCGCCAACTCTTTCAACCACCTCGATAGCTTGCTAGACAACATAAAACTTACAGATTGACGTTTTAGACCATGTTAATGTGCATTAGCTAATCGCAGTGTTTAAAACACATTTCAGTTGACGTTAACTTGAACCTAATTTGCTTGTTCAATTTGCAAATTTGTTAAAGATTGATACTGAGCCTAGCACTAGGCTATTCGCTAATGCTAACTAGCTAGCTAACATCCCTGACCATGAGCTCATTAAACTACTCACCCCCTGCTAAAGAAGTGGATGTCTGCTGTACGGAGAAAGAAGCTCTGGCGCTGAACATTGTCGTGAAAGATGAAGAGGAGGATATTACAGTGAAAGGAGAGAAAGATGCTCTGCCGCTGAACATTGTCGTGAAAGACGAAGAGGAGGATATTACAGTGAAAGGAGAGAAAGATGCTCTGCCGCTGAACATTGTCGTGAAAGACGAAGAGGAGGATATTACAGTGAAAGGAGAGAAAGAACCTTTCAGAATGGAAGAGGAGGCTGTTATAGGGAAAGAAGAGAAAGCATCCTCTCCCTCTCTAAAAGCTTATATCTCAGTAAAGGTGAAGGAGGAAGACGTTTTGGGAGTGAAAGAGGAGGAGACAGAATATCTCATTAACACCAGTGAGTATTGTCTTAAAAACAGGGGCACAAACTATGCAGTTGTTGAACTAATGTGTGGTTTTAAGGGGCATTCTACTTAAGTTCTTCACTTCAATGTGATGTTCAGTACTATATAAATTGTTAAAGGGTCAATCTGCCATTGCTACATATATTTTTGGGACTTTTAAATTAGATTTAATTATATATAACAGGCTTTTAAAATGTAATAATGGAGCATAATTTATACTTAAAATATCAAAGGGACACAAAAGGCACCCAATTAATTTAGAGATATTAATGCCTCTGATAAGACCCTATGACTGTAATAGACAGTAATAATTGATGATGGTAATAAGTTCACCATCTGTTTGATGTTCTCGTTAACACAGGAGAGAGACATGACTATCGTGGATCCTCTGGGGAGACTCAACATCCTGATGCTGACGAGGCAGAGAAGAGTCTCTCCAGATCAGAACACCAGATGGTACAGCTTGGTCTGGTCTAGCATACAGCTTGCTCTATCTGGGTCTGGGCTGTGTTTCTGTAAAGCAGTTTATGACAACAGTGACATCAGCATCCATAATGGTATGTGTCTGTGTCTCCTCTTTATGGTTACCAGGACAACGCTAGCCCTTCCTCTCTCCCGGAGTCCCCGTGTCATGCCTCTCCCGGAAACACCTTACTGCTGGGTATGAAGAGGTTGTCTGTGCTGCTGGTGGACTGCAGGAAAACAACAGGGCTGAGTGGAACTGTGAGAGGAGGAGAAGAGAAGAAAGGATCAGATTTGACACATCAAAGTAAGTGCTGTAGTTCAGTTTGAACAAATAAATAGATCTGCCCACTGGTATCTGTTACCAGGACAACCAGCAGAGTTCTGTTAGTTGACAGGAAGATAGAGTAGTGTATATGGATGTAATGAATATCATAACACTGAAAAAGGATTCGGCCAATGAAAAGAGAGAAACCGATAGACCATATAAAACCTTGATGAAAGTTAGCTTTAGAGGGAAAGTTTCAAGATGACCTAATGTAAGGTGCTTGTTTTACAAAAACATTCCATAAACTTGGTTCAGTTTATCAATCAACCTACCAGGGTAGTTACAAACAGTACAGAAATTGAATCATCAACATATTTTGATCATATCTTTACTATTGCTGCAGAAATGTGTTTGAAAGCAGTATCCAAATTCATCGGCTGTTGTGATCACAATATAGTAGTCATATCTAGGACAACCAAAGTCCAATAGGCTGGGCCTAATGTTCTTTATAAGAGGTCATACAATTGTTTGTGGTGATTCCTATGTTGTTGATGTTATTATGTTGTTTTTTTTCACAGTAAATAACTCACGGACACTAGAGAAGCTTTAACCAAGTTGAATTATTCCCAAAGGTTCTGTACATCTGTAATTCAGACAACCCAACGTTTGTTCCATCCAGATATATGTCGCACTTAAGACACTCCTTCTCTCCAATCCTTACATCTTATGGTTCCACAGGAAGAGAGTAACAGGATACCAGACCTTTATCTCCCTGATGAGAATCTGTCCTGACCTCAACCCCTCCTTCATCTAATCCACAGATGTTCGTCTCCCCTGTTTCACACTTTGCTCTCCTCTCGTCCACCCAACACATTCCGAAGCCACCTGTCTTTCTTCAGAGAACCATTAACTTCTGACATAACACCCAGTCTCTTTCACTTCCTATCACTTCTTTAATGTCTCCATGTTCCAAGTTTGGCCGATTCCAACAATGGAAACAATATTTGTTGGTCCGTGGTGTGTAATGACGAGCAACCAGACGCTGCCCTTGACACGTTTATGAAATTGCTTATCCCAGTTACTAATAAGCAGCACCCATTAAGAAAATGACTGTAAAAACTGTTAAAACCACGTGGATTGATGAGGAATTTAAAAATGGTATGATGAAGAGGGAGGCAAAAGAGATGGCATATAGGTCTGGCTGAATAACTGATTGGCAAACCTATTGCAAATTGAGAAATCATGTGACTAAACTGAGTAAAACGAAGAAACTACACTATGAATTACACGAAGAATGATTGTAAAAAGTTTTGGAACTCCTTTGATGCAATTTTGGGGAAAAAATCAACAATGACATGTTACTGGTGTCTGACAACGTGGATTGAGGATAATAGCAGCCGATATTGCCAGTTCTATTAGCATTATCTTAAATTTAAGCCCACTAGAAAGTGTGTTCCCTCAGGCTTGGAGGGAAGCTAAAGTCATTCCACTCCCCAAGAATAGTAAAGCTCCCTTTACTGGCTTAAATAGCCGACCAATCAGCCTGTTACCAACCCTAAAAAATGGTGTTTGACCAGATACAATGCTATTTTACAGTAAACAAATATAGACTTTTAGCTTATAGGGAAGTTCATTCAACAAGCACAGCACTTACAAATGACTGATTGGCTGAGAGAAATTGATGATAAAAATATTGTTGGGGCTGTTTTGTTTGACTCAGTGTGGCTTTTGACATTATCGATCGTAGTCTGCTGCTGAAAAAAACGTATGGCTTTTACACCCCCTGCTGTATTGTGGATAAAGAGTTTTTTTTTAAAATGTAACCTTTATTTAACTAGGCAAGTCAGTTAAGAGCAAATTATTTTTTTCAATGACGGCCTAGGACTGCCTTGTTCAGGGGCAGAACGACAGAGTTTTACCTTGTCAGCTCATGGATTCAATCTGACCTGGCCTACACAATCCCCCGACCTCAACCAAGAGATGGCATATAGGTCTGGCTGTATAACTGATTGGAAAACCTATTGCAAATTGAGACATCATTTGACTAAACTGAATAAAAAGAAGAAAGTACACAATGAAACAAAGATAAATGACATGAAGAATGATAGTAAAAAGTAAAATGGTTGTAAAAATCTTTGGAGCATCTTCAATGAAATTTTGCGCAAATAAAATCTACAATGACAAGTCACTGGTGTCTGACAACGTGGATGGAAAATTGAGGATAATAGCGGCCGATATTGCCATTCCTATTTGCCTTGTCTTTATTTTAAGCCTACTAGAAAGTGTGTGCCCTCAGGCCTGGAGGGAAGCTAAAGTCATTCCACTACCCAAGAATAGTAAAGCTCCCTTTGCTGGCTTAAATAGCTGACCAATCAGCCTGTTACCAACCCTTACAATTTTGGGAAAAAAATATTTGACCAGATACAATGCTGTTTTACATTAAACAAATATAGACTTTTAGCTTATAGGGAAGTTCATTCAACAAGCACAGCACTTGCAAATGACTGTTTGGCTGAGAGAAATTGATGATAAAAATATTGTTGGGGCTGTTTTGTTAGACTTCGGTTCGGCATTTGACATTATCGATCAAAGTCTGGTGCTGAAAAAACGTATGGCTTTACACCCCCTGCTGTATTGTGGATAAAGAGTTTTTCTTTTAAATGTAAAATGTATTTAACTAGGCAAGTCAGTTAAGAACAAATTATTTTTTTCAATGACGGCCTAGGACTGCCTTGTTCAGGGGCAGAACGACAGAGTTTTACCTTGTCAACTCAGGGATTCGATCCAGCAATCTCTCGGTTACTAGCCTACCGCTCTAACCACTAGGCTACCTGCCGCCCCAGAGCTACCTGTCTGACAGAACACAGTGTTCTTTAATGGAAGCCTGTACAACAAAATCAAGGCAGAATCAGGAATTCCCCAGGGCAGCTGTTTGGCACCTACTCTTTTCAATCTTTACCAACAACATTCCAATGACATTTAAGTAAAGCCAGTGAGTCTATGTATGCGGATGACTCAACACTGTACACGTCAGCTTCTACAGCGACTGAAATGACTGCAACCCTTAACATAGAGCTGCAGTTAGTTTCAGAATGGGTGTCAAGGAATAAGTTAGTTCTAAATATTTCTGATTACCTTAAAACCTCTTGGTGTTAGGGGGCAGTATTTTCATTTTTGGGAAAAAAACGTCCCCGTTTTAAACGGGATATTTTGTCAGGAGAAGATGCTAGAATATGCATATAATTGACATCTTTGGATAGAAAACACTCTAACGTTTCCAAAACTGTAAATATATTGTCTGTGAGTATAACAGAACTGATGTTGCAGGCGAAAGCCTGAGAAAATCCAATCCGGAAGTGCCCCAGGTTTTGAAAGCGCTGCGTTCCAATGACTCCCTATATGGCTTTGAATGTACCATCAACGAGCTTACGCTTTCTACGTATTCCCCAAGGTGTCTACAGCATTGTGACGTAGTTTTAAGCATTTCTGTTGAAGAATAGCCATATGGGGGCACATTGCGTAAGTGGTCACATGGTGGCTCCGAGAGAGATTCTCACGTAAAGTGCAGAGGTAGCCATTACTCCAATCGGTCCTAGAGAAAAAGGAATTGTCCCGACGGACATATTATCAAATAGATAGAAAAACACCTTGAGGATTAATTCTAAACAACGTTTGCCATGTTTTTGTCAATATTATGGAGCTAATTTTGAATATTTTTTCGGATTTTTTCGGATTTCGGATTTCTCAGCCAAACGTGAAGAACAAACAGAGCTATTTCGCCTACAAAAATAATATTTTGGGAAAAAATGGAAAAAATGAATGAAAAAATGAACTTTGGCTGTCTACCTGGGAGTCTCGTGAGTGAAAACATTTGAAGTTCATCAAAGGTAAACGATTTAATTTGATTGATTTTCTGATTTCCGGCTATGATAAACTTACACAGATGCTTGTCTAGCGTTGGCTGTAAAGCATATTTTGAAAATCTGAGATGACAGGGTGATTAACAAAAGGCTAAGCTGTGTTCCAATATATTTCACTTTTGATTTTCATGAATAGGAAGATTTTCTAGGAAGATTTATGTCCGTTGCGTTATGCTAATTAGTGTCAGATGATGATAACTGTCCCGTTCACGGGCTGGGTGTCACTACAGGTTAAGTTACATGGCCTACTATGCTAATTCTTTAGCGGTATTGTTAGAGGGGGCTAAAGAAATATTTTGTTGGTGCGCCAGGCAGGTATTAACCCTAGTTATTAAAGTTAGTTATTACCTATTATAACATTATTATTTTTAAAATATTATTAAAACTGAAAGGATGAGAGTAGAATAGATAGAGTAGCGCTTCCAGACACATTCTAAACATGATGGAGACTTAAAGGAGGACTGTAGCATCTAATTATGAAACATTATGGAGTCTTAAAGGAGGACTGTAGCATCTAATGATGAAACATTATGGAGTCTTAAAGGAGGCCTGTAGCATCTAATGATGAAACATTATGGAGTCTTAAAGGAGGACTGTACCATCTAATGATGAAACATTATGGAGTCTTAAAGGAGGCCTGTAGCATCTAATGATGAAACATTATGGAGTCTTAAAGGAGGCCTGTAGCATCTAATGATGAAACATTATGGAGTCTTAAAGGAGGACTGTAGCATCTAATGATGAAACATTATGGAGTCTTAAAGGAGGACTGTAGCATCTAATGATGAAACATTATGGAGTCTTAAAGGAGCCTTGTAGCATCTAATGATGAAACATTATGGAGTCTTAAGCTTTAATTTGTGGTATTGCACTTGTGAATGCATGAAAGTTAAATATTTCTAATAAAAATAAATATATTTTGCACTCTGCAATTTCACCGGATGTTGTCGAAATGTTCCGCTAGTGGAATCCCTAGCCATAACAGGTTTTAATGTGTTTGAGCCAATCAGTTGTGTTGTGACAAGGTAGGGGTGGTATACAGAAGATAGCCCTATTGGGTAAAAGACGAAGTCCATATTATGTCAAGAACAGCTCAAATAAGCAAAGAGAAACAACAGTCCATCATTACTTTAAGGACCACCACAAGAATGGAAGATCCAGAGTTACTTCTGATGCATAAGTTCATTAGAGATACCAGCCTTAGAAATTGCAGCCCAAATAAATGCTTCACAAAGTTCAAGTAACAGACACATCTCAACATCATCGGTTCAGAGGAGACTGCGTGAATCAGGCCTTCATGGTCGAATTGCTGCAAGGAAACCTCTACTAAAGGACACCAATAAGAAGAAGAGACTTGCTTGGGCCAAGAAACATGAGCAATGGACATTAGACCGGTGGATATCTGTCCTTGGGTCTGATGAGTCTTAATGTGAGATTTTTGGTTCCGAGCGTCATGTCTTTGTGAGACGAGGAGTAGATGAACAGATTATCTCCGCATGTGTGGTTCCCACCGTGAAGCATGGAGGAGGAGATGTGATGGTGTGCGGGTGCTTTGCTATTGACAATGTCAGTGATTTATTTATTCAAGTCACACTTAACCAGCATGACTACCACAGCATTCTGCAGCGATATGCCATCCCATCTGGTTTGGGATTAGTCCCACTGTCATTTGTTTTTCAACAGGACAATGACCCAACACACCTCCAGGTTGTGTAAGAGCTATTTGATTAAGTAGGAGAGTGATGGAGTGCTGCATCAGATGACCTGGCCTACACAATCCCCCGACCTCAACCAAATCAAGATGGTTTGGGATGAGTTGGATCGCAGAGGTGAAGGGAAAGCGGCCTACAAGTTCTCAACATATGTGGGAATGCCTACAAGACTGTTGGAAAAGGATTCCAGGTGAAGCTGGTTGAGAGAAAGCAAGGGTGGCAACTTTTGAAGAATAAAATATATATTTTGATTTAACACTTGTGGTTACTACATGATTCCATGTGTTTTTTAATCATTTTGATGTCTTTATTATTCTACAATGTAGAAAATAGTAAAAATAAAGAAAAACCCTTGAATGAGTAGGTAAGTCCAACCTTTTGACTGGTACTGTACATTACATTTCCTAACAGCTCCAGTGGACATTCCTGCAATCAGCATGCCAATTGCCCGCTCCCTCAGAGACCTGTGGCATTGTTGTGTGAACAAACTGCACATTTTCGAGTAGCCTTTTATTATCCCCAGCACAAGGTGCACCTGTGTAATAAGCAAGCTGTTCAATCAGCTTCTTGATATGCCACACCTGTCAGGTGGATGGATTATCTTGGCAAAGAATAAATGTTGACTAACAGTGATGCTCATGAAACATCCAACACTTTACATGTTGCGTTTATATTTTTGTTTTTTGTTGTTACTATCAGTTTTAGGAACATTTACCCAAAATATGACATCAGCGATAATCAAAATGTTGAAAATCTGTGAATGTATAAATAAGAAATTGGTCGAGCAATGTGTCGAACCCTTTCAACAACGGGGAGATGTTACTGATGTTCTTTGTATCTTCGACGTAAAAACAAGTTTTGGACTTCCACACAAAATGACTTCTTTAGTTATTTTATGTTTAAGGAAGTGTGTAGGTCACATTCTGTATCATACAGCTATGCATGTTATATATTTAGAACCACCTGTTCAATTGGAATCCAGCGACGTCTGTGTCTTCGGTGTCCTAGAACTGTCCAGGTTTTTGTGTTCTGACTTTTAAAACAGGATGAATAAAATAAGTAATGTAAACATATCAGTAATTACCAGGAAGCTCTACATTTGTTTTAAAATCACACTAAGATTTTTAAAACTGGCCTCGGGTTATTGAGAGATCTGATTTAGGATTTACCCTCGTAGCAAGGTTGTTTTATCATGTGGTTTCATTCGGGTCTCTATTTAAAAATAACACTGTCTTTGGCAGGAGAAAGGCCAGACTCGGAGGAACCAGAGCCAGGGACGTCCAAACTAGCAAGACGACACCACTGCTCCCACTGTGGAAAGAGTTGTAACCGGTTATGGGACCTGAAACAACATGAGAAAATGCACACAGGGGAGAAGCCTTACCTCTGCTCCCAGTGTGGAAAGAGTTTTCACCAGAAAGCACACCTGAAAGCTCATGAGAGAATACACACAGGAGAGAAGCCTTACCACTGCTCCCAATGTGGAAAGTGTTTCAACCAGTCGGGGGAGCTGAAACAACATGAGAGAATACACACAGGAGAGAAGCCTTACCACTGCTCCCATTGTGGAAAGTGTTTCGTCCATTTGGAGGTGCTGAAACAGCATGAGAGAATACACACAGGGGAGAAGCCTTACCACTGCTACCAGTGTGGAAAGGGTTTCAACCAGAGAGGACACCTGAAACTACATGAGAGAATACACACAGGAGAGAAGCCTTACCACTGCTCCCATTGTGGAAAGTGTTTCGTCCGTTCGGTGGAGCTGAAACAACACGAGAGAATACACACAGGAGAGAAGCCTTACCACTGCTCCCAGTGTGGAAAGAGTTTCAGCCGGAAAGCATTCCTGAACCAACACGAGAGAATACACACAGGGGAGAAGCCTTACCACTGCTCCCAGTGTGGAAAGCGTTTCAACCATTCAGGGAAGCTGAATCGGCATGAGAGAATACACACAGGAGAGAAGCCTTACCACTGCTCCCAATGTGGAAAGTGTTTCAACCATTCGGGGGAGCTGAAACAACACGAGAGAATACACACGGGAGAGAAGCCTTACCACTGCTCCCAGTGTGGAAAGCGTTTCAACCATTCAGGAAAGCTGAAACGGCATGAGAGAATACACACAGGAGAGAAGCCTTACCACTGCTCCCAATGTGGAAAGTTTTTCAGCCAGATAGGATACCTGAAACAACATGAGAGAATACACACAGGGGAAAAGCCTTACCACTGCTCCCATTGTGGAAAGTGTTTCAACAATTCAGGGACACTGAAACGACATGAGAGAATACACACAGGGCAGAAGCCTTACCACTCCTCCCAGGGTGCAAAGCTTTTGCCCATTTAGGAAGCCTGAAAGAACACATTAGACTGCACACAGAGGAGAAGGCTTAGAAAAGCTCAGACTGTGGGAAAACATAGTACTCATAACAGTCATTTAAACGTCATTAGAGAATCCACACCGGAGAGAGAAATTACTTCTCTTAGCGTGTATATTGATATTTCACATCACATTGGCTTAAAATTCATCAGAGAACATACACAGTGCTCCCATTGTCTTATATTGTTGACTGACAATGTGTTTACCTGTCTTTACCATATGAAATTAAATGGTACAGGGTATACTCAAACATATATTTGACCTACAAAACTAAGGAGATGATTGTGGACTTCAGGAAACAGCAGGGGGAACACCCCCCTATCCACATCGATGGAACAGTAGTGGAGAGGGTAGTAAGTTTTATGTTCCTCGGCATACACATCACAGACAAACTGAATTGGTCCACCCACACAGACAGCATCATGAAGAAGGCGCAGCAGCGCCTCTTCAACCTCAAGAGGCTGAAGAAATTCGGCCTGTCACCAAAAGCACTCACAAACTTCTACAGATGCACAATCGAGAGCATCCTGTCGGGCTGTATCACCGCCTGGTACGGCAACTGCTCCGCCCACAACCGTAAGGCTCTCCAGAGGGTAGTGAGGTCTGCACAACGCATCACCGGGGGCAAACTACCTGCCCTCCAAGACACCTACACCACCCGATGTCACAGGAAGGCCATAAAGATCATCAAGGACAACAACCACCCGAGCCACTGCCTGTTCACCCCGCTATCATCCAGAAGGCGAGGTCAGTACAGGTGCATCAAAGCTGGGACCGAGAGACTGAAAAACAGCTTCTATCTCAAGGCCATCAGACTGTTAAACAGCCACCACTAACATTGAGTGGCTGCTGCCAACACACTGACTCAACTCCAGCCACTTTAATAATGGGAATTGATGGGAAATGATGTAAAATATATCACTAGCCACTTTAAACAAGGCTACCTAATATAAGGTTTACATACCCTACATTATTCATCTCATATGCATACGTATATACTGTACTCTATATCATCTACTGCATCTTTATGTAATACATGTATCACTAGCCACTTTAACTATGCCACTTTGTTTACATACTCATCTCATATGTATATACTGCACTCAATACCATCTACTGTATCTTGCCTATGCCGCTCTGTACCATCACTCATTCATATATCTTTATGTACATATCCCCTTACACTTGTGTCTATAAGGTAGTAGTTTTGGAATTGTTAGCTAGATTACTTGTTGGTTATTACTGCATTGTCGGAACTAGAAGCACAAGCATTTCGCTACACTCGCACTAACATCTGCTAACCATGTGTATGTGACAAATAAAATTTCATTTGATTTGACCTCAGAAATAAAGAATCTTGGTTTGACTTGGACTCCAGCAGATCCTTATTTTATAATATCCACCACAACTCTCCCACAGATTGCTGTTTATCATTGTCTCAATGAAGAGTTCCTCTTTCGACTTTCCTGGGGGCAATTACAAACCTCCCACTGGTTGAATAAACGTTACCCGATTGATGAGATTATCATGGGTGAGAGCAATTATTTTATTTGTCAAATGGCAACCAAGCATCGGTCATCATGTCACCAGATTAAGACCCTCAAAATGTATTGGAATGGAGCATCAAGCTCATCACATGTAGTTTCACCACCCTGTGAAGTTCATAACTTATTTCATCTGTAGCCTAATAAACGACATGGTTTTCCAAGTTTTAGAGGGAGGACCACACAACATATCATCACGTGACTCCAAGTTAACTCAGATATGAGGGTTATTTGTTGAAGGAATTAAATTGCTCTCTGTTTTAATACCCAATTAAAATTAAACACTCTGTCAATTCATAAGGAATTGTAATTCCCTTATTCTATAATGATAGACAGAGCCCCAGTCTTAAAATCAGACAGCAGAGTTTATTCAAGAGAGTACTGAGTACACATTTTACCACAGGTTATAAACGGAAAATGACGTCAGCGTTTTCTAAATGTTCCGTCTCTTCTTGACACTGGTAGAAAGGCTCTATAGTTCTCAAGCCTTCCCTACTCGCCTAGAGCCAAGGTCAGCTAGTGTAGATAAGCATTCTAGTCAGTTTGGAAATATAGCTCATTAATTTGTACCAAGGAACAGACCGTCATTGTTCTAAACTCTTGACCACATTCACACACACATTATTTTCAGTACTGGGATCAAGAAAGAAAACTCATACATATACAGAATAGTATTCTGATTAGTACATATACAGTAACATAATAGTATTCGGGTTAGTACATATACAGTAACACGCTAGTATTCTGATTAGTCAGTCCTGATTGAAATGTATACATAATTAGTCATCATTGATATATAAATATTTGTACATAAAGGAGTTTCCATCGCCATTTCTCACTAAAACGTTTATACTGGCACAAAAAGACCCAACCATGTCAGACAAACTAACATATCGTCTGTCAGCATTTATAAAAATATTCAGGCATATCCTGTTTCCGTCAGCCCGGTCATTACTTTTGAAATGGTTGGATCAATATCCACCTTCATGATGTGGATGAAGCCTGACTTGGAATGTCTGAGTAGTTCTATATGATGTCATAATTCACCCCTCGATAATCAAGTGATATTTGGAATGTCTGAGTAGTTCTATCTGATGTCATAATTCACCCCTCTGATAGTGATACATTTGCTCCATTGTTTCCATGTCAGTTGGTTTCCCACTCTGATGATGTATATCTGACAGAGGGGCTTTAAATGAATAGTATGGTGACATCTTAGTGGGGCTTGAAGTAAATAGGATTATTAATCATAAACTCCTATAGCAGCAATACAATGCAGCTTTGACATCAAGAAGAGAATGGGCTGATGGGTGGTGGTGCTACTCTATAGGTAAGGCTGTCCAATATGAATGTTCAATACACACAATAGGTTGGTTATGGAGGGTGATGTATCACAGTCAAAGTCCTGCAAAAAGAGCTAAGAGACTCATATTTGTGTAAACTATACATAGTTGTGTTCTGTGGTTGTCACTGAGTTGGCTGATATCCCATTTTATGGGGTCACTCCACAGTTAAGGCTGTACAGTGCCTATACAAAGTCTACACTTTGCTCCTTTCATATTTATTTTGATCCTGATAAACTCTCCAGTCCCTGCCAGTGACAAGCATACCCATAACATGATGCTGCCACCACAATACTTAATGTGTGGTCTATCTCCAGGTCATCAGACTGTTAAATAGTCACCTCTAGCCGGCCTCCGCCCAGTATCATCCTATATAACTACTGCTGTACACACCTTTTATATTCGTTTCCGGTTCTACCATTTCTATATTTCTAAATCCTTAAAATAAATTGTAGGGAAAATCAGTAGGTCACACAAATGACTATTTCTAAACAAAGATAATAGACAAGTAGAATGGGAGAGGTTTCTTATACTATCTTCACTTACTCTGTGCAGAGACTCCAGGGGTGGTGATGAAGGCTGTGGGAATGAAGATCAGACAGTGAAGAGACTTCAGGGGTGGTGATGAGGGCGGTAGGAATGAAGATCAGTCAGCAATACTGGTCCTGTGGTCAGGTGGGGGAGTGGTCGAGGCAGCCAATGATTGTGAGGAAGCAATGTGGGGAACAGGCTCCTTTCTACTACCATTCTGGGGTCTGGATACATGCCAACAAAGACTGCAACTGCTTCAAACAATGAGAGTGGCTACCATTGACCATCACACTTTCTTTCATAACCAGGAAGCCCATGTTGAGCCAGCAGTGTTCCCACTATGGAAGAGGGAGCAGGATGCCTTCATCCAGTCTCTCAGAAAACCATGTTGAGCCATCAGTGTTCTCACTATGGAAGAGGGAGCAGGAAGACGTCATCCAGGGACAAGGACAAAGGTGCAGCACTGGTGTTAGTAGCTGATGACAGAAGTGACAGCCTGGACACACAGCAAAGTTTGACGCGATCAGTGTTGTTGAGCAGAGAATCAACCAGATTGATTCACAGTCAGTGTTGTTGAGCAGAGAATCAACCAGAGAATCAACCAGATTGATTCACAGTCAGTGTTGTTGAGCAGAGAATCAACCAGATTGATTCACAGTCCATGTTGTTGAGCAGAGAATCAACCAGAGAATCAACCAGATTGATTCACAGTCAGTGTTGTTGAGCAAAGAATCAACCAGATTGATTCACAGTCAGTGTTGTTGAGCAGAGAGAGAGATTAAAGTAGAGGCACGCGGCAAAGTGATTGATTGATGACCTGTGCATGTCCGAATATGTGCCCCCGCCCCGTCCCCCCTGTTCCAGTGGTCACGTGTTAGGGGGTGTGTGTTATTTCATAGCTATATGTCATCCTTTGAAGTAGTCCTGGTGATTGATGTCTAGGGGCCTGGTTGAACTGGGGGGGTTGTGTTTGAAGTTGTGGACAGGGTATGACCCCCCCACCCCCCAGTTTTATCGCCCTTATGTTTGTTATCTGATGAAGCAGGAATGTCCTGGGCTGTGGCATATGCCTTATAAATGTCCAGAACAAGCATTTTTTTAAATAAAGACCTGAATATTAAACATCTAAAATATGTCTACAAGGGCAATTATCGGAGTGCTTTGCAGCTCATGTCATGAATCCAACGACAAAAGCCTGGATGATGTTTTGCGTGAGGCTCCCGAATGTTTTAAAGGATTTTTGTGTACAAGCGAGGGTCATATGTCTTACATATTCAGCCCGGAGGAATCTACGGTTAAGATATTCACAGACAGCGTGTCCCAACCCTTTTATCGGGCAGAACCCGAGAGTTTTTCTCCAGCGCTAAGGATGAGAGAATGGCTTAAAATAAGACTAGCGCTGTGTCAAATGGAACGCGCCCTGAGTGCTTCAAGGTTGCCCGGATATGCGTTGGAAGAACAGGTCTGTGGCCGAAGTGATCTAATGGCCCTTCAATGGCGTATACCCCGGACTCCAGAGTGACGATTTTAGCATGTGAACAATTTGATAGTGCAAATGCTTCGAAAACGGTCAGTTCATATGTATCTTCCAAAGCATGCAAGGATGTACATTTTTTTCAAATAATGTTCAGTTTTAAATGGCGCGATTACCATATTTTCAGAACACTGATGAATAAGCTGGACAGTCTTTTCGAAAATCGGGAACAATTACGGCGATGGCCGCGGTTATCGTTGAGACATACCCAGGAACAACAAAGTCGAAGGCGGATCTTTCCCTGGATGGAAAGTGGACAGAGCTTTGACGGAGCGCGGAAAATACTTTGCGATGGGGAATTGGAAACGGATAATGTTCAGGGCTAACAGGACACCTATATCTGGAAGAAATAGTAAAAAAAATGTTGAATTATAACGTGTGTTAAAATGTAGGTGTTAATTTTGAAAATGTATAGCCCCCATTTAACTAAGGGGAAGCGCTCTTTTCTCTCACGCTAGGGTCTGGCGCAGACAACTGTAAGATCTGAAAAACTTTCATAGGCTGTCATTGTAAATAAGAATTTGTTCTTTAACTGACTTGCCTAGATGAAAAAAAGTGAGAATGCTATTCATTGACTACAGCTCCGCTTTCAACACCATAGTGCCTTCAAAGCTCATCTTTAAGCTTAGGAACCTGGGACTAAACATCTCCCTCTGCAACTGGATCCTGGACTTCTTGATCCCCAGGTGGTAAGAGTAAGTAACAACACATCTGCCACGCTGATCCTCATCACGGGGAGCCCCTCAGGGGTGCATGCTCAGCCCCTTCCTGTACTCCCTGTTCACTCATGACTGCATGGCCAGACACGACTCCAACGCCATCATTGAACAGTGTCATCAGGCCTGATCACTGACAACAACAACAAAGCCTACAGGGAGGAGGTCAGAGACCTGGTCGTGTGGTGCCAGGACAGCAACCATTCCCTCAATGTGATCAAGATAAAGGAGATGATTGTGGACTACAGGAAAAGGAGGACCAAGCATGCCACATTCTCATTGACAGAGCTGTAGTGGAGCAGGTTGAGAGTTTCAAGTTCCTTGGTGTCCGCATCACCAACAAACTATCATGGTCCAAGCACACCAAGACAGTCGTGAAGAGGGCATGACAAAACCTATTCCCCCTCAGGATACTGAAAAGATTTGTCATGGGTCCTCAGATCCTCAAAACGTTCTACAGCTGCACCATCGAGAGCATCCTGACTGATTGCATCACTGCCTGGTTTGGCAACTGCTCGGCCTCTGACCGCAAGGCACTACAGAGGGCAGTGCGTACGGCCCAGTACATCACTAGGGCCAAGCTTCCTGCCACTCAGGACTTCTATAGCAGGCGGTGTCAGAGGGACTTTTTTTGTACTTTACAAGTATTTTTCTTAACTGCATTGTTGGTGAAGGGCTTGTAAGTAAGCATTTCACCAAGGTCTACACCGGTTGTATTCGGCACATGAATAATAATATTTAATTTGATTTTCATACTTTTCTAATAAAACACTTTTCAACCCATATGATCTATTACATAATAAAAGTTTAAAAAAAAACGTATACAAATATCATGTCATAGTGAATTCATGACATGTGAACGAACAAGCCTTTTCATACTTTATAATATGGCTATACAGTGGGGAGAACAAGTATTTGATAGCCTGCCAAATCGCCAGTGTTTCCTACTTACAAAGCATGTAGAAATCTGTCATTTTTTATCATAGATACACTTTTTTTAAATTTATTTATTTCACCTTTATTTAACCAGGTAGGCAAGTTGAGAACACCTTTATTTAACCAGGTAGGTAAGTTGAGAACAAGTTCTCATTTACAATTGTGACCTGGCCAAGATAAAGCAAAGCAGTTCGACACATACAACGACACAGAGTTACACATGGAGTAAAACAAACATACAGTCAATAATACAGTATAAACAAGTCTATATACGATGTGAGCAAATGAGGTGAGATAAGGGAGGTGAAGGCAAAAAAAAGGCCATGGTGGCGAAGTAAATACAATATAGCAAGTAAAACACTGGAATGGTAGATTTGCAGTGGAAGAATGTGCAAAGTAGAAATAAAAATAATGGGGTGCAAAGGAGCAAAATAAATAAAATAAATACAGTAGGGAAAGAGGTTGTTGTTTGGGCTTAAATTATAGGTGGGCTATGTACAGGTGCAGTAATCTGTGAGCTGCTCTGACAGTTGGTGCTTAAAGCTAGTGAGGGAGATAAGTGTTTCCAGTTTCAGAGATTTTTGTAGTTCGTTCCAGTCATTGGTAGCAGAGAACTGGAAGGAGAGGCAGCCAAAGAAAGAATTGGTTTTGGGGGTGACCAGAGAGATATACCTGCTGGAGGGCATGCTACAGTTGGGTGATGCTATGGTGACCAGCGAGCTGAGATAAGGGGGGACTTTACCTAGCAGGGTCTTGTAGATGACATGGAGCCAGTGGGTTTGGCGACGAGTATGAAGCGAGGGCCAGCCAACGAGAGCGTACAGGTCGCAATGGTGGGTAGTATATGGGGCTTTGGTGACAAAACGGATTGCACTGTGATAGACTGCATCCAATTAGTTGAGTAGGGTATTGGAGGCTATTTTGTAAATGACATCACCGAAGTCGAGGATTGGTAGGATGGTCAGTTTTACAAGGGTATGTTTGGCAGCATGAGTGAAGGATGCTTTGTTGCGAAATAGGAAGCCAATTCTAGATTTAACTCTGGATTGGAGATGTTTGATGTGGGTCTGGAAGGAGAGTTTACAGTCTAACCAGACACCTAGGTATTTGTAATTGTCCACGTATTCTAAGTCAGAGCCGTCCAGAGTAGTGATGTTGGACAGGCGGGCAGGTGCAGGCAGCGATCGGTTGAAGAGCATGCATTTAGTTTTACTTGTATTTAAGAGCAATTGGAGGCCACGGAAGGAGAGTTGTATGGCATTGAAGCTTGCCTGGAGGGTTGTTAACACAGTGTCCTAAGAAGGGCCAGAAGTATACAGAATGATGTTGTCTGCGTAGAGGTGGATCAGAGACTCACCAGCAGCAAGAGCGACATCATTGATGTATACAGAGAAGAGAGTCGGTCCAACAATTGAACCCTGTGGCACCCCCATAGAGACTGCCAGAGGTCCGGACAGCAGACCCTCAGATTTTACACATTGAACTCTATCAGAGAATTAGTTGGTGAACCAGGCGAGGCAATCATTTGAGAAACCAAGGCTGTTGAGTCTGCCGATGAGGATGTGGTGATTGACAGAGTTGAAAGCCTTGGCCAGATCAATGAATACGGCTGCACAGTAATGTTTCTTATCGATGGCGGTTAAGATATCGTTTAGGATCTTGAGCGTGGCTGAGGTGCACCCATGACCAGCTCTGAAACCAGATTGCATAGCAGAGAAGGTATGGTGAGATTCGAAATGGTCGGTAATCTGTTGGTTGACTTTGCTTTCAAAGACCTTAGAAAGGCAAGGTAGGATAGATATAGGTCTGTAGCAGTTTGGGTCAAGAGTGTCCCCCCCTTTGAAGAGGGGGATGACCGCAGCTACTTTCCAATCTTTGGGAATGTCAGACGACACGAAAGAGAGGTTGAACAGGCTAGTAATAGGGGTGGCAACAATTTCGGCAGATCATTTTAGA
The DNA here is from genome assembly GCF_057628025.1 of Oncorhynchus mykiss. Classification (NCBI taxonomy): domain Eukaryota; kingdom Metazoa; phylum Chordata; class Actinopteri; order Salmoniformes; family Salmonidae; genus Oncorhynchus; species Oncorhynchus mykiss. The sequence goes on from NC_143034.1 coordinate 5,161,654, forward strand.
AAGAAAGGGTCCAGATTGTCTAGCCCGGGTTGATTTGTAGGGGTCCAGATTTTGCCGCTCTGTCAGAACATCAGCTGACTGGATTTGGGAGAAAGAGAAATGGGGAAGGCTTGGGCGAGTTGCTGTGGGGGGTGCAGTGCTGTTGACCGGGGTAGGAGTAGCCAGGTGGAAAGCATGGCCAGCCATAGAAAAATGCTTATTGAAATTCTCAATTATGGTGGATTTATCAGTGGTGACAGTGTTTCCTATCTTCAGTGCAGTGGGCAGCAGGGAGGAGGTGTTCTTATTCTCCATGGACTTTACAGTGTTCCAGAACTTTTTTGAGTTAGTGTTGCAGGAAGCAAATTTCTGCTTGAAAAAGCTAACCTTGGCTTTTCTAACTGCCTGTGTATAATGGTTTCTAGCTTCCCTGAACAGCTGCATATCACGGGGGCTGTTCGATGCTAATGCAGAACGCCATAGGATGTTTTTGTGTTGGTTAAGGGCAGTCAGGTCTGGGGAGAACCAAGGGCTATATCTGTTCCTGGTTCTAAATTTCTTGAATGGGGCATGCTTATTTAAGATGGTTAGGAAGGCATTTAAAAAAAAATACCCAGGCATCCTCTACTGACGGGATGAGATCAATATCCTTCCAGGATACCCCGGCCAGGTCGATTAGAAAGGCCTGCTCGCTGAAGTGTTTCAGGGAGCGTTGGACAGTGATGAGTGGAGGTCGTTTGACCGCTGACCCATTACGGATGCAGGCAATGAGGCAGTGATCGCTGAGATCTTGGTTGATAACAGCAGAGGTGTATTTAGAGGGCAAGTTGGTTAGGATGATATCTATGAGGGTGCCCGTGTTTCCGGCTTTGGGGAGGTACCTGGTAGGTTCATTGATAATTTGTGTGAGATTGAGGGCATCAAGTTTAGATTGTAGGGTGGCTGGGGTGTTAAGCATGTTCCAGTTTAGGTCGCCTAGCAGCACGAGCTCTGAAGATAGATGGGGGGCAATCAGTTCACATATGGTGTCCAGAGCACAGCTGGGGGCAGAGGGTGGTCTATAGCAGGCTTCAACCATGAGAGACGGAATCTAAAACAAAAATCCAGAAAATCACATTGAATGATTTTTAAGTAATTAATTAGCATTTTATTGAGACCCAGAGTTACTTCTGCTGCAGAGGATAAGTTCATTAGAGTTACTCTGACTCTGTACTGGTACCCCCTGTATATAACCTCCACATTGACTCTGGACCGGTACCCCCTGTATACAGCCTCCACATTGACTCTGTACTGGTACCCCCTGTATATAGCCTCCACATTGACTCTGTACTGGTACCCCCTGTATATAGCCTCCACATTGACTCTGTACTGGTACCTCCTGTATGTGGCCTCCACATTGACTCTGTACTGGTACATCCTGTATATAGCCCCCACATTGACTCTGTACTAGTACCTCCTGAATATAGCCTCCACATTGACTCTGTACCGGTACCCCCTGTATATAGCCTTCACATTATCTCTGTACTGGTACCTCCTGTATATAGCCTCCACATTGACTCTGTACTGGTACCCCCTGTATATAGCCTCCACATTGACTCTGTACCGGTACCCCCTGTATATAGCCTCCACATTGACTCTGTACTGGTACCTCCTGTATATAGCCTCCACATTGAATCTGTACCGGTACCCCCTGTATATAGCCTCCACATTGACTCTGTACTGGTACCTCCTGTATGTGGCCTCCACATTGACTCTGTACTGGTACCTCCTGTATGTGGCCTCCACATTGACTCTATACTGGTACCCCCTGTACATAGCCTCCACATTGACTCTGTACCGGTACCCCCTGTATATAGCCTCCACATTGACTCTGTACTGGTACCCCCTGTATATAGCCTCCACATTGACTCTGTACTGGTACCCCCTGTATATAGCCTCCACATTGACTCTGTACTGGTACCCCCTGTATATAGCCTCCACATTGACTCTGTACTGGTACCTCCTGTATGTGGCCTCCACATTGACTCTGTACTGGTACCCCCTGTATATAGCCTCCACATTGACTCTGTACTGGTACCCCCTGTATATAGCCTCCACATTGACTCTGTACTGGTACCTTCTGTATGTGGCCTCCACATTGACTCTGTACTGGTACCTCCTGTATATAGCCTCCACATTGACTCTGTACCGGTACCCCCTGTATATAGCCTCCACATTGACACTGTACCGGTACCCCCTGTATACAGCCTCCACATTGTCTCTGTACTGGTACCCCCTGTATACAACCTCCACATTGACTCTGTACTGGTACCCCCTGTATACAGCCTCCACATTGACTCTGTAGCCACGGTATATTTTTTTATTGTGTAACTTATTTTCTTACCTCTAATTTTTTTAACTACATTGTTGGTTAAGGGCTTGTCAGTAAGAATTTCACGGTAATGTCTACTACACCTGTTGTAGCTCTTTCCAATACAAAAAGTGTAGTAACTATTGTTTCCAAACTGCGTTACCCACTCCAGCCAGCAGATGGCGATGAGCGTCTTTCAGGTGATGCTTCTTGCGTGACGTATAATGGACTCTTTCAACCACCTCGATAGCTTGCTAGACAACATAAAACTGAAAGATTGACGTTTTAGGCCATGTTAATGTGCATTAGCTAATCGCAGTGTTTAAAACACATTTCAGTTGACGTTAACTTGAACCTAATGTGTTTGTTCAATTTGCAAATTTGTTAAAGATTGATACTGAGCCTAGCACTAGGCTATTCGCTAATGCTAACTAGCTAGCTAACATCCCTGACCATGAGCTCATTTAACTACTCATCCCCTGCTGAAGAAGAGGATGTCTGCTGTCCGGAGAAAGAAGCTCTGGCGCTGAACATTGTCGCGAAAGACGAAGAGGAGGATAGTACAGTGAAAGGAGAGAAAGATGCTCTGCCGCTGAACATTGTCGTGAAAGACGAAGAGGAGGATATTACAGTGAAAGGAGAGAAAGAACCTTTCAGAATGAAAAAGGAGGAAGAGGAGGCTGTTATAGGGAAAGAAGAGAAAGCATCCTCTTCCTCTCTAAAAGGTTCTATCTCAGTAAAGGTGAAGGAGGAAGACGTTTTGGGAGTGAAAGAGGAGGAGACAGAATATCTCATTAACACCAGTGAGTATTGTCTTAAAAACAGGGGCACAAACTATGCAGTTGTTGAACTAATGTGTGGTTTTAAGGGGCATTCTACTTAAGTTCTTCACTTCAATGTGATGTTCAGTACTATATAAATTGTTAAAGGGTCAATCTGCCATTGCTACAGATATTTTGGGGACTTTTAAATGAGATTTAATTATATATAACAGGCTTTTAAAATGTAATAATGGAGCATAATGTATACTTAAAATATCAAAGGGACACAAAAGGCACCCAATTAATTTAGAGATATTAATGCCTCTGATAAGACCCTATGACTGTAATAGACAGTAATAATTGATGATGGTAATAAGTTCACCATCTGTTTGATGTTCTCGTTCAAACAGGAGAGAGACATGACTATCGTGGATCCTCTGGGGAGCCTCAACAACATCCTGATGCTGACGAGACAGAGAAGAGTCTCTCCAGATCAGAACACCAGATGGTACAGCTTGGTCTGGTCTAGCATACAGCTTGCTCTATCTGGGTCTGGGTTTCTGTAAGGCACTTTATGACAACAGTGACATCAGCATCCATAATGATATGTGTCTGTGTCCCCTCTTTATGGTTACCAGGACAATGCTAGCCCTTCCGCCCTCCCGGAGTCCCTCTATCGTGCCTCTCCCGGTAGCACCTTACTACTGGGTATGAAGAGGTTGTCTGTGCTGCTGGTGGACTGCAGGAAAACAACAGGGCTGAGTGGAACTGTGAGAGGAGGAGAAGAGAAGAAAGGATCAGATTTGACTCATCAAAGTAAGTGCTGTAGTTCAGTTTGAACAAATAAATAGATCTGTCCACTGGTATCTGTTACCAGGACAACCAGCAGAGTTGTGTTAGTTGACAGGAAGATAGACTGGTGTATATGGATGTTATGAAGGAGTTCCCACATGCTGGGCACGTGTTGGCTACTTTTCCGTCACTCTGCGGTCCAACTCATCCCAAACCATCTCAATTTGAGTTGAGGTCGGGTGATTGTGGAGGCCAGGTCATCTGATGCAGCACTCCATCACTCTCCTTCTTGGTCAAATAGCACTTACACAGCCTGGTTGTGGTTGGGTCATTGTCCTGTTGAAAAACAAATGATAGTCCCACTAAGCACAAACCAGATGGGATTGTGTATCGCTGCAGAATGCTGTGGTAGCGATGCTGGTTAAGTGTGACTTGAATTCTAAATAAATCACAAACAGTGTCACCAGCAAAGCACCATCACTCATGAATGCTCATCAATGCTTCACGGTGGGAAACACACATGTGGAGATCATCCGTTCACCTACTCTGCGTCTCACAGACATGTCGGTTGGAACCGGAAATCTCAAATTTGGACTCATCAGACCAAAGGACAGATTTCCACCGGTCCATTGCTCATGCTTCTTGATTCACACAGTCTCCTCTGAACAGTTGATGTTGAGTTGTGTCTCTTAATTGAACTCTGTAAATCAGTTTCATCGTAGCAGAGGTAACTCTGGGTCTTCCTTTCCTGTGGAGGTCCTCATGAGAGCCAGTTTCATCATAGCAGAGGTAACTCTGGGTCTTCCTTTCCTGTGGAGGTCCTCATGAGAGCCAGTTTCATCGTAGCAGAGGTAACTCTGGGTCTTCCTTTCCTGTGGAGGTCCTGATGAGAGCCAGTTTCATCATAGCAGAGGTAACTCTGGGTCTTCCTTTCCTGTGGAGGTCCTCATGAGAGCCAGTTTCATCATAGCAGAGGTAACTCTGGGTCTTCCTTTCCTGTGGAGGTCCTCATGAGAGCCAGTTTCATCGTAGCAGAGGTAACTCTGGGTCTTCCTTTCCTGTGGAGGTCCTCATGAGAGCCAGTTTCATCATAGCAGAGGTAACTCTGGGTCTTCCTTTCCTGTGGAGGTCCTCATGAGAGCCAGTTTCATCATAGCAGAGGTAACTCTGGGTCTTCCTTTCCTGTGGAGGTCCTCATGAGAGCCAGTTTCATCGTAGCAGAGGTAACTCTGGGTCTTCCTTTCCTGTGGAGGTCCTGATGAGAGCCAGTTTCATCATAGCAGAGGTAACTCTGGGTCTTCCTTTCCTGTGGAGGTCCTCATGAGAGCCAGTTTCATCATAGCAGAGGTAACTCTGGGTCTTCCTTTCCTGTGGAGGTCCTCATGAGAGCCAGTTTCATCGTAGCAGAGGTAACTCTGGGTCTTCCTTTCCTGTGGAGGTCCTCATGAGAGCCAGTTTCATCATAGCAGAGGTAACTCTGGGTCTTCCTTTCCTGTGGAGGTCCTCATGAGAGCCAGTTTCATCATAGCAGAGGTAACTCTGGGTCTTCCTTTCCTGTGGAGGTCCTCATGAGAGCCAGTTTCATCATAGCAGAGGTAACTCTGGGTCTTCCTTTCCTGTGGAGGTCCTCATGAGAGCCAGTTTCATCGTAGCTTTTGATGTTTTTTGCGACTGTGCTTAAAGAAACTTTCAATGTTCTTGAAATATTCGGTATTGACTGACCATGTCTTCAAGTAATGATGGGCTGTTGTTTCTCTTTGCTTATTTGAGCCATTTGGACTTGGTCTTTTACCAAATAGGGCTGTCTTCTGTATACCCCTTTAACTTGTCACAACGCAACTGATTGGCTCAAACGCACTAAGAAGGAAAAACACAAATGAATATTTAAACAAGGCACACCTGTTAATTGAAATGCCTTCCAGATGACTACCTCATGAAGCTGGTTGAGAGAATGCCAAGAGTGTGCAAAGCTGTCATCAAGACAAAGGGTGGCTACTTTGAAGAATCTCAAATATAACAATTATTTTGATTTGTTTAACACATGATTCCATTTGTGTTATTTTATAGTTTTGATGTCTTCACTATTATTCTACTATGTAGAAAATAGTTTTGAAAAATAAAGAAAAACCCTTGAATGAGTAGGTGTGTCCACCTTTGACTGGTTCTCTATATACAGTGGGGAGAACAAGTATTTAACACACTGCCGATTTTGCAGGTTTTCCTACTTACAAAGCATGTAGAGGTCTGTAATTTTTTATCATAGGTACACTTCAACTGTGAGAGACGGAATCTAAAACAAAAATCAAGGAAATCACATTGTATTATTTGTAAGTAATTAATTTGCATTTTATTGCATGGCATAAGTATTTGATACATCAGAAAAGCAGATTTTAATATTTGGTACAGAAACCTTTGTTTGCAATTACAGAGATCATATGTTTCCTGTAGTTCTTGACCAGGTTTGCACACACTGCAGCAGGGATTTTGGCCCACTCCTCCATACAGACCTTCTCCAGATCCTTCAGGTTTCGGGGCTCTCGCTGGGCAATACGGACTTTCAGCTCGCTCCAATGATTTTCTATTGGGTTCAGGTCTGGAGACTGGCTAGGCCACTCCTGGACCTTGAGTTGCTTCTTACGGAGCCACTCCTTAGTTGCCCTGGCTGTGTGTTTCGGGTCGTTGTCATGCTGGAAGACCCAGCCACGACCCATCTTCAATACTCTTACTGAGGGAAGGAGGTTGTTGGCCAAGATCTCGCGATACATGGCCCCATCCATCCATCCCCAAAGAATGATGTTTCCACCTCCATGCTTCACAGTTGTGATGGTGTTCTTGGGGTTGTACTCATCCTTCTTTTCCTCCAAACACGGCGAGTGGAGTTTAGACCAAAAAGCTCTATTTTTGTCTCATCATACCACATGACCTTCTCCCATTCCTCCTCTGGATCATCCAGATGGTCATTGGCAAACTTGAGACGGGCCTGGACATGCGCTGGCTTGAGCAGGGAGTACCTTGCGTGCGCTGCAGGATTTTAATCCATGACGGCATAGTGTGTTACTAATTATTTTCTAATAATTGCTCCAACAGTTGTTGCCTTCTCACCAAGCTGCTTGCCTATTGTCCTGTAGCCCATCCCAGCCTTTTGCAGGTCTACAATTTTATCCATGATGTCCTTACACCCTCTCTGGTCTTGGCCATTGTGGAGAGGTTGGAGTCTGTGTGATTGAGTGTGTGGACAGGTGTCTTTTATACAGGTAACGAGTTCAAACAGCTGCAGTTAATACAGGTAATGAGTGGAGAACAGGAGGGATTCTTAAAGAAAAACTAACAGGTCTGTGAGAGCTGGAATTCTTACTGGTTGGTAGGTGATCAAGTACTTATGTCATGCAATAAAATGCAAATTAATTACTTAAAAATCATACAATGTGATTTTCTGGATTTTTTTTATTTTTAGATTCCGTCTCTCACAGTTGAAGTGTACCTATGATAAAAATGACTGACCTCTACGTGCTTTGTAAGTAGGAAAACCTGCAAAATCGGCAGTGTATCAAATACTTGTTCTCCCCACTGTATGTATATACTGAACAGATATGAAAACAACAATTTCAATGATTTACAGTTCAAATTAGGAAAGTAGTCAACGTAAATACATTTATTAGGCCCTAATCTATGGACTTCACATGACTGGGCAGGGGCGCAGCCATTGGTGGGTCTGTTGGGGCGTAAGCCCACCCACTTGGGAGCCATGCCCAGCGAATCAGAATTAGTTTTCTCCACAAAAGGGCTTTGTTACAGAGATAAACACTCCTCCGTTTCATCAGTTGTCCGGGTGGCTGATCTCAGACAATGTGGAGGGCCTTGATCTGCGGTTGTGTGGCCTGTTGGACGGACTTCCAAATTCTCTAAAAAGACATTGGAGGCGGCTGATGGTAGAGAATGCAACATTAAATTCTCTGGTAGCAGCTCCACTGGATATTCCTGCAGTCCCCAATCCATTTGCACACTCCCTCAAAACTTGAGACATCTGTGGCATTGTGTTGTGTGACAACTGTACATTTTAGAGTGGCTTTTTATTGTGCCCAGTACAAGGTACACCTGTGTAATGCTGTTTAATCAGCTTTTTGATATGCTACACCTGTCACGTGGATGGATTGTCTTGGCAAAGCAATGTAAACAAATTTACACAAAATTGGAGAGTGGAGGTTTCATTCTGGTCTCTTTTTATATAAACACTGTCTTTGGCAGGAGGAAAACCAAACTTGGAGGAACCAAAGACCTCCACAACATCAAGACAACACCTCTGCTCCCAGATCAAGTTAGGAAGCCTGAAAAGACCTGAGAGGACACACACAGGAGAGAAGCCATACCATTGCGGCCAGTGTGGAAAGAGTTTTAGCCTGTTAGGAAGCCTGAAAGCTCATGAGCGAATACACTCAGGAGAGAAGCCATACCATTGTGGCCAGTGTGGAAATAGTTTTAGCCAGTTAGGAAACATGAAAAGACATGGGAGGATACACACAGGGGAGAAGCCATACCACTGCTCCCATTGCGGAAAGAGTTTTAACCATTTACTTAACATGAAAAGACATGAGAGGATACACACAGGAGTGAAGCCTCACCATTGCTCCCAGTGTGGAAAGAGTTTTACGCAGTTAGGTATCCTCAAAGATCATTTGCGAATACACACAGGGGAGAAGCCTTACTACTGCTCCCATTGTGGAAAGAGTTTTAACCATTTACTTAACATGAAAAGACATGAGAGGATACACGCAGGAGTGAAGCCTCACCATTGCTCCCAGTGTGGAAAGAGTTTTATGCGGTTTGGTATCCTCAAAGATCATTTGCGAATACACACAGGGGAGAAGCCTTTCCTTTGCGCTCAGTGTGGAAAGAGTTTTAGCCAGTCAGGAAACCTGAAAGTGCATGAGCGAATTCACACAGGGAAGAAATCTTACCACTGATCCCAGCGTGCAATGCGTTTTTACCCAATTAGGACACCTGAAAGAAGACATGAGACCGCACACGGGGGAGAAGCCTTACAAATGTTCAGACTGGGGGGAAGGCATTTTACTCATCAGTAGCGTAAAAAAAATGTGAGAATCCACACAGGAGAGAATGTTTACTTGTTTATATATAAATATTTCTGGATTTTTGTCTTCTCATTTTGTCTGTCATAGTTGTAGTGTACCTATGATGAAAATTACAGGCCTCTCTCATCTTTTTAAGTGGGAGAACTTGCACAATTGGTGGCTGACTAAATACGTTTTTGCCCCACTAAGTGTATGTAAACTTCCAACTTCAACTGTATGTTATTTTAAATGCTAATCCTTTGCACACGAATGCTCACTCATTCAGGAATAATTGCAGTCAATATATATTTACGCCGTTGTGATCTGTTGGAATCCAGTCCGTCTGCTGGAGAGCTCATCTGAGTCTCTCTCCTTCTGTTTCCCTGAAGTTCAAAGTCTTTCTTGGTTAGAATGGATACCTCAGATTACCATTCAGAAATGTTCTCATAGAATAGATGTTTCGGCGGTTGTCGTCATTCGCATCCCAGGTTTACATCATTTCTAGCTGCCCCCACAGACCTACCAATGCTCTTACTCTGTTGGAATTGATAGTCTCAGAGTTGAACCATTTCCAGCCGTGTAGCCAATGCTCCACGTGGGATGGTTTTCTAGTCTTGGAACTCAAATGTGCCACCTCAGCTTACACCAAGGTATGCGTTGTCTAAACTATTCGCAATCACAGCTCACGCTGTGATTGGTTTGCTCAGTCTGAAGAGGATTTTTTTTAGGAGGGGCTTTTATTCGTAACAATAGGATAGGCGGTTCCATGACACCAGATCATGTCTGTGCCCTCGGGGACGGACCAATGACTTAGTTAAACTTTTAAAGGAATACAAATCTCTCACATTAAAGGTTTAACATCACATTTCATATATAGTTGCATCTTTACTCATTCATTTCATACAATAATTAGATGCAAACCCCATAATTGAGAAATGTACACATTCAGAGACATAGTTATGTGTGTTTCCTGTCCTCTCTGAGGTCACCAAATGAAACACACTCAACATAACTGTCCCTTAAGTGTCCACAGACCCTTCCCACACTCTCAAAGGTGGACATATAGTTTAATTTGGCCATTTTGGGGATTTAGGAGTGCGGCCATGTGAATTCCTTTGTTCACTCTGTGGTCTCTCTCTGTATGAAAAGGGGGATAGAGTCTCTGCCAGGAATTTACGACCTGAGATAACAGAACCTGGGCCACAATCTATACCCAGAAAAGGCCACATCATGACAATATGTTTAGGTATTCACGACCTGAGATAACAGAACCTGTACCTACAAAGGGCCACGTCATGACAATATTTATATATAACAATATATATAAATATTTGAATATAGAGTAGATCAGATTCCATGTGTTTAAAAGGTCCTTTTTTAAACTCTGACTGTGTGTTTATCTGGGTGTGTCATTCCTCCAGCACTACAGATAATCAAGTGATATTTGGATGTGATGCATTTGTTCCATTGTTGACATTTGCATTGTAGCCCACTGATGATTTAATGAAATGAAAATGTTCAGACTCTGTAATGGAAAATGTTAATTGTTTGTGTGTCCACATAACTGAGTATGTGACTAACCTTGTGAAACTGTCCTATTATAATCTCCTGTTCTTGGGAGTACCATTCTGTGTTGCAAACCAGCTGCACCTGCGTCCTTGTATGAATAAAGTCCCTCCCAGGAACAGGAAACTATAAAGATATGTGCTCATCACCCAATGCTTCAGGAATTCAGACTGTCTACACTGCGCTGTGTAACTCTGTTATTCTCTCTGAGCTCAGAAATAAAGAATCTTGGTTTGACTTGGACTCCAGCAGATCCTTATTTTATAATATCCACCACAACTCTCCCACAGATTGCTGTTTATCATTGTCTCAATGAAGAGTTCCTCTTTCGACTTTCCTTGGGGCATTTACAAACCTCCCACTGGTTCAATAAACGTTGTTACCTGAATGATGAGATTATTATGGGTGAGAGCAATTATTTGAATTGTCAAATTGCAACCAAGCATCGGTCATCATGTCACCAGATTAAGACCCTCAAAATGTATTGGAATTTAGCATCAAGCTCATCACATGTATTTTCACTACCCTGTGAAGTTCATAACTTATTTCATCTGTAGCCTAATAAACTACATGGTTTTCCAAGTTTTAGAGGGAGGACCACACAACATATCATCACGTGACTCCAAGTTAACTAAGACATGATGGTTATTATATAAATATTTGTACATAAAGGAGTTTCCATCGCCATTTCTCACTAAAACGTTTTTACTGACACAACCCACCATGTCAAACGAACTAACATATCGTCTGTCACCATTTATAAAAATATTCAGGCATAACCTGTTTCCATCAGCCCAGTCATTACTTTTGAAATGGTTGGATCAATATCCACCTTCATGATGTGGATGAAGCCTGATTTGGAATGTCGGAGTAGTTCTATATGATGTCATAATACACCCCTCTGATAATCAAGTGATATTTGGAATGTCTGAGTAGTTCTATATGATGTCATAATACACCCCTCTGATAATCAAGTGACATTTGGAATGTCTGAGTAGTTCTATCTGATGTCATAATACACCCCTCTGATAGTGATACATTTGTTACTTACAGGGCACCACTGCCCCTGACCAGCTGAATGCAGGTGGGCTCTCCTGTCAACATGGGGCTCCTGCTGCAGGTAGCCTAGCGGTTAACAGTGTTGGGCCAGTAACTGATAGATCCCTTGTTTGAATCCCAGAGAGGACTAGGTGGAAAATCTGTCAATGTGCCCTTGAGGGCTGCAACAGGAGCCTCATGTTGACAGGAGAGCCCACCTGCACTCAGCTGGCCAGGTGTCTTAACAGGAACAAGCTTTGGCACACCTGTATTTTTTCTCCCATTCTTCTCTGCAGATCCTCTCAACCTCTGTCAGGTTGGATGGGGAGCGTCGCTGCACAGCTATTTTCAGGTCTCTCCAGAGATGTTTGATCGGGTTCAAGTCCAGGCTCTGGCTGGGCCACACAAGGACATTCAGAGACTTGTCCCGAAGCCACTTCTGCGTTGTCCTTTGTCTGTGTTCTTAGGGTTGTTGTCCTGTTGGAAGGTGAACCTTTGCCCCAGTCTGAGGTCCTGAGTGCTCTGGAGCAGGTTTTCATCAATTATCTCTCTGTACTTTATTTTTATTTAATTTATTTATTATTGAACCTTTATTTAACTTGGCAAGTCAGTTAAGAACAAATTCTTATTTACAACGGTGGCCAACCAAAAGGCAAAAGGCCTCCTACGGTGGCTGGGATTCAAAACAAGAATACATCCCTAACCAAGGCCCTTCTTCAGTGGCTTCTTCCTTGCTGAGCGGCCTTTCAGGTTATGTTGATATAGGACTCATTTTTACTATGGATATAGATATTTTTGTACCTGTTTCCTCCAGCATCTTCACAAGGTCCTTTGCTGTTGTTCTGGGACTGGTTTGCACTTTTCGCAACAACGTATGTTGATCTCTCGGAGACAGAACAAGTCTCCTTCCTGAGCGGTATGACGGCTGTGTGGTCCCATGGTGTTTATACTTGCATATACTATAGTTTGTCAACAAGACATTTGTGGAGTGGTTGAAAACCGAGTTTTAATGACTCCAACCTAAGTGTATGTAAACATCCCTTGTATAGCCTCCACTCTGTACTGATACCCCCTGTATATAGCCTCCACATTGACTCTGTACTGGTAACCCCTGTATATAGCCTCCACATTGACTCTGTACTGGTACCCCCTGTATATAGCCTCCACATTGACTCTGTACTGGTACCCCCTGTATATAGCCTCCACATTGACTCTGTACTGGTAACCCCTGTATATAGCCTCCACATTGACTCTGTACTGGTACCCCCTGTATATAGTCTCCACATTGACTCGGTACTGGTACCTCCTGTATATAGCCTCCACATTGACTCTGTACTGGTACCCCCTGTATATAGTCTCCACATTGACTCGGTACTGGTACCCCCCGTATATAGTCTCCACATTGACTCTGTACTGGTACCTCCTGTATATTGACTCTGTACTGGTACCTCCTGTATATTGACTCTGTACTGGTACCTCCTGTATATAGCCTCCACATTGACTCTGTACTGGTACCTCCTCTATATATATCCTCTGATTGAGAACCAATCTAGGCAACCATAGACTTACCTAGACACCTAACATGAACACAACCCCATAAATCTAATAAACCCCTAGACAAGACGAAACACATAAATCACCCATGTCACACCCTGGCCTAACCAAAATAATAAAGAAAACAAAGATAACTAAGGCCAGGGCGTGACAGTACCCCCCCCCCCAAAGGTGCGGACTCCCGGCCGCACACCTAAACCCATAGGAGAGGGTCTGGGTGGGCGTCTGTCCACTGTGGCGGCTCTGGTGCGGGACGTGGACGCCACTCTACCATAGTCTTAGTCCGCTTTCTTAGCGTCATTTGAGTGGCGACCCTCGACGCCGACCTTGGCCTAGTAACCCTAACAAAGGGCCCACCTGGACTGAGGGCTGCCTCATTACTGAGGAAGCTCAGGACCGAGGGGTAGCTCAGGTAATGTCTACACCTCAGGCCTGAACTACCCCTCGGTACTGAGCTACTTTTTAAAACTTTTTATTTTGGGAATATTTTCTTAACCCTTATTTTTCTTATCTACGTTGTTGGTTAAGGGCTTGTCAGTAAGCATTTCACGTTACGATCTACACCTGTTGTATTCAGCGCATGTGACAAATAATATTTGATTGTAACTAAATATGAAGTTTCAATGTTACGGTCTTTGATACAATTATATTTTTGAAACTCAGGCTGTGTGTTTATCTGCGTCATTCCTTGATCATTCCTTGTGGTCCTGTAGCTCAGTTGGTGGAGTATAGTGCTTGTTAAACCAGGGTAGTGGGTTTGATTCCTGGGACCATCCATATGTTAAGTGTTTGTACACATGACTGCAAATCCCTTTGGATAAAAGTGTCTGCTAAATTGCAGATGTATCCACTGATTATACCAAACATTTGGAACACCTTCCTAATATGGAGTTGGACCCTCCCCTTTTCCCCCCAGAACAGCCTCATTTCGTCGGGGCATGGACCCTACAAGGTGTCGAAAGCATTCCACAGGGATGCTGGCCCATTTTGACTCCAATGCTTCCCACAAATGTGTCAAATTGGCTGGGTGTCTTTTGGGTGCAGTGGGGTCTCCTCAGAGGAGGAAGGGGAGAACAATCGTCCTCAGTTATTTTCAGAAAAATTAAAATGGTAAAATATTTAAAAGTGGTCCTTTTTAGATAAAACTATACTAAATATAATCACGTCACCAAATAATTTATTAAAACATACTATTTTGCATCCTCCATCCTCCTCTGGGTACATTGACTTCAATACAAAACCTTGGAGGCTCATGGTTCTCAAGCCCTTCCATAGACTTACACAGTAATTATGACAACTTCCGGAGGACGTCCTCCAACCTATCAGAGCTCTTGCAGCATGAACTGACATGATGTCCAACCAATGAAAGGATCAAAGAATGTATCTAGTACTGAAAGCATAAGCTACAGCTAGCTAGCACTGCAGTGCATAACATGTGGTGAGTAGTTGACTAAAAGAGAGAAAAATACAATAGTTGAACAGTTTTGAACAAATTATTTTATTCCAAAATGAAGGAGAAGCGAGAGAGAGATATTTCGTCATTTATTTTCCACTTTCAGTTTCACTTACTTAGCTAGCAAATGCAGCTATCTAGTTTAGTCTACTCAAACACTTGGCTCAAACAGAGGGATGCTATGTTAGCTAGCTGGCTATGACTATCCAACACAACACTGGAACTCTTCCAAGTCAAGGCAAGCTTTTGGTTTTACTAATTTATTGCCACTGGGACCCGCCAAGGTAAGTGTTAAACTGCTTACTGACTGTACACTGTGACGTTACTGCATAATTGTAGCAGGTTTACTAACGAGTTAGTTCTATTAGCTCTGTTGACTATGATGTTACTTTAGCTAATATGGTGACAACAATGTAAGCTGTGTGTTTCAGTTATGAAATGGTTTGGCTTGGAAAGGTTTTTTCGCCTGGTCACATACAGCTGATGTGTTGTGCATTGAAGTACAGAAACAAAGGGAGAAGGTGATAAGAGGAGAGCACATAGATGCAAGAAGGAATACAACGTGTCTGTAATGAAAGTGAACTGTGTTTTTGCATGATCAGGGGTGTATTCATTCCGCCGATTCTGTTGACAAACGTTTAAATGGAACAAAACGGGGATAAACATACCTGAATAAACATACCTGAATTTGTCCAGTGATATCTCTATTTCAGCTAGATGCAGGCGAGAGTGTGCAAGGCAGTATTGAATGTGTCACTGTCTGTTAACCTGTCTCCCCCCTTCATCTACACGGATTGAAGTGGATTTAACTAGTGACATCAGTAAGGGATCATAGCTTTAGCCTGGATTCACCTAGTCTTTCTAAGTCATGGAAGGAGCAGCTGTTCTTAATGTTTTGTCTACCCAGTGTATAGCACTACAGATAATCAAGGGCTATTTGCATGTGATGCATTTGTTCTGTTGTTTACAGGATGATTTGTATCTTATAGAGCGTGGCTTTAAGGGAATAGTATGGTCACATGTAGATAAAAAAGAATGTGAAAAATGAACAGAGAAAATGTATATCAACACACTACCTATTCATAGAAGTATTTATTAATCATCTACATATTAATATTGAGCTTCTACGTCAGTGTACAGGAACGTATTATTTGGAAGAGAAAATGTATCAGCTTATTGTTAAATAATTATGACGTTCTTTCCAATACAAAAAGTGTTGTAACTATTGTTTCCAAACTGCGTTACCCACTCCAGTCAGCAGATGGCGATGAGCGTCTTTCAGGTGATGATTCTTCCGTGACGTATAATGGACTGGCCGGGACCCTTCTTCAGGAACAACAAGGCGCCAACTCTTCCAACCACGTCGGTAGCTTGCTAGCCAACATAAAAGTGAAAGATTGACGCTTTAGACCATGTTAATGTACATTATCTAATCTCAGTGTTTTAAACACAGTTCTGTTGACGTATTAACTGGTTAACTGTAACCTAATTTGCAAACTTGTTAAAGATTGATGCTGAGCCTAGCACTAGGCTAGTCGCTAATGCTAACTAGCTAGCTAACATCCCTGACCATGAGCTCATTAAAGTACTCATCCCCTGCTAAAGAAGAGGAGGTCTGCTGTTTGGAGAAAGAAGTTCTGGCGCTGAACATTGAAGAAGAGGATGAGGTTACAGTGAAAGAAGAGAAAGAAGCTTTTAGAATGAAAAAGGAGGAAGATGAGGCTGTTATAGTGAAGGAAGAAGATGCTGTTATAGTGGAAGAAGATTTCAGAATGAAAAAGGAGGAAGAGGAGGCTGTTATAGTGATAGAAGAGAAAGAACCGTTTAGAGAGGAACAGGATGATATCTCAATAAAGGTGAAGGAGGAAGACGTTTTTGGAGTGAAAGAGGAAGAGACAGAATATCAGATTAACACCAGTGAGTACTGTCTTTAACAGGGACACAAACTATGCCGTTGTTGAACTAATGTGTGGTTTTAAAGGGGCATTCTACTGAAGTTCTACACTTGAATATGTTGTTCAGTACTGTAGGAATTGTTAAAGGGTCAATCTGCCATTGGTTCATATATTTTAGGGACTTTTCAATTAGATGTATTGAATTCTCCATGTTGTCTATATTAAAGTTCCCCTCATCTAGTATAACAGGCTTTTAAAATTCAATATTGAAGCATATGTTCTACTTAAAATATCAAAGGGAGTTTACTACTCATTTTGATGTTCTCGTTCACACAGGAGAGAGACATGACTATGGTGGATCCTCTGGGGAGCCTCAACAACATCCTGATGCTGACGAGGCAGAGAAGAGTCTCTCCAGATCAGAACACCAGATGGTACAGCTTGGTCTGGACGAGCAAACAGCTTTCTCTCGCTTGTGGGCTGGGTTTCTGTAAAGCACTTTATGACAACAGTGACATCAGCATCCATAATGATGTGCGTCTGTGTCCCCTCTTTATGGTTAGCAGGACAACACTTGCCCTTCCTCCCTCCCGGAGTCCCTGTATCGTGCCTCTCCCGGTAGCACCTTACTGCTGGGTATGAAGAGGTTGTCTGTGCTGCTGGTGGACTGCAGGAAAACAACAGGGCTGAGTGGAACTGTGAGAGGAGGAGAAGAGAAGAAAGGATCAGATTTGACACATCAAAGTAAGTGCTGTAGTTTAGTTTGAACAAATACAATAGATCTGTCCACTGGTATCTGTTACCAGGATAACCAGCAGAGTTATGTTAGTTGACAGGAAGTTAGAGTAGTGTATATGGATGTTATGAATATCATAACACTGAAAAAGGATTCTGCCAATGAAAAGAGAGAAACCAATAGACCATATAAAACCTTGATTAAAGTCAGCTTTAGAGAGAAAGTTTCAAGATGATCCAATGGAAGGTGCTTGTTTTACAAAAACTTTTCCTTAAAACATTATGGATGTTACATTGCCTGTCCCAGTCAACGCGGCTATCTTTACTAGACTGTAGAACAGGCAAACTAAACTCAAGACTTTGGTCATTAATGAACTAGTACTGAAGAAAAACTGTGATCTGGCTGCCTACTCAAGCAAAAGCTTCAAAATGTAACCAGTGCCGGCAACCTGGTTCAGGTTATCAATCAACCTACCAGGGTAGTGACAAACAGTAGAGGAATGAAATCATCAACATGGTTTGATCATATCTTTACTAATGCTGCAGAAATGGGTTTTAAAGCAGTATCCAGATCCATCAGATGTAGTGATCACAATATAGTAGCCATGTCTAGGAAAACCACCGTTCCAAAGGTTGGGACTAATATTGTGTATAAGAGGTCATACATTTTTTTGTAGTGATTCCTATGTTGTTGATGTAAATAATATTTGTTGGTCCGTGGTGTGTAATGATGAGCAACCAGACACTGCCCTTGACACGTTTGAAACTGCTTATCCCAGTTACTAATAAGCATGCACCCATTAAGAAAATGACTGTAAAAACGGTTGAATCCACATGAATTGATGAGGAATTTAAAAAATGGTATGATGAAGAGGGAGGCAAAAGAGATGGCATATAGGTCTGGCTGAATAACTGATTGGCAAACCTATTGCAAATTGAGACATCATTTGACTAAACTGAGTAAAAAGAAGATAGTACACAATGAAACAAAGATAAAATACATGAAGAATGATTGTAAAAAATCTTTGGAGAATCTTCAATGAAATTTTGTGCAAATAAAATCAACAATGACAAGTCACTGGTGTCTGACAACGTGGATGGAAAATTGAGGATAATAGCGGCCGATATTGCCATTCTTATTTGCCTTGTCTTTAATTTAAGCCTACTAGAAAGTGTGTGCCCTCAGGCTTGGAGGGAAGCTAAAGTCATTCCACTACCCAAGAATAGTAAAGCTGCCTTTACTGGCTTAAATAGCTGACCAATCAGACTGTTACCAACCCTTACAATTTTGGGGAAAAAAATATTTGACCAGATACACTGCTATTTTACAGTAAACAAATATAGACTTTTAGCTTATAGGGAAGTTCATTCAACAAGCACAGCACTTGCAAATGACTGATTGGCTGAGCGAAATTGATGATAAAAATGGCTTTACACCCCCTGCTATATTGTGGATAAAGAGTTTTTCTTTTAAAATGTAACCTTTATTTAACTAGGCAAGTCAGTTAAGAACAAATTATTTTTTTTCAATGACGGCCTAGGACTGCCTTGTTCAGGGGCAGAACGACGGAGTTTTACCTTGTCAACTCGGGGATTCAATCCAGCAATCTCTCGGTTACTGGCCTACCGCTCTAACTACTCCTCCCGTTTCCGGGAGAATTGTCATCAACTACACTAATTAGCATAACGCAACAGACAAACATTCTTACTAGAAAATATTCATATTCATGAAATCACAAGTGAAATATAGTGAAACACAGCTTAGCCTTTTGTTAATCACCCTGTCATCTCAGATTTTGAAATTATGCTTTACAGCCAAAGCAAGACAAGCATTTGTGTAAGTTTATCGATAGCCTAGCATAGCATTATGTCCAGCTAGCAGCAGGGAGCTTGGTCACGAAAATCAGAAAAGCAATCCAATTAAATCGTTTACCTTTGAGCTTCGGATGTTTTCACTCGCGAGACTCCCAGTTAGACAGCAAATGTTAATTTTGTTCCATAAAGATTATTTTTTATAGCCAAAATACCTCCGTTTATTCTTCACGTTTTGTTGAGAAATCCACCGGAAGTTGTGATCACGACAACGCCGAAAAAAACCTCCAAATTAGATCCATAATATCGACAGAAACATGGCAAATGTTTTTTATAATCAATCCTCAAGGTGTTTTTCAAATATCTATTCGATAATATATCAATGGCCGCCTTTGTCTATTACGCACAAATCACTCTGAGAGCCACCACCTGACCACTGACGCAATGTTGTCGTTCACGCTCATTTTTCAAAATAAAAGCCTGAAACTATGTCTAGTGACTGAAGACACATTAGGGAAGCCATATAAAAAGGAATCTGGTTGATATCCCTTTCAATGGTAAATAGGGATGCATAGGAATGCAGAGGCTTCAAAATAAGAGTCACTTCCTGATTGGATTTTCTCAGGCTTTCGCCTGCAATATCAGTTCTGTTATATTCACAGACAATATTTTTACAGTGTTGGAAACGTTTGTGTTTTCTATCCTAAGCTGTCAATTATATGCATATTCTAGCACCTGGTCCTGAGAAATAGCCCGTTTACTTTGGGAACGTTATTTTTCCATAAATTAAAATAGTGCCCCCTAGTTTCAAGAGTTAATGTGCCATAACAGGTTTTAATGTGTTTGAGCCAATCAGTTGTGTTGTGACAAGGTAGGGGGGTATACAGAAGATAGCCCTATTGGGTAAAAGGTGAAGTCCATATTATGTCAAGAACAGCTCAAATAAGCAAAGAGAAGCAACAGTCCATCATTACTTTAAGGACCACCACAAGAATGGAAGACCCAGAGTTACTTCTGATGCATAAGTTCATTAGAGTTACCAGACTTAGAAATTGCAGCCCAAATAAATGCTTCACAAAGTTCAAGCAAGAGACACATCTCAACATCATCGGTTCAGAGGAGACTGCGTGAATCAGGCCTTCATGGTCGAATTTCTGCAAGGAAACCACTACTAAAGGACACCAATAAGAAGAAGAGACTTGCTTGGGCCAAGAAACATGAGCAATGGACATTAGACCGGTGGATATCTGTCCTTGGGTCTGATGAGTCCAAATTTGAGATTTTTGGATCCGAGCGTCATGTCTTTGTGAGACGAGGAGTAGATGAACAGATTATCTCCGCATGTGTGGTTCCCACCGTGAAGCATGGAGGAGGAGATGTGATGGTGTGCGGGTGCTTTGCTATTGACAATGTCAGTGATTTATTTATTCAAGTCACACTTAACCAGCATGACTACCACAGCATTCTGCAGCTATATGCCATCCCATCTGGTTTGGGCTTAGTCCCACTGTCAATTGTTTTTCAACAGGACAATGACCCAACACACTTCCAGGCCGTGTAAGAGCTATTTGACCAAGAAGGAGAGTGATGGAGTGCTGCATCAGATGACCTGGCCTACACAATCCCCCGTCCTCAACCAAATCGAGATAGTTTGGGATGAGTTGGATCGCAGAGTAAAGGAAAAGCAGCCTACAAGTTCAAAATGTTGAAAATCTGTGAATGTCTAAATAAGAAATTGGTCCATTTAAACAGCAATGTTTCGAACCCTTTCAACAACGGGGAGATGTTACTGATGTGCTTTGTATCTGACGTAAAAACAAGTTTTGGACTTCCACACAAAATTAATTCTTTAGTTATTTTATGTTTAAGGAAGTGTGTAGGTCACATTATGTATCATACAGCTATGAATGTTATATATTTAGAACCAACTGTTCAATTGGAATCCAGCGACGTCTGTGTCTTCAGTGTCCTAGAACTGTCTAGGTTTTTGTGTTCTGACTTGTAAAACAGGATGAATAAAATAAGTAATGTAAACATAGCAGTAATTACCGGGAAGCTCTGCATTTGTTTTAAAATCACACTAAGATTGTTAAAACTGGCCTCAGGTTATTGAGAGATCTGATTTAGGATTTACCCTCGTAGCAAGGTTGTTTTATCATGTGGTTTCATTCGGGTCTCTATTTAAAAATAACACTATCTTTGGCAGGAGAAAGACCAGACTCAGAGGAACCAGAGCCAGGGACGTCCAAACCAGCAAGACGACACCAGTGCTCCCACTGTGGAAAGAGTTGTAACCAGATAGCACACCTGAAACAACACGAGAGGATACACACAGGGGAGAAGCCTTACCACTGCTCCCAGTGTGGAAAGGATTTCAACCAGTCAGGGGTGCTGAAACGGCACGAGAGAATACACACAGGAGAGAAGCCTTACCACTGCTCCCAGTGTGGAAAGTGTTTCAACCGGAAAGCATCCCTGAACCAACACGAGAGAATACACACAGGGGAGAAGCCTTACCACTGCTCCCAGTGTGGAAAGTGTTTCAACCAGTCTTGGGAGCTGAAACAACACAAGAAAATACACACAGGAGAGAAGCCTTACCACTGCTCCCAATGTGGAAAGTGCTTTGTCCGTTCGGGGGAGCTGAAACTACATGAGAGAATACACACAGGAGAGAAGCCTTACCACTGCCCCCAATGTGGAAAGTGTTTCAACCAGTCTTGGGAGCTGAAACGACACGAGAGAATACACACCGGAGAGAAGCCTTACCACTGCTCCCAGTGTGGAAAGCGTTTCAACCATTCAGGGAAGCTGAAACAACACGAGAGAATACACACCGGAGAGAAGCCTTACCACTGCTCCCAGTGTGGAAAGCGTTTCAACCATTCAGGGAAGCTGAATCAGCATGAGAGAATACACACAGGAGAGAAGCCTTACCACTGCTCCCAATGTGGGAGGTGTTTCAACCAGTCGGGGACGCTGAAACAACACGAGAGAATACACACAGGAGAGAAGCCTTACCACTGCTCCCAATGTGGAAAGAGTTTCAACCAGTCGGGGACGCTGAAACGGCATGAGAGTACACACAGGAGAGAAGCCTTACCACTGCTCCCAATGTGGAACGCGTTTCGACCGGTCGGGGAAGCTGAAACAACATGAGATAATACACACAGGAGAGAAGCCCTACCGCTGCTCCCAATGTGGAAAGTGTTTCAACCGGTCGGGGAATCTGAAACAACATGAGAGAATACACACAGGAGAGAAGCCTTACCACTCCTCCCAGGGTGCAAAGCTTTTGCCCATTTAGGAAGCCTGAAAGAACACATTAGACTGCACACAGAGGAGAAGGCTTAGAAAAGCTCAGACTGTGGGAAAATATATTACTCATAAGTCACTTAAACGTCATTAGACAATCCACACAGGAGAGAGAAATTACTTCTCTTAGCGTGTATGTTGATATTTCACATCACATTGACTTAAAAATCATCAGAGAACATTGCTCCCGTTGTCTTATATTGTTGACTGACAATGTGTTTACCTGTCTTTACCAGATGAAATTAAATGGTACAGGGTATACTCAAACATATATTTGTTTGTTTTTATTAGAAAACATGAAGTGAATATGGAGTCTGTCAGTTTGAATATAAAGAAGATCAGGTTCCTTTTTTAAACTCTTTGTGTGTTTATCTGGGTGTGTCATTCCTCCAGCACTACAGATAATCAAGTGATATTTGGATGTGATGCATTAGTTCCATTGTTGACATTTGCATTGTTGGCCCACTGATGATTTAATGAAATGAACATGTTCAGACTCTGTAATGGAAAATGTTAATTGTTTGTGTGTCCACATAACTGAGTATGTGACTAACCTTATGAAACTGTCCTATTATAAGCTCCTGTTCTTGGGACTATCATTCTGTGTTGCAAACCAATTTGCACCTGTGTCCTTGTATGAATAAAGTCCCGCCCAGGAATAGGAAACTATAAAGATATGTGCTCATCACCCAATGCTTCAGGAATTCAGACTGTCTACACTGCGCTGTGTAACTCTGTTATTCTCTCTGAGCTCAGAAATAAAGAATCTTGGTTTGACTTGGACTCCAGCAGATCCTTATTTTATAATATCCACCACAACTCTCCCACAGATTGCTGTTTATCATTGTCTCAATGAAGAGTTCCTCTTTCGACTTTCCTGGGGGCATTTACAACGCTCCCACTGGTTGAATAAACATTGTTACCCGATTGATGAGATTATTATGGGTGAGAGCAATTATTTTATTTGTCAAATGGCAACCAAGCATCGGTCATCATGTCACCAGAATAAGACCCTCAAAGTGTATTGGAATGGAGCATCAAGCTCATCACATGTAGTTTCACCACCCTGTGAAGTTCATAACTTATTTCATCTGTAGCCTAATAAACTACATGGGTTTCCGAATCGTAGTGGGGGAACCACACAAGATATCATCAAGTGACTCCAAGTTAACTAAGATGTGATGGTTGTTATATAAATATTTGCGCATCAAAGAGTTTCCACTGCCATTTCTCGCTTAAACATTTTTACTGACACAAAAAGACAAACAAATTGTCAAACGAAGTAACAAAATGTCACCATTTATAAAAATGTTCAGGCAAATCCTGTTTCCATCAGCCCAGTCATTACTTTTGAAATGGTTGGATCAATATCCACCTTCATGATGTGGATGAAGCCTGATTTGGAATGTCTGAGTAGTTCTATATGATGTCATAATTCACCCCTCTGATAATCAAGTGATATTTGGAATGTCTGAGTAGTTCTATCTGATGTCATAATACACCCCTCTGATTGTGATACATTTGCTCCATTGTTTCCATGTCAGTTGGTTTCCCACTCTGATGATTTATATCTGACAGAGGGGCTTTAAATGAATAGTACAATGACATCTTAGTGGGGCTTGAAGTAAATAGGATTATTAATCATAAACTCCTACAGCAACAATACACTGCAGCTTTGACATCAAGAAGAGAATGGGCTGATGGGTGGTGGTGCTACTCTATAGGTAAGGCTGTTCAATATGAATGTTCAAATAGTCACTTCTAGCCGGCCTCCGCCCAGTACCCTGCCCTGAACTTAGTCACTGTTACTAGCCGTCTACCACCCAGTACTCCACCCTGTATTCTAGTCAAGGCTCATCCTATATAACTACTACTGTACACACCTTTTACATTCATATACGGTCCATAATGTCTAGACACACCATCATATACATTTTAAACAAACGGTATATATTTATATTCCAGACTCTGACATTCCTCCTTCTACCATTTCAATATTTCTAAATCCTTAAAATGAATTATAGGGAAAATCAGTAGGTCACACAAATGACTATTTCTAAACAAAGATAATAGACAAGTAGAATGGGACAGGTTTCTTATACTATCTTTACTTACTCAGTGAAGAGACTCCAGGGACGGTGATGAAGGCTGTAGGAATGAAGATCAGACAGTGAAGAGACTCCAGGGATGGTGATGAAGGCTGTAGGAATGAAGATCAGACAGTGAAGAGACTCCAGGGACGATGATGAAGGCTGTAGGAATGAAGATCAAACAGTGAAGAGACTCCAGTGACGGTGATGAAGGCTGTAGGAATGAAGATCAGACAGTGAAGAGACTCCAGTGACGGTGATGAAGAATCAACCAGAGAATCAACCAGATTGATTCACAGTCAGTGTTGTTGAGCAGAGAATCAACCAGATTGATTCACAGTCAGTGTTGTTGAGCAGAGAATCAACCAGATTGATTCACAGTCAGTGTTGTTGAGCAGAGAATCAACCAGATTGATTCACAATCAGTGTTGTTGAGCAGAGAATCAACCAGATTGATTCACAGTCAGTGTTGTTCAGCAGAGAATCAACCAGATTGATTCACAATCAGTGTTGTTGAGCAGAGAATCAACCAGATTGATTCACAGTCAGTGTTTTTGAGCAGAGAATCAACCAGATTGATTCACAGTCAGTGTTTTTGAGCAGAGAATCAACCAGATTGATTCACAGTCAGTGTTGTTGAGCAGAGAATCAACCAGATTGATTCACAGTCAGTGTTGTTGAGCAGATAATCAACCAGAGAATCAACAAGATTGATTCACAGTCAGTGTTGTTGAGCAGAGAATCAACCAGAGAATCAACTAGATTGATTCACAGTCAGTGTTGTTGAGCGGAGAATCAACCAGAGAATCAACTAGATTGATTCACAGTCAGTGTTGTTGAGCGGAGAATCAACCAGATTGATTCACAATCAGTGTTGTTGAGCAGAGAATCAACCAGATAATCAACTAGATTGATTCACAGTCAGTGTTGTTGAGCAGAGAATCAACCAGATTGATTCACAGTCAGTGTTGTTGAGCAGAGAATCAACCAGATTGATTCACAATCAGTGTTGTTGAGCAGAGAATCAACCAGATTGATTCACAGTCAGTGTTGTTGAGCAGAGAATCAACCAGAGAATCAACTAGATTGATTCACAGTCAGTGTTGTTGAGCGGAGAATCAACCAGATTGATTCACAATCAGTGTTGTTGAGCAGAGAATCAACCAGATAATCAACTAGATTGATTCACAGTCAGTGTTGTTGAGCAGAGAATCAACCAGATTGATTCACAGTCAGTGTTGTTGAGCATAGAATCAACCAGATTGATTCACAATCAGTGTTGTTGAGCAGAGAATCAACCAGATTGATTCACAGTCAGTGTTGTTGAGCAGAGAATCAACCAGGTTGTCCATGTCCAAGTTATTCAGGTGCATAATAAAATGTTTTTCTTCTATTCTTGTTATTCAACTAAAAAAATGTTCTCTGAATGAGAACAAGCACATCTGTGAGCGTTATGCATTATTACATCGATTGACTGAATGATGAAGCTGACAGCTTTGTAGTAAAACCAGGTTTGGAGTCAATTCCAATTCAATTCCAATTCAATTCCAGTCAATTCAGGAAGTAAATCAAATTCCAATTCCACCTCTTCATAATTGAAAACCATAGAAGGGAATTGTCATTTTCAGTTTACTTCCTGAATGCTGAATGGCAGTGAGATGCCACACTCCTTCTCACATCCAGCCTGTTCCTGATATTCTAGTCTACATACAACGTATTCAGACCTCTTGACTTGTTCCACATTTTGTTATGTTCGTCTTAATCTAAAATGGATTCAATTGGGATGTTTTCCTCATCAATCTACACACAACACCCCATAATGACAAAGCAAAGACAGGGTTTTAGAAATGTTTGCAAATGTATTTTATAATTAAAAACTGAAATATAACATTTACATAAGTATTCAGACCCTTAACTCAGTACTTTGTTGAAGCACCTTTGGCAGCGATTACAGCCTCAAGTATTCTTGGGTATGACGCTAAAAGCTTGGCACACCTGTATTTTTCTCCCATTCTTCTCTGCAGATCCTCTCAACCTCTGTCAGGTTGGATGGGGAGCGTCACTGCACAGCTATTTTCAGGTCTCTCCAGAGATGTTCGATCGGGTTCAAGTCCAGGCTCTGGCTGGGCCACACAAGGACATTCAGAGACTTGTCCCGAAGCCACTTCTGTGTTGTCTTGTCTGTGTGCTTAGGGTTGTTGTTCTGTTGGAAGGTGAACCTTTGCCCCAGTCTGAGGTCCTGCGTGCTCTGGAGCAGGTTTTCATCAATTATCTCTCTGTACTTTATTTTTATTTTATTTATTTATTATTGAACCTTTATTTAACTTGGCAAGTCAGTTAAGAACAAATTCTTATTTACAACGGCGGCCAAACAAAAGGCAAAAGGCCTCCTATGGTGGCTGGGATTCAAAACAAGGATACATCCCTAACCAAGGTCCTTCTTCAGTGGCTTCTTCCTTGCTGAGCGGCCTTTCAGGTTATGTTGATATAGGACTCATTTTACTATGGATATAGATATTTTTGTACCTGTTTCCTCCAGCATCTTCACAGGGTCCTTTGCTGTTGTTCTGGGACTGGTTTGCACTTTTCGCACCAACGTATGTTGATCTCTAGGAGACAGAACAAGTCTCCTTCCTGAGCGGTATGACGGCTGTGTGGTCCCATGGTGTTTATACTTGCATATACTATAGTTTGTCAACAAGACATTTGTGGAGTGGTTGAAAACAGAGTTTTAATGACTCCAACCTAAGCGTATGTAAACATCCCTTGTATAGCCTCCACTCTGTACTGGTACCCCCTGTATATAGCCTCCACATTGACTCGGTACTGGTACCTCCTGTATATAGCCTCCACATTGACTCTGTACTGGTACCCCCTGTATATAGTCTCCACATTGACTCTGTACTGGTACCTCCTGTATATAGCCTCCACATTAACTCTGTACTGGTACCCCCTGTATATAGTCTCCACATTGACTCGGTACTGGTACCCCCTGTATATAGTCTCCACATTGACTCTGTACTGGTACCCCCCGTATATAGTCTCCACATTGACTCTGTACTGGTACCTCCTGTATATTGACTCTGTACTGGTACCTCCTGTGTTATAGCCTCCACATTGACACTGTACTGGTACCCCCTCTATATATATCCTCTGATTGAGAACCAATCTAGGCAACCATAGACTTACCTAGACACCTAACATGAACACAACCCCATAAATCTAATAAACCCCTAGACAAGACGAAACACATAAATCACCCATGTCACACCCTGGCCTAACCAAAATAATAAAGAAAACAAAGATGACTAAAGACAGGGCGTGACAGTACCCCCCCCCCCCCCCCCCCCCCCCCAAAGGTGCGGACTCCCGGCCGCACACCTAAACCCATAGGAGAGGGTCTGGGTGGGCGTCTGTCCACTGTGGCGGGATGTGGACGCCACTCTACCATAGTCTTAGTCCGCTTTGCTAGCGTCATTTGAGTGGCGACCCTCGCCGCCGACCTTGGCCTAGTAACCCTAACAAAGGGCCCACCTGGACTGAGGGCTGCCTCATTACTGAGGAAGCTCAGGACCGAGGGGTAGCTCAGGCCTGAGCTACCCCTCGGTCCTGAGCTACTTTTTAAAACTTTTTATTTTGGGAATATTTTCTCAACCCTTATTTTTCTTATCTACGTTGCTGGTTAAGGGCTTGTCAGTAAGCATTTCACGTTAAGATCTACACCTGTTGTATTCAGCGCATGTGACAAATAATATTTGATTGTAACTAAATATGCAGTTTCAATGTTACGGTCTTTGATACAATTATATTTCTGAAACTCAGGCTGTGTGTGTTTATCTGCGTCATTCCTTGATCATTCCTTGTGGTCCTGTAGCTCAGTTGGTGGAGTATAGTGCTTGTTAAACCAGGGTAGTGGGTTTGATTCCTGGGACCACCCATATGTTAAGTGTTTGTACACATGACTGCAAATCCCTTTAGATAAAAGTGTCTGCTACATTGCAGATGTATCCACTGATTATACCAAACATCTGGAACACCTTCCTAATATGGAGTTGGACCCTCCCCTTTTCCCCTCAGAACAGCCTCAATTCGTCGGGGCATGGACTCTACAAGGTGTCGAAAGCATTCCACAGGGATGCTGGCCCATGTTGACTCCAATGCTTCCCACAATTGTGTCAAGTTGGCTGGGTGTCCTTTGGGTGCAGTGGGGTCTCCTCAGAGGAGGAAGGGGAGAACCATCGTCCTCAGTTATTTTCAGAAAAATTAAAATGGTAAAATATTTAAAAGTGGTCCTTTTTAGATAAAACTATACTAAATATAATCACATCACCAAATAATTTAAAACATACTATTTTGCATCCTCCTCTAGGTACATTGACTTCAATACAAAACCTTGGAGGATTATGGTTCTCAAGGCTTCCATGGACTTACACTGTTATTATGACAACTTCCGGAGGACATCCTCCAACCCATCAGAGCTCTTGCAGCATGAACTGACATGATGTCCAACCAATGAAAGGATCAGATAATGTATCTAGTACTGAAAGCATAAGCTACAGCTAGCTAGCACTGCAGTGCATAACATGTGGTGAGTAGTTGACTAAAAGAGAGAAAAATACAATAGTTGAACAGTTTTGAACAAATTATTTTATTCCAAAATGAAGGAGAAGCGAGAGAGAGATATTTCGTCATTTATTTTCCACTTTCAGTTTCACTTACTTAGCTAGCAAATGCAGCTATCTAGTTTAGTCTACTCAAACACTTGGCTCAAACAGAGGGATGCTATGTTAGCTAGCTGGCTATGACTATCCAACACAACACTGGAACTCTTCCAAGTCAAGGCAAGCTTTTGGTTTTACTAATTTATTGCCACTGGGACCCGCCAAGGTAAGTGCTAAACTGCTTACTGACTGTACACTGTAACGTTACTGCATGATTGTAGCAGGTTTACTCACGAGTTAGTTCTATTAGCTCTGTTGACTATGATGTTATTTTAGCTAATATGTTGACAACAATGTAAGCTGTGTGTAGCAGTTATGAAATGGTTTGGCTTGGAAAGGTTTTTTCTCCTGGTGACATACAGCTGATGTGTTGTGCATTGAAGTACAGAAACGAAGGGAGAAGGTGATAAGAGGAGAGCACATAGATGCAAGAAGGAATACAACGTGTCTGTAATGAAAGTGAACTGTGTTTATGCATGATCAGGGGTGTATTCATTCCGCCGATTCTGTTGACAAACGTTTAAATGGAACAAAACGGGGATAAACATACCTGAATTTGTCCAGTGATATCTCTATTTCAGCTAGATGCAGGCGAGAGTGTGCAAGGCAGTATTGAATGTGTCACTGTCTGTCTATGTGTCACTGTCTGTCATCGCAAAATGTTCTCTCGACCTGTGTGAACCTACATTCTAAACTTTCATTCATAGGCTAGGTTGCTACCTCATGATGGGTATAGGGACAATTAGAGTATCATGTAGTAGCCTAAACCTATTGCTGTTACATTGAACAGGGTGAGTGAAATATGAATGACAGTCGTCCAATATGCTGTAATAGAATTAAGGCCATGCTCATGAAAACACAAATCGTCCTGCCTCATCTTAAACGGCACTGACCACCACTGTTTGGGTGGTGGACCATTCTTGGTACACATGGGAAACTGTTGAGCTGAAAAACTCCAGCCAGCAGATGGCGACGAGCGTCTTTCAGGTGATGCTTCTTTCGTGACGTATAATGGACTGGACGGACGCTTCTTCAGGAACAACAAGGCGCCAACTCTTTCAACCACGTCGGTAGCTTGCTAGCCAACATAAAACTGAAAGATTGACGTTTTAGACCATGCTAATGTACATTATCTAATCTCAGTGTTTTAAACGATTTTCGGTTAACGTATCAACTGGTTCAATTTGCAAACGTGTTAAAGATTGATACTGAGCCTAGCACTAGGCTAGACGCTAATGCTAGCTAGCTAGCTAACATCCCTGACCATGAGCTCACTAAACTACTCCTCCCTTACTAATGAAGAGGGGGTCTGCTGTATGGAGAAAGAATCTTTCAGAATGAAAAAGGAGGAAGAGGAGGCTGTTATAGTGAAAGAAGAGAAAGAACCGTTTAGAGAGGAAGATGATGCTATCTCAATAAAGGTGAAGGAGGAAGACTTTTTGGGAGTGAAAGAGGAAGAGACAGAATATCAGATTAACACCAGTGAGTACTGTCTTCAACAGGGTCACAAACTATGCCGTTGTTGAACTAATGTGTGGTTTTAAAGTGGCATTCTACTGAAGTTCTACACTTGAATATGTTGTTCAGTACTATATAAATTGTTAAAGGGTCAATCTGCCATTGGTTCATATATTTTAGGGACTTTTCAATTAGATGTATTGAATTCTCCATGTGGCCTATATTAAAGTTCCCCTCATCTAATATAACAGGCTTTTAAAATTCTATATTGGTGCATATTTTCTACTTAAAATAACAAAGGCCACCCATTTTGTGGAACGACCCTTTTACATTTGCATCACAAACAATATTTTAGGAAATCATGATGAAAGTGGCCATTTTAGACATATGCATGCCTCTTGTAAGACTCTATGATTGCTCTATGATTGCAATAGATGGTCATAAGTTTACCATCTGTTTGATGTTCTCATTCACACAGGAGAGACACATGACTATCGTGGATCCTCTGGGAAGCCTCAACAACATCCTGATGCTGACGAGGAAGAGAAGAGTCTCTCCAGATCAGAACACCAGATGGTACAGCTTGGTCTGGTCTAGCATACAGCTTGGTCTGGTCTAGCATACAGCTTTCTCTATTGGGGTCTGGGCTGGGTTTCTGTAGAGCACTTCATGACAAGTGACATCAGCATCCATAATGATGTGCGTCTGTGTCCCCTCTTTATGGTTACCAGGACAACGCTAGCCCTTCCACCCTCTCGGAGTCCCCGTGTCATGCCTCTCCTGTTAGCACCTTGCTGCTGGTGGACTGCAGGAAAACAATGGGGCTGAGTGGAACTGTGGGAGGAGGAGAAGAGAGGAAAGGATCAGATTTGACTCAAAGTAAGTGCTGTAGTTTAGTTTGAACAAATAAATAGATATATTCATTGGTATCTGTTACCACGACAACCAGCAGAGTTCTGTTCGTTGTCAGGAAGATAGACTGATGGATATGGATGTTATGAATATCATAACACTGAAAAAGGATTCTGCCAATGAAAAGAGAGAAATCAGTAGACCATATAAAACCTTGATTAAAGTCAGCTTTGGAGAGAAAGTTTCAAGATGATCCAATGTAAGGTGCTTGTTTTACAAAAACTTTTTCTCAAAACATTATGGATGTTACATTGCCTGTCCCAGTCAACCCCCCCTATCTTTACTAGACTGTAGAACAGGCAAACTAAACTCAAGACACTGTTAATTAATAAACTAATACTGGAGGAAAGCTGTGATCAGGCTGCCTACTCAAGAGAAAGCTTCGAACTGTAACCAGTGCCTGCAACCTGGTTCAGGTTATCAATCAACCTACCAGGGTAGTTACAAACAGTACAGAAATTGAATCAACATATTTTGATCATATCTTTACTATTACTGCAGAAATGTGTTTGAAAGCAGTATCCAAATTCATCGGCTGTTGTGATCACAATATAGTAGTCATATCTAGGACAACCAAAGTTCCAAAAGGCTGGGCCTAATGTTCTATATAAGAGGTCATACAATTGTTTGTGGTGATTCCTGTGTTGTTGATGTTATTAGGTTGTTTATTTTCACAGTAATTAACTCACAGACACTAGAGAAGCTTTAACCAAGTTTAATTATTCCCAAAGGTTCTGTACATCTGTAATTCAGACAACCCAACATTTGTTCCATCCAGATATATATCCCACTTAAGACACTCCTCCTTCTCTCCAATCCTTACATCTTATGGTTCCACAGGAAGAGAGTCTAGAGGGTAACAGGATACCAGACCTTTATCTCCCTGATGAGAATCTGTCCTGACCTCAACCTCTCCTTCATCTAATCCACAGATGTTTGTCTGCCTCCCCTGTTTCACACTTTGCTCTCCTCTTGTCCACCCAACACATTCCAAAGCCACCTGTCTTTCTTCAGAGAACCATTAACTTCTGACATAACAGCCAGTCTCTTTCACTTCCTATCACTTCTTTAATGACTCCATGTTCAAAGTTTGGCCGATTCCAACAATGAAAACAATATTTGTTGGTCCGTGGTGTGTAATGACGAGCAACCAGACGCTGCCCTTGACACGTTTATGAAATTGCTTATCCCAGTTACTAATAAGCAAGCACCCATTAAGAAAATGACTAAAAACTGTTAAATCCACGTGGATTGATGAGGAATTTAAAAATGTTATGATGAAGAGGGAGGCAAAAGAGATGGCATATAGGTCTGGCTGAATAACTGATTGGCAAACCTATTGCAAATTGAGAAATCATGTGACTAAACTGAATAAAAAGAAGAAACTACACTATGAAACAAAGATAAATGACATGAAGAATGATTGTAAAAAGCTTTGGAACACCTTCAATTGAATTTTGGGTCAAAAAATCAACAATGGCATGGTGTCTGATAACGTGGATGGAAAATGATTGAGGATAATAGCGGCCGATATTGCCAGTTCTATTCGCATTATCTTCAATTTAAGCCCACTAGAAAGTGTGTTCCCTAGTGAGACAGCATAGGATAACACAGCATTATCGGCATAATTCATCGTTCAGCTTTGTCTCCTAAAACATGTTATTTTCTCAAACTCAGAACCATAAACCAATCCTCCAGGCATATATCAAATCCATCCTATCTTGACAAGATCACAGAGACACACTGACTGGCACACAGACATTGTGGAGCCAAGAGATACACTCTTGACCTCTCCCCTCTCTCCGGCCCAAACAACTTAGTCTTGACATAGAACAGATACTGCAACCCCGCCACAGTATTATACAAAAATAACATTCTGATGAGAAGTAACTTACAAACATATGATGAATATAAAACATCTTACCTATGTTACCAACCAATTCTGATTATTCCCCAACACCTGTCTAACAGAACACAGTGTTCTTTAATGGAAGCCTGTACAACAAAATCAAGGTAGAATCAGGAAATCCCCAGGGCAGCTGTTTGGCACCTTCTTTTTTCAATCTTTACCAACAACATGCCAGTGACATTTAAGTAAAGCCAGTGTGTCTATGTATGCGGATGACTCAACACTGTACACGTCATCTACTACAGCGACTGAAATGACTGCAACATTTAACATAGAGCTGCAGTTAGTTTGAGAATGGGTGGCAAGGAATGTTAGTCCTAAATATTTCTGATCACCTTAAGTTACATGGCCTACTACGCTAATTCTGTAGCGGTGGGGGGTAAATATGAAGATTTTGTTGGTGCTCCAGGCAGGTATTAACCCTAGTTATTAAAGTTAGTTATTACCTATTATAACATTGTTATTATTATTATTAAATATTATTAAATCCGAAAGGATGAGAGTAGAATAGATAGAGTGATGCTTCCAGACACATTCTAAACATGGTGGAGACTTAGAGGACTGTAGCATCTAATGATGAAGCATTATGGAGTCTTAAAGGAGGACTGTAGCATCTAATGATGAACCATTATGGAGTCTTAACCTGTTTGGGATAGGGGGCAGTATTTTCACGTCTGGATGAAAAGCGTTCCCAAAGTAAACTACCTGCTACCTGCCCAGAAGCTAGGATATGCATATAATTGGTAGGTTTGGATAGAAAACACTCTAAAGTTTCTAAAACTGTTAAAATAATGTCTGTGTGTATATCATAACTTATTTGGCAGGTGAAACCCCGAGGACAAACCATCCAGGAGGAATTTTTTGTTGTTGAGGTGACTCTGTTTTCAAATGGTTTTGTGTGGCACTTGGTTGCAGTTCCTATTGCTTCCACTAGATGTCAACAGTCTTTAGAAATTGGTTGATGTTTTTCTTTAGAGAAATGAAGAAGTTCGGCTATTCAGAACGAGGGTCCAGCCTAGTGCTCTCTAATGTTTTGATGCGCGCTCCAGGTCACGCGCTTCACGTTGTTTTTATCCGGTATTGAACACAGTTTATCCCATCTTAAATTTTCTCGATTATTTACGTTTTAAAATACCTAAAGTTTGGTTTAGGAAAGTTGTTTCAAATGTTTGGACAGCATTTACAGGTATCGTATTAGATATTTTGTAGTCATGCTGGGTGAGTTGGAACCAGTGTTTTTTTTAAATCAAACGCGCCAAATAAATGGACATTTTGGAGATATAACAACGAAATTAATTGAACAAAAGGACCATTTGTGATGTTTATGGGACATATTGGAGTGCCAAAAGAAGAAGCTCTTCAAAGGTAAGGCACGAATTATATCATTATTTCTGAGGTTTGTGTCGTGCCTGGCGGGTTGAAATATGATTGTCATGTGTTTGTTTGATGGGGTGCTTTCCTCAGATAATCGCATGGTTTGCTTTTGCCGTAAAGCCTTTTTGAAATCTGACACGGTGACTAGATTAACAAGAAGTTAAGCTTTGCACTTGTGAATGTATGAAAGTTAAATATTTCTAATAAAAAAAAAAATACTTTGCACTCTGCAATTTCACCGGATGTTGTCAACGTTCCGCTAGCAGGTTTTAATGTGTTTGAACCTTTTGGAACTACTCCTCCCGGATCCGGGAGAATTGTCATCAACTACACTAATTAGCATAACGCAACGGACAAAAAATCTTACTAGATAATATTCATGAAATCACAAGTGAAATATAGTGAAACACAGCTTAGCCTTTTGTTAATCACCCTGTCATCTCAGATTTTGAAATTATGCTTTACAGCCAAAGCAAGACAAGCATTTGTGTAAGTTTATCGATAGCCATATCAACCGGGACAATTGGCTTTTCACTAAGAGCGAGAGGCACAATGGCCGCCTTTGTCTATTACGCACAAATCAATCTGAGAGCCACCACCTGACCACTGACGCAATGTTGTCGTTCACGCTCATTTTTCAAAACAAAAGCCTGAAACCATGTCTAGTGACTGTAGACACATTAGGGAAGCCATAGAAAAAGGAATCTGGTTGATATCCCTTTCAATGGTCAATAGGGATGCATAGGAACGCAGAGGCTTCAAAATAAGAGTCACTTCCTGATTGGATTTTTCTCAGGCATTCGCCTGCAATATCAGTTCTTTTATATTCACAGACAATATTTTTACAGTTTTGGAAACTATAGTGTTTTCTATCCTAAGCTGTCAATTATATGCATATTCTAGCACCTGGTCCTGAGAAATAGCCCGTTTACTTTGGGAATGTTATTTTTCCAAAAATGAAAATAGTGCCCCCTAGTTTCAAGAGTTAATGTGCCATAACAGGTTTTTAATGTGTTTGAGCCAATCAGTTGTGTTGTGACAAGGTAGGGGGGTATACAGAAGATAGCCCTATTGGGTAAAAGGTGAAGTCCATATTATGTCAAGAACAGCTCAAAAAAGCAAAGAGAAGCAACAGTCCATCATTACTTTAAGGACCACCACAAGAATGGAAGATCCAGAGTTACTTCTGATGCATAAGTTCATTAGAGTTACCAGACTTAGAAATTGCAGCCCAAATAAATACTTCACAAAGTTCAAGCAACAGACACATCTCAACATCATCGGTTCAGAGGAGACTGCGTTAATCAGGCTTTTATGGTCGAATTGCTGCAAGGAAACCACTACTAAAGGACACCAATAGGAAGAAGAGACTTGCTTGGGCCAAGAAACACGAGCAATGGACATGAGACCGGTGGATATCTGTCTGATGAGTCCAAATTTGAGTATTTGGTTCCGAGCGTCATGTCTTTGTGAGACGAGGAGTAGATGAACAGATTATCTCCGCATGTGTGGTTCCCACCGTGAAGCATGGAGGAGGAGATGTGATGGTGTGCGGGTGCTTTGCTATTGACAATGTCAGTGATTTATTTATTCAAGTCACACTTAACCAGCATGACTACCACAGCATTCTGCAGCGATATGCCATCCCATCTGGTTTGGGCTTAGTCCCACTGTCATTTGTTTTTCAACAGGACAATGACCCAACACACCTCCAGGCTGTGTAAGAGCTATTTGACCAAGATGGAGTGCTGCATCAGATGACCTGGCCTCGACCTCACCCAAAAGGAAAAGCAGCCTACAAGTTCTCAGCATATATGGGAACTCCTACAGGACTGTTGGAAAAGGATTCCAGGTGAAGCTGGTTGAGAGAAAGCAAGGGTGGCAACTTTTGAAGAATAAAATATATATTTTATTTTAACACTTGTGGTTACTACATGATTCCATGTGTTTTTTAATCATTTTGATGTCTTCTCCATTATTTTGCTATGTAGAAAATAGTAAAAATAAAGAAAAACCCTTGAATGAGTAGGTGAGTCCAACCTTTTGACTGGTACTGTACATTAAATTCCCTGACAACAGCTCCAGTGGACATTCCTGCAGTCAGCATGCCAATTGCCCGCTCCCTCAGAGATCTGTGGCATTGTTGTGTGACCAAACTGCACATTTTCGAGTAGCCTTTTATTACCCCCAGGACAAGGTACATCTGTGTAATAACCAAGCTGTTCAATCAGCTTCTTGATATGCCACACCTGTCAGGTGGATGGATTATTTTGGCAAAGAATAAATGTTGACTAACAGGGATGTAAAAAATTCTGCAATCTTTTTTTTTCAGCTCATGAAACATCCAACACTTTACATGTTGCGTTTATATTTTTGTTTATTGTAGTTACTATCAGTTTTAGGAACATTTTACCCAAATATTTCACCTTATTTTTGACTTTTTCACAAAATATGACATCAGCGATAATCAAAATGTTGAAAATCTGTGAATGTCTAAATAAGAAATTGGTCCAATTAAACAGCAATGTGTCGAACCCTTTCAACAACGGGGAGATGTTACTGATGTGCTTTGTATCTTCGACGTAAAAACAAGTTTTGGACTTCCACACAAAATTACTTCTTTAGTTATTTTATGTTTAAGGAAGTGTGTAGGTCACATTCTGTATCATACAGC
This sequence comes from Oncorhynchus mykiss, assembly GCF_057628025.1. NCBI lineage: Eukaryota > Metazoa > Chordata > Actinopteri > Salmoniformes > Salmonidae > Oncorhynchus > Oncorhynchus mykiss. The sequence continues at coordinate 5,199,111 of NC_143034.1, forward strand.
TATGAATGTTATATATTTAGAACCACCTGTTCAATTTGAATCCAGCGACGTCTGTGTCTTCAGTGTCCTAGAACTGTCTAGGTTTTTGTGTTCTGACTTGTAAAACAGGATGAATAAAATAAGTAATGTAAACATAGCAGTAATTACCAGGAAGCTCTACATTTGTTTTAAAATCACACTAAGATTGTTAAAACTGGCCTCGGGTTATTGAGAGATCTGATTTAGGATTTACCCTCGTAGCAAGGTTGTTTTATCACGTGGTTTCATTCGGGTCTCTATTTAAAAATAACACTGTCTTTGGCAGGAGAAAGGCCAGACTCGGAGGAACCAGAGCCAGGGACGTCCAAACTAGCAAGACGACACCACTGCTCCCACTGTGGAAAGAGTTGTAACCGGTTATGGGACCTGAAACAACATGAGAGAATACACACAGGAGAGAAGCCTTACCACTGCTCCCAATGTGGAAAGTGTTTCAACCAGAGAGTATACCTGAAACAACATGAGAGAATACACACAGGGGAGAAGCCTTACCACTGCTCCCAGTGTGGAGAGCGTTTCAACTGGAAATCAAACCTGAAAGCCCATGAGAGAATACACACAGGAGAGAAGCCTTACCACTGCTCCCAATGTGGAAAGTGCTTCAACCAGTCGGGGGACCTGAAACAACATGAGAGAATACACACAGGAGAGAAGCCTTACCACTGCTCCCAGTGTGGAAAGAGTTTTCGCCGGAAAGCACACCTGAAACAACATGAAAGAATACACACAGGAGAGAAGCCTTACCACTGCTCCCAGTGTGGAAAGAGTTTACGCCGGAAAGCACACCTGAAACAACATGAAAGAATACACACAGGGGAGAAGCCTTACCACTGCTCCCAGTGTGGAGAGCGTTTCAACTGGAAATCAAACCTGAAAGCCCATGAGAGAATACACACAGGAGAGAAGCCTTACCACTGCTCCCAATGTGGAAAGTGTTTCAACCAGAGAGTAAACCTGAAACAACATGAAAGAATGCACACAGGAGAGAAGCCTTACCACTGCTCCCAGTTTGGAAAGAGTTTCAACCATCCAGGGAAGCTGAAAGCTCATGAAAGAATACACACAGGAGAGAAGCCTTACCACTGCTCCCAGTGTGGAAATTGTTTCAACTGGAAATCAAACCTGAAAGCCCACGAGAGAATACACACAGGAGAGAAGCCTTACCACTGCTCCCAATGTGGAAAGTGTTTCACCCGGTCGGAGATGCTGAAAGCTCATGAAAGGATACACACAGGAGAGAAGCCTTACCACTGCTCCCAGTGTGGAAAGCGTTTCAACTGGAAATCAAACCTGAAAGCCCACGAGAGAGTACACACAGGAGAGAAGCCTTACCACTGCTCCCAATGTGGAAAGTGTTTCACCCGGTCGGGGATGCTGAAAGCTCATGAGAGAATACACACAGGAGAGAAGCCTTACCACTGCTCCCAATGTGGAAAGTGTTTCAACCAGAGAGGAAACCTGAAACAACATGAAAGAATACACACAGGAGAGAAGCCTTACCACTGCTCCCAGTGTGGAAAGTGCTTCAACCAGTCGGGGGACCTGAAACAACATGAGAGAATACACACAGGAGAGAAGCCTTACCACTGCTCCCAATGTGGAAAGTGTTTCAACCGGTCAGGGGAGCTGAAACGACATGAGAGAATACACACAGGGCAGAAGCCTTACCACTCCTCCCAGGGTGCAAAGCTTTTGCCCATTTAGGAAGCCTGAAAGAACACATTAGACTGCACACAGAGGAGAAGGCTTATAAAGGCTCAAACTGTGGGAAAACATATTACTCATAACAGTCATTTAAATGTCATTAGAGAATCCACACAGGAGAGAGAAATTACTTCTCTTAGCGTGTATGTTGATATTTCACATCACATTGACTTAAAATTCATCAGAGAACATACACAGTGCTCCCGTTGTCTTATATTGTTGACTGACAATATGTTTACCTGTCTTTACCATATGAAATTAAATGGTACAGGGTATACTCAAACATATATTTGTTTGTTTCTATTAGAAGACATGAAGTGAATATGGAGTATGTCAGTTTGAATATAAAGAAGATCAGGTTCCTTCTTTTAAACTGTCCTTTTTTAAACTCTTTGTGTTTATCTGGGTGTGTCATTCCTCCAGCACTACAGATAATACAGTGATATTTGGATGTGATGCATTAGTTCCATTGTTGACATTTGCATTGTTGGCCCACTGCTGATTTAATGAAATGAAAATGTTCAGACTCTGTAATGGAAAATGTTAATTGTTTGTGTGTCCACATAACTGAGTATGTGACTAACCTTGTGAAACTGTCCTATTATAAGCTCCTGTTCTTGGGAGTATCATTCTGTGTTGCAAACCAATTTGCACCTGTGTCCTTGTATGAATAAAGTCCCGCCCAGGAACAGGAAACTATAAAGATATGTGCTCATCACCCAATGCTTCAGGAATTCAGACTGTCTACACTGCGCTGTGTAACTCTGTTATTCTCTCTGAGCTCAGAAATAAAGAATCTTGGTTTGACTTGGACTCCAGCAGATCCTTATTTTATAATATCCACCACAACTCTCCCACAGATTGCTGTTTATCATTGTCTCAATGAAGAGTTCCTCTTTCGACTTTCCTGGGGGCATTTACAACGCTCCCACTGGTTGAATAAACATTGTTACCCGATTGATGAGATTATTATGGATGAGAGCAATTATTTTATTTGTCAAATTGCAACCAAGCATCGGTCATCATGTCACCCTCAAAATGTATTGGAATGGAGCATCAAGCTCATTACATGTAGTTTCACCACCCTGTGAAGTTCATAACTTATTTAATCTGTAGCCTAATAAACTACATGGTTTTCCAACTTTTAGAGGGAGGACCACACAACATATCATCGCGTGACTCCAAGTTAACTAAGACATGATGGTTATTATATAAATATTTGTACATAAAGGAGTTTCCACCTCCATTTCTCACTAAAACGTTTTTACTGACACAACCCACCATGTCAAACGAACTAACTGTCTGTCGCCATTTACAAAAATGTTCAGGCATATCCTGTTTCCATCAGCCCAGTCATTACTTTTGAAATGGTTGGATCAATATCCACCTTCATGATGTGGATGATTTGGAATGTCTGAGTACTTCTATATGATGTCATAATTCACCCCTCTGATAATCAAGTGATATTTGGAATGTCTGAGTAGTTCTATATGATGTCATAATACACCCCTCTGATAGTGATACATTTGTTACTTACAGGGCACCACTGCCCCTGACCAGCTGAATGCAGGTGGGCTCTCCTGTCAACATGGGGCTCCTGCTGCAGGTAGCCTAGCGGTTAACAGTGTTGGGCCAGTAACTGAAAGATCCCTTGTTTGAATCCCAGAGAGGACTAGGTGGAAAATCTGTCAATGTGCCCTTGAGGGCTGCAACAGGAGCCTCATGTTGACAGGAGAGCCCACCTGCACTCAGCTGGCCAGGTGTCTTAACAGGAACAAGCTTGGCACACCTGTATTTTTTCCCATTCTTCTCTGCAGATCCTCTCAACCTCTGTCAGGTTGGATGGGGAGCGTCGCTGCACAGCTATTTTCAGGTCTCTCCAGAGATGTTTGATCGGGTTCAAGTCCAGGCTCTGGCTGGGCCACACAAGGACATTCAGAGACTTGTCCCGAAGCCACTTCTGCGTTGTCTTTTGTCTGTGTGCTTAGGGTTGTTGTTCTGTTGGAAGGTGAACCTTTGCCCCAGTCTGAGGTCCTGAGTGCTCTGGAGCAGGTTTTCATCAATTATCTCTCTGTACTTTATTTTTAATTAATTTATTTATTATTGAACCTTTATTTAACTTGGCAAGTCAGTTAAGAACTGGTTTCTCAAATGATTGCCTCGCCTGGTTCACCAACTACTTCTCTGATAGAGTTCAGTGTGTCAAATCTGAGGGTCTGTTGTCCGGACCTCTGGCAGTCTCTATGGGGGTGCCACAGGGTTCAATTCTTGGACCGACTCTCTTCTCTGTATACATCAATGAGGTCGCTCTTGCTGCTGGTGAGTCTCTGATCCACCTCTACGCAGACGACACCATTCTGTATACTTCCGGCCCTTCTTTGGACACTGTGTTAACAACCCTCCAGGCAAGCTTCAATGCCATACAACTCTCCTTCCGTGGCCTCCAACTGCTCTTAAATACAAGTAAAACTAAATGCATGCTCTTCAACCGATCACTACCTGCACCTACCCGCCTGTCCAACATCACTACTCTGGACGGCTCTGACTTAGAATACGTGGACAACTACAAATACTTAGGTGTCTGGTTAGACTGTAAACTCTCCTTCCAGACCCATATCAAACATCTCCAATCCAAAGTTAAATCTAGAATTGGCTTCCTATTTCGCAACAAAGCATCCTTCACTCATGCTGCCAAACATACCCTTGTAAAACTGACCATCCTACCAATCCTCGACTTTGGCGATGTAATTTACAAAATAGCCTCCAATACCCTACTCAACAAACTGGATGCAGTCTATCACAGTGCAATCCGTTTTGTCACCAAAGCCCCATACACTACCCACCATTGCGACCTGTACGCTCTCGTTGGCTGGCCCTCGCTTCATACTCGTCGCCAAACCCACTGGCTCCATGTAATCTACAAGACCCTGCTAGGTAAAGTCCCCCCTTATCTCAGCTCGCTGGTCACCATAGCATCTCCCACCTGTAGCACACGCTCCAGCAGGTATATCTCTCTAGTCACCCCCAAAACCAATTCTTTCTTTGGCCGCCTCTCTTTCCAGTTCTCTGCTGCCAATGACTGGAACGAACTACAAAAATCTCTGAAACTGGAAACTCTTATCTCCCTCACTAGCTTTAAGCACCAACTGTCAGAGCAGCTCACAGATTACTGCACCTGTACATAGCCCACATATAATTTAGCCCTATCAACTACCTCTTTCCCAACTGTATTTAATTTATTTATTTATTTTGCTCCTTTGCACCCCATTATTTTTATTTCTACTTTGCACATTCTTCCATTGCAAAACTACCATTCCAGTGTTTTACTTGCTATATTGTATTTACCTTGCCACCAAGGCCTTTTTTTGCCTTTACCTCCCTTCTCACCTCATTTGCTCACATTGTATATAGACTTGTTTATACTTTATTATTGACTGTATGTTTGTTTTACTCCATGTGTAACTGTGTTGTTGTATCTGTCGAACTGCTTTGCTTTATCTTGGCCAGGTCGCAATTGTAAATGAGAACTTGTTCTCAACTTGCCTACCTGGTTAAATAAAGGTAAAATAAAATAAAAAAAGAACAAATTCTTATTTACAACGGCGGCCTACCAAAAGGCAAAAGGCCTCCTATGGTGGCTGGGATTCAAAACAAGAATACATCCCTAGCCAAGGTCCTTCTTCAGTGGCTTTTTCCTTGCTGAGCGGCCTTTCAGGTTATGTTGATATAGGACTCATTTTACTATGGATATAGATATTTTTGTACCTGTTTCCTCCAGCATCTTCACAAGGTCTTTTGCTGTTGTTCTGGGATTGACTTGCACTTTTCTTACCAACGTATGTTGATCTCTAGGAGAACAAGTCTCCTTCCTGAGCGGTATGACAGCTGTGTGGTCCCATGGTGTTTATACTTGCGTACTATTGTATGTAAAGATGAACATGGTACCTTCAGGCGTTTGGAAATTTCTCCGAAGGATGAACCAGACCTGTGGAGGTCTACAATTATATTTCTGAGGTCTTGGCTGATTTCTTTTGATTTTCACATGATGTCAAGCAAAGAGGTACTGAGTTTGATGGTAGACCTTGAAATACATCCACAGGTACACCTCCAATTGACTCAAATTATGTCAATTAGCCTATCAGAGGCTTCGAACGCCATGTCATAATTTTCTGGCATTTTCCAAGCTGTTTAAAGGCAAAGTCAACATGTATGTAAACTTCTGACCCAATGGAATTGTGATACAGTGAATTATAAGTGAAATAATCTGTCTGTAAACAATTGTTGGAAAAATGACTTGTGCCATGCACAAAGTAGATGTCCTAACTGACTTGCCAAAACTATAGTTTGTTAACAAGCCATTTGTGGAGTGGTTGAAAACCACTTTAATGACTCCAACCTAAGTGTATGTAAACATCCCTTGTGTAGCCTCCACTCTGTACTGGTACCACCTGTATATAGCCTCCACATTAACTCTGTACTGGTATCTCCTGTATATAGTCTCCACATTGACTCTGTACTGGTATCTCCTGTATATAGCCTCCACATTGACTCTGTACTGGTACCTCCTGTATATAGCCTCCACATTGACTCTGTACCGGTACCTCCTGTATTTAGCCTCCACATTGACTCTGTACTGGTACCCCCTGTGTATAGCCTCCACATTGACTCTGTACTGGTACCTCCTGTATATAGCCTCCACATTGACTCTGTACTGGTACCCCTGTATATAGTCTTCACATTGACTCTGTACTGGTACCCCCTGTATATAGCCTCCACATTGACTCTGTACTGGTACCCCCTGTATATAGCCTCCACATTGACTCTGTACTGGTATCCCCTGTATATAGCCTCCACATTGACTCTGTACTGGTACCCCCTGTATATAGCCTCCACATTGACTCTGTACTGGTACCCCCTGTATATAGCCTCCACATTGACTCTGTACTGGTACCTCCTGTATATAGCCTCCACATTGACTCTATACTGGTACCTCATGTATATAGCCTCCACATTGACTCTGTACTAGTATCCCCTGTATATAGCCTCCACATTGACTCTATACTGGTACCTCCTGTATATAGCCTCCACATTGACTCTATACTGGTACCTCATGTATATAGCCTCCACATTGACTCTATACTGGTACCTCCTGTATATAGCCTCCACATTGACTCTATACTGGTACCTCCTGTATATAGCCTCCACATTGACTCTATACTGGTACCTCCTGTATATAGCCTCCACATTGACTCTATACTGGTACCTCCTGTATATAGCCTCCACATTGACTCTATACTGGTACCTCCTGTATATAGCCTCCACATTGACTCTATACTGGTACCTCCTGTATATAGCCTCCACATTGACTCTGTACTGGTACCTCATGTATATAGCCTCCACATTGACTCTGTACTGGTACCCCCTGTATATAGCCTCCACATTGACTCTGTACTGGTACCTCCTGTATATAGCCTCCACATTGACTCTGTACTGGTACCTCCTGTATATAGCCTCCACATTGACTCTGTACTGGTACCTCCTGTATATAGCCTCCACATTGACTCTGTACTGGTACCCCCTGTATATAGCCTCCACATTGACTCTGTACTGGTACCTCCTGTATATAGCCTCCACATTGACTCTGTACTGGTACCTCCTGTATATAGCCTCCACATTGACTCTGTACTGGTACCCCCTGTATATAACCTCCACATTGACTCTGTACCGGTACCCCCTGTATATAGCCTCCACATTGACTCTGTACTGGTACCTCCTGTATATAGCCTCCACATTGACTCTGTACCGGTACCCGTCCCTCTCCTCGCCCCTACCTGGGCTCGAACCAGGAACACATCGACAACAGCCACACTCGAAGCAGCGTTACCCATTACTCCACAAAAGCCGCAGGCCCTTGCAGAGCAAGGGGAATAACTACTCCAAGTCTCAGAGAGAGTGAAGTTTGAAACGCTATTAGCGTGCGCCCGCTAACTAGCTAGCCTTTGGTCATTAATATGGTCGAATACGGAAACTATCATTTTGAAAACAAAATGTTTATTATTTCAGTGAAATACGGAACCGTTCGGTATTTTATCTAAAGGGTGGCATCCCTAAGTCTAAATATTCTTGTTACATTGCACAACCTTCAATGTTATGTCATAATTACGTAAAGTCCTGGCAAATTAGTTCGCAATGAGCCAGGCTGCCCAAACTGTTGCATCTACCCTGACTCTGCGTGCAATGAACGCAAGAGAAGTGACACAATTTCACCTGGTCAATATTGCCTGCTAACCTGGATTGCTTCTAGCTAAATATGCAGGTTTAAAAATATATACTTCTTTGTATTGATTTTAAGAAAGGCATTGGTGTTTATGGTTAGGTACACATTTGAGCAACGATACACACCGCATCGACAGGACATGCTAGATAAACTAGTAATATCATCACCCATAACTAGTGATTATGATTGATTGATTGTTTTTATAAGAAGTTTAATGCTAGCTAGCAACTTCTACTACATTCGTGTAATAGGCAGGATCCTCGTGGAGTGTAATAAGGCAGGTGGTTAGAGCGCTGGACGAGTTAACTGTAAGGTTGCAAGTTTGGATCCCCCGAGCTGACAAGGTGAAATTCTAGCGTTCTACCCCTGGACAAGGCAGTTAACCCACCGTTCCAAGGCCGTTCCAAGGCCGTCATTGAAAATAAGAATGTGTTCTTAACTGACTTGCCTAGTTAAATAAAGATTAAATAAAGGTGTACAATTTTTTACATTTTGTATAAATTGTTTATACAAACTTGAAATCGGCCCAAATTAATCGGTCTACGTCTAATATGAAGTATGTCAGTTTCAATGTTACGGTCTTTGATTCAATTATATTTCTGAAACTCAGGCTGTGTGTGTTTATCTGCGTCATTTCTTGATCATTCCTTGTGGTCCTGTAGCTCAGTTGGTGGAGTATAGTGCTTGTTAAACCAGGGTAGTGGGTTTGATTCCTGGGACCACCCATATGTTAATTGTTTGCAAACATTACTGCAAATCCCTTTAGATAAAAGTGTCTGCTAAATGGCAGATATATCCACTGATTATACCAAACATTTCGAACACCTTCCTAATATGAAGTTGGACCCTCCTCTTTCTCCCTCAGATTAGCCTCAATTCGTCGGGGCATGGACTCTACAAGGTGTCGAAAGCTTTCCACAGGGATGCTGGCCCATGTTGACTCCAATGCTTCCCACACAAGTTGGCTGGATGTCCTTTGGGTGCAGGGGAGGCTCCTCAGAGGAGGAAGGGGACGCTCCTGAGAGGAGGAAGGGGAGCTTCCTCAGAGGAGAAAGGGGAGGCTCCTCAGAGGAGGAAGTGGAGGCTCCTGAGAGGAGGAAGGGGAGGACCCTCCTCAGTGATTTTCATAAAAATAAAAATGATAAAACATGTAAAAAAGTTTAATCCTTTTTAGATATCTTTCCAATACACAAGTGTAGTGTAGTGTATTGTTTCCAAACTGCGTTACCCACTCCAGACAGCAGACGGCGATGAGCGTCTTTCAGGTGATGATTCTTCCGTGACGTATATTGGACTGGACGGACGCTTCTTCAGGAACAACAACGCGGCTACTCTTTCAACCACCTCGGTAGCTTGCTAGCCAACATAAAAGTGAAAGATTGACGATTTAGACCATCTTAATGTACATTATCTAATCTCGGTGTTTTAAACACAGTTCTGTTGACGTATTAACTGGTTAACTGTAACCTAATTTGCAAACTTGTTAAAGATTGATGCTGAGCCTAGCACTAGGCTATTCGCTAATGCTAACGAGCTAGCGAACATCCCTGACCATGAGTTCATTAAAGTACTCATCCCCTGCTATAGAAGAGGAGGTCTGCTGTTTGCAGAAAGAAGCTCTGGCAATGAACATTGAAGAAGAGGTTACAGTGAAAGAAGAGAAAGAACCTTTTAGAATGAAAAAGGAGGAAGAGGAGACTGTTATAGTGAAAGAAGAAGATGCTGTTATAGTGAAAGAACCTTTTAGAATGAAAAAGGAGGAAGAGGAGACTGTTATAGTGAAGGAAGAAGATGCTGTTATAGTGAAAGAACATTTCAGAATGAAAAAGGAGGAAGAGGAGGCTGTTATAGTGATAGAAGAGAATGAACCTTTTAGAGAGGAAGAGGATGCTGTCTCAATAACGGTGAAGGAGGAAGACGTTTTGGGAGTGAAAGAGGAGGAGACAGAATATCCGATTACCATCAGTGAGTACTGTCTTAAAAACAGGAGCACAAACTATGCAGTTGTTGAACTAATGTGTGGTTTTTAAGGGGCATTCTACTGAAGTTCTACACTTGAATATGTTGTTCAGTACTATATCAATTGTTAAAGGGTCAATCTGCCATTGGTTCATATATTTTAGGGACTTTTCAATTAGATGTATTGCATTCTCCATGTTGTCTATATTAAAGTTCCCCTCATCTAGTATAACAGGCTTTTAAAATTCAATATTGAAGCATATGTTCTACTTAAAATATCAAAGGGAGTTTACTACTCATTTTGATGTTCTCGTTCACACAGGAGAGAGACATGACTATGGTGGATCCTCTGGGGAGCCTCAACAACATCCTGATGCTGACGAGGCAGAGAAGAGTCTCTCCAGATCAGAACACCAGATGGTACAGCTTGGTCTGGTCTAGCATACAGCTTGGTCTGGTCTAGCATACAGCTTGCTCTATCTGGGTCTGGGCTGGGTTTCTGTAAAGCACATAATGACATGTGTCTGTGTCCCCTCTTTATGGTTACTAGGACAACGCTAGCCCTTCCTCCCTCCCGGAGTCCCCGCGTCGTGCCTCTCCCGGTAGCACCTTACTGCTGGGTATGAAGAGGTTGTCTGTGCTGCTGGTGGACTGCAGGAAAAAAATGGGGCTGAGTGGAACTGTGAGAGGAGGAGAAGAGAAGAAAGGATCAGATTTGACTCATCAAAGTAAGTGCTGTAGTTTAGTTTGAACAAATACAATAGATCTGCCCACTGGTATCTGTTACCAGGATAACCAGCAGAGTTCTGTTAGTTGACAGGAAGATAGACTGGTGTATATGGATGTTATGAATATCATAACACTGAAAAAGGATTCTGCCAATGAAAAGAGAGGAACCAATAGACCATATAAAACCTTGATGAAAGTTAGCTTTGGAGAGAAAGTTTCAAGATGATCCAATGTAAGGTGCTTGTTTTACAAAAACTTTTCCTTAAAACATTATGGATGTTACATTGCCTGTCGCAGTCAACGCCCCTATCTTTAAAAGACTGTAGAACAGGCAAACTAAACTCAAGACTTTGGTCATTAATTAACTAGTACTGAAGAAAAGCTGTGATCAGGCTGCCCACTCAAGCAAAAGCTTCAAACTGTAACCAGTGCCGGCAACCTTGTTCAGGTTATCAATCAACCTACCAGGGTAGTTACAAACAGTAGAGGAATGAAATCATCAACATGGTTTGATCATATCTTTACTAATGCTGCAGAAATGGGTTTTAAAGCAGTGTCCAGATCCATCAGATGTAGTGATCACAATATAGTAGCCATGTCTAGGAAAACCACCGTTCCAAAGGCTGGGACTAATATTGTGTACCGTAATTTCCGGACTATAAGCCGCTACTTTATTCCCAACCTTTGAACCTCGCGGTTTATACAATGACGCGGCTAATTTATGGATTTTTCCCGCTTTCACAAGATTCATGCCGCCAAAAAACTGAGCACCGTCACATAATGTGACGTAAATCGAGCGCGCTCAAACTTCCCATCATTCTGATTACGGTAGTAATTTTTGTCACCCTCATCATGGCAAAGACACGGAGAAATGCATATGATGCAGCTTTCAAGTTAAAGGCGATCGATCTGGCTGTTGGAAAAGGAAATGGAGCTGCTGCACGGGAGCTTGGCCTTAATGAGTCGATGATAAGACGTTGGAAACAGCAGCGTGAGGAACTGACTCAGTGCAAAAAGACAACAAAAGCTTTCAGAGGGAAGAAAAGCAGATGGCCCAAAGTATTTGCAGCCACTCGACATCAGTGTAAATCGTGCATTTAAGGTGGCGCTCCTTGTTCAGTGGGAGGCTTGGATGACAAGTGGGGAGAAATCCTTCACTAAAATGGGCCGCATGCGAAGAGCAACTTATGGTCCAGTCTGCCAGTGGGTCCTGACAGCGTGGAGCATTGTCAAAAAATCCACTATCATCAACGGGTTTCGAAAGGCTGGACTGCTGCGTGTTGAAGGGCAGCATGAGCTCAGCGGGGTATTTGCCTCCGGATGAAAGTGACGAGAGCGACAATGAAAACGATCCAACATCGGATGAAGAAATTCTGAGGCTATTCATCTCCGACACCGAAGGAGATGACTTCAGTGGTTTCAGTGCACAGGAGGAGGAAGATAGTGACCAAGTTAATTTGTTTCAATGTACCGGTAAGCACCTGCGGCTTATAGACATGTGCCGATATTGCCATTCCTATTTGCCTTGTCTTTATTTTAAGCCTACTAGAAAGTGTGTGCCCTCAGGCCTGGAGGGAAGCTAAAGTCATTCCACTACCCAAGAATAGTAAAGCTCCCTTTACTGGCTTAAATAGCTGACCAATCAGCCTGTTACCAACCCTTACAATTTTGGGAAAAAAATATTTGACCAGATACAATGCTGTTTTACATTAAACAAATATAGACTTTTAGCTTATAGGGAAGTTCATTCAACAAGCACAGCACTTGCAAATGACTGTTTGGCTGAGCGAAATTGATGATAAAAATATTGTTGGGGCTGTTTTGTTTGACTTCGGTTCGGCATTTGACATTATCGATCATAGTCTGCTGCTGAAAAAACGTATGGCTTTACACCCCCTGCTATATTGTGGATAAAGAGTTTTTCTTTTAAAATGTAACCTTTATTTAACTAGGCAAGTCAGTTAAGAACAAATTATTATTTTCAATTATTTTTTCCATTATTTTTTTCAATTACGACAGAGTTTTTTACCTTGTCAACTCGGGGATTCGATCCAGCAATCTTTCGGTTACTGGCCTAAATCTCCAACCACTAGGCTACCTGCCGCCCCAGAGCTACAAAATCAAGTTTGAATCAGGAATTCCCCAGGGCAGCTGTTTGGCACCTACTTTTTTCAATCTTTACCAACAACATGCCAATGACATTTGAGTAAAGCCAGTGAGTCTATGTATGCGGATGACTCAACACTGTACACGTCAGCTACTACAGCGACTGAAATGACTGCAACACTTAACATAGAGCTGCAGTTAGTTTCAGAATGGGTGGCAAGGAATAAGTTAGTCCTAAATATTTCTGATTACCTTAAGTTACATGGCCTACTACGCTAATTCTGTAGCGGTATTGTTAGAGGGGGGTAAATATGAAGATTTTGTTGGTGCGCCAGGCAGGTATTAACCCTAGTTATTGAAGTTAGTTATTACCTATTATAACATTATTATTAATATTAATAAAACCGAAAGGATGAGAGTATAATATATAGAGTAGCGCTTCCAGACACATTCTAAACATTATGGAGACTTAAAGGAGGACTGTAGCATCTAATTATGAAACATTATGGAGTCTTAAAGGAGGACTGTAGCATCATGAGGTAATCACCGGGAATTAATTTCAATTAACATGTATGCCTTTTTAGAAGTTAAGTTGTGGAATTTCATTCCTTATAACCTGTTTTCGATAGGGGGCAGTATTTTCACGTCCGGATGAAAAGCGTTCCCAAAGTAAACTACCTGCTACCTGCCCAGAAGCTAGGATATTCATAGAATTGGTAGGTTTGGATAGAAAACACTCTAAAGTTTCTAAAACTGTTAAAATAATGTCTGTGCGTATAACATAACTTATTTGGCAGGTGAAACCCTGAGGACAAACCATCCAGGAGGAATTTGTTGTTGTTGAGGTGACTCTGTTTTCAAATGGTTTTCTGTGGCACTTGGTTGCAGTTCCTATTGCTTCCACTAGTTGTCAACAGTCTTTAGAAATTGGTTGATGTTTTTCGGTAGAGAAATGAAGAAGTTCGGTTATTCAGAACGAGGGTCCAGCCTAGTGCTCTCTAATGTTTTGATGCGCGCTCCAGGTCACGCGCTTCATGTTGTTTTTATCCGGTATTGAACACAGTTTATCCCATCTTAAATTTTCTCTATTATTTACGTTTTAAAATACCTAAAGTTGGATTAGGAAAGTTGTTTGAAATGTTTGGACAGCATTTACAGGTATCGTATTAGATGTTTTGTAGTCATGCTGGGCGAGTTGGAACCAGTGTTTTTTTTAAATCAAACGCGCCAAATAAATTGACATTTTGGAGATATAATGACGGAATTAATCGAACAAAAGGACCATTTGTGATGTTTATGGGACATATTGGAGTGCCAACAGAAGAAGCTCTTCAAAGGTAAGGCACAAATTATATTGTTATTTCTGAGGTTTGTGTCGCGCCTGGCGGGTTGAAATATGATTGTCGTGTGTTTGTTTGATGGGGTGCTGTCCTCAGATAATCGCATGGTTTGCTTTTGCCGTAAAGCCTTTTTGAAATCTGACATGGTGGCTAGATTAACAAGAAGTTAAGCTTTGCTCTTGTGAATGCATGAAAGTTAAATATTTCTAATAAATAAAAAAATACTTTGCACTCTGCAATTTCACCGGATGTTGTCAACGTTCCGCTAGCGGAATCCCTAGCCAAACAGGTGTCAACGGACAAAAAATCTTAATATAAAATATTCATATTCATGAAATCACAAGTGAAATATAGTGAAACACAGCTTAGCCTTTTGTTAATCACCCTGTCATCTCAGATTTTGAAATTATGCTTTACAGCCAAAGCAAGACAAGCATTTGTGTAAGTTTATCGATAGCCTAGCATAGCATTATGTCCAGCTAGCAGCAGGGAGCTTGGTCACGAAAATCAGAAAAGCAATCAAATTAAATCGTTTACCTTTGATGAGCTTCGGATGTTTTCACCCACGAGACTCCCAGTTAGACAGCAAATGTTAATTTTGTTCCATAAAGATGATTTATTATAGCCAAAATACCTCAGTTTTGTTGAGAAATCCACCGGAAGTTGCGGTCATGACAACGCCGAAAAAAACTCAAAATTTGATCCATAATATCGACAGAAACATGGCAAACCTTTTTTTATAATCAATCCTCTAGGTGTTTTTCAAATATCTATTCGATAATATATCAACCGGGACAATTGGCTTTTCACTAGGAGCGAGAGGCACAAGGGCCGCCTTTGTCTATTACGGACAAATCACTCTGAGAGTCACCACCTGACCACTGACGCAATGTTGTCGTTCACGCTCATTTTTCAAAATAAAAACCATGTCTAGTGACTGTAGACACATTAGGGAAGCTATAGAAAAAGGAATCTGGTTGATATCCCTTTCAATGGTCAATAGGGATGCATAGGAACGCAGAGGTTTCAAAATGAGAGTCACTTCCTGATTGGATTTTTCTCAGGCTTTCACCTGCAATATCAGTTCTGTTATATTCACAGACAATATTTTTACAGTTTTGGAAACTTTATAGTGTTTTCTATCCTAAGCTGTCAATTATATGCATATTCTAGCACCTGGTCCTGAGAAATAGCCTGTTTACTTTGGGAACGTTATTTTTCCATAAATTAAAATAGTGCCCCCTAGTTTCAAGAGTTAATGTGCCATAACAGGTTTTAATGTGTTGAGCCAATCAGTTGTGTTGTGACAAGGTATGGGGGTATACAGAAGATAACCCTATTGGGTAAAAGGTGAAGTCCATATTATGTCAAGAACAGCTCAAATAAGCAAAGAGAAGCAACAGACCATCATTACTTTAAGGACCACCACAATAATGGAAGACCCATAGTTACTTCTGATGCATAAGTTCATTAGAGTTACCAGACTTAGAAATTGCAGCCCAAATAAATGCTTCACAAAGTTCAAGCAAGAGACACATCTCAACATCATCGGTTCAGAGGAGACTGCGTGAATCAGGCCTTCATGGTCGAATTTCTGCAAGGAAACCACTACTAAAGGACACCAATAAGAAGAAGAGACTTGCTTGGGCCAAGAAACATGAGCAATGGACATTAGACCGGTGAATATCTGTCCTTGGGTTTGATGAGTCCAAATTTGAGTATTTGGTTCCGAGCGTCATGTCTTTGTGAGACGAGGAGTAGATGAACAGATTATCTCCGCATGTGTGGTTCCCACCGTGAAGCATGGAGGAGGAGATGTGATGGTGTGCGGGTGCTTTGCTATTGACAATGTCAGTGATTTATTTATTCAAGTCACACTTAACCAGCATGACTACCACAGCATTCTGCAGCGATATGCCATCCCATCTGGTTTGGGCTTAGTCCCACTGTCAATTGTTTTTCAACAGGACAATGACCCAACACACTTCCAGGCCGTGTAAGAGCTATTTGACCAAGAAGGAGAGTGATGGAGTGCTGCATCAGATGACCTGGCCTACACAATCCCCCGTCCTCAACCAAATCGAGATAGTTTGGGATGAGTTGGATCGCAGAGTAAAGGAAAAGCAGCCTACAAGTTCAAAATGTTGAAAATCTGTGAATGTCTAAATAAGAAATTGGTCCATTTAAACAGCAATGTTTCGAACCCTTTCAACAACGGGGAGATGTTACTGATGTGCTTTGTATCTGACGTAAAAACAAGTTTTGGACTTCCACACAAAATTAATTCTTTAGTTATTTTATGTTTAAGGAAGTGTGTAGGTCACATTATGTATCATACAGCTATGAATGTTATATATTTAGAACCAACTGTTCAATTGGAATCCAGCGACGTCTGTGTCTTCAGTGTCCTAGAACTGTCTAGGTTTTTGTGTTCTGACTTGTAAAACAGGATGAATAAAATAAGTAATGTAAACATAGCAGTAATTACCGGGAAGCTCTGC
The DNA here is from genome assembly GCF_057628025.1 of Oncorhynchus mykiss. Taxonomy (NCBI): domain Eukaryota; kingdom Metazoa; phylum Chordata; class Actinopteri; order Salmoniformes; family Salmonidae; genus Oncorhynchus; species Oncorhynchus mykiss. The sequence goes on from NC_143034.1 coordinate 5,215,766, forward strand.
ATTTGTTTTAAAATCACACTAAGATTGTTAAAACTGGCCTCAGGTTATTGAGAGATCTGATTTAGGATTTACCCTCGTAGCAAGGTTGTTTTATCATGTGGTTTCATTCGGGTCTCTATTTAAAAATAACACTATCTTTGGCAGGAGAAAGACCAGACTCAGAGGAACCAGAGCCAGGGACGTCCAAACCAGCAAGACGACACCAGTGCTCCCACTGTGGAAAGGGTTGTAACCGGTTATGGGACGTGAAACAACATGAGAAAATACACACAGGGGAGAAGACTTACCACTGCTCCCAGTGTGGAAAGAGTTTTAACCAGAAAGCACACCTGAAAGCTCATGAGAGAATACACACAGGGGAGAAGCCTTACCACTGCTCCCAGTGTGGAAAGTGTTTCAACCGGCCAGGGCATCTGAAACTGCACGAGAGAATACACACAGGGGAGAAGCCTTATCACTGCTCCCGGTGTGGAAATAGTTTTAACGATTTAGGGAAACTGAAACGACATGAGAGAATACACACAGGGAAGCCTTATCACTGCTCCCAGTGTGGAAAGAGTTTTATCGGTTTAGGGAAACTGAAACGACATGAGAGAATACACACAGGGGAGAAGCCTTACCACTGCTCCCAGTGTGGGAAGGGTTTTAATGAGAAATCAAACCTGAAAGTTCACGAGAGAATACACACAGGGGAGAAGCCTTACCACTGCTCCCAGTGTGGAAAGAGTTTTAACAATTTAGGGACCCTGAAACAACATGAGAGAATACACACAGGGGAGAAGCCTTGCCACTGCTCCCAGTGTGGAAAGAGTTTTAACAATTTAGGGAACCTAAAACAACATGAGAGAATACACACAGGGGAGAGGCCTTACCACTGCTACCAGTGTGGAAAGTGTTTCATCCGGTCAAAGGAGCTGAAAAGACATGAGAGAATACACACAGGGGAGAAGCCTTATCACTGCTCCCAGTGTGGAAAGAGTTTTAACAATTTAGGGAACCTGAAACATCATGAGAAAATACACACAGGTGAGAAGCCTTACCACTGCTCCCAGTGTGGAAAGTGTTTCAACCGGTCAGGGGGGCTGAAACGACACGAGAGAATACACACAGGGGAGAAGCCTTTCCACTCCTCCCAGGGTGCAAAGCTTTTGCCCATTTAGGAAGCCTGAGAGAACACATGAGACTGCACACAGAGGAGAATGCTGACAAAAGGCCAGACTGTGAGAAAACATATTACTCATAACAGTCACTTAAACGTCTTTAGAGAATCCACACAGGAGAGAGAAATGACTTCTCTTAGCGTGTATATTGATATTTCACATCACATTGACTTAAAATTCATCAGAGAACACACACAGTGCTCCCGTTGTCTTATATTGTACACTGACAATGTGTTAACCTGTTTTTACCATATTAAATTGTTTCTTCCAATTATTGATAAACATGTACCTGTTAAGAAACTGACTGTTAGAACTGTTAAGGCTCCATGGATTGATGAGGAATTTAAAAACTGTATGGTCATTGGTAAAAATAGAAAAGAGTTGAGGTCCTGGAAAGAGTTTTAACCAGAAAGGACACCTGAACCAACAGGGGAAAATACACACAGGGGAGAAGCCTTAACACTGCTTAACACTGCGATTTGGTTGGGTTGTGTATCGGAGGACGCATGACTTTGACCTTCGTCTTTCCCGAGCCCGTACGGGAGTTGTAGCGATGAGACAAGATTGTAGCTACTAACAATTAGATACCACGATATTGGGGAGAAAAAGGGAGGTAAAATTAAACATTTTAAAAATTAAAACACATGAGACTGCACACAGGGGAGAAGCTTTACCACTGCTCCCAGTGTGCAAAGCGTTTGCCCATTTAGGAAGCCTGAAAGAATACATGAGAAGGCTTACAAAATACTCAGACTGTGGGAAAACATATTACTCATCACAGTCACTTCAACGTCATAAGAGAATCCACACAAAAGAGAAGAATTACTTGTAATATTGATATTTCACATCACATTGACTTAAAATGAATCAGAGAACATACACAGTGCTCCTGTTGTCTTATATTGTTGACTAAGAATGTGTTTACTTGTTTTTACCAGATGAAAGTGAATTGTACAAAGTATACTTAAACATATAGTTGTTTGTTTCTATTAGAAAACATGAATTGAATATGGAGTCTGTCAGTTTGAATATAAAGAAGATCAGGTTCCATGTGTTTAAATGGTCCTTTTTTTAAACTCTGTGTGTTTATCTGGGTGTGTCATTCCTCCAGCACTACAGATAATCAAGTGATATTTGGATGTGATGCATTTGTTCCATTGTTGACATTTGCATTGTTGGCCCACTGATGATTTAATGAAATGAAAATGTTCAGACTCTGTAATGGAAAATGTTAGTTGTTTGTGTGTCCACATAACTGAGTATGTGACTAACCTTGTGAAACTGTCCTATTATAATCTCCTGTTCTTGGGACTATCATTATGTGTTGCAAACCAATTTACACCTGTGTCCTTGTATGAATAAAGTCCCGCCCAGGAATAGGAAACTATAAAGATATGTGCTCATCACCCAATGCTTCAGGAATTCAGACTGTCTACACTGTTCTGTGTAACTCTGTTATTCTCTCTGAGCTCAGAAATAAAGAATCTTGGTTTGACTTGGACTCCAGCAGATCCTTATTTTATAATATCCACCACAACTCTCCCACAGATTGCTGTTTATCATTGTCTCAATGAAGAGTTCCTCTTTCGACTTTCCTGGGGGCATTTACAAACCTCCCACTGGTTCAATAAACGTTGTTACCCGATTGATGAGATTATCATGGGTGAGAGCAATTATTTTATTTGTCAAATGGCAACCAAGCATCGGTCATCATGTCACCAGAATAAGACCCTCAAAGTGTATTGGAATGGAGCATCAAGCTCATCACATGTAGTTTCACCACCCTGTGAAGTTCATAACTTATTTCATCTGTAGCCTAATAAACTACATGGGTTTCCGAATCGTAGTGGGGGAACCACACAAGATATCATCAAGTGACTCCAAGTTAACAAAGATGTGATGGTTGTTATATAAATATTTGCGCATCAAAGAGTTTCCACTGCCATTTCTCGCTTAAACATTTTTACTGACACAAAAAGACAAACAAATTGTCAAACGAAGTAACAAAATGTCACCATTTATTAAAATATTCAGGCATATCCTGTTTCCATCAGCCCGGTCATTACTTTTGAAATGGTTGGATCAATATCCACCTTCATGATGTGGATGAAGCCTGATTTGGAATGTCTGAGTAGTTCTATATGATGTCATAATAGACCCCTCTGATAGTGATACATTTGTTCCATTGTTTCCATGTCAGTTGGTTTCCCACTCTGATGATTTATATCTGACAGAGGGGCTTTAAATGAATAGTATGGTGACATCTTAGTGTGTCTTGAAATAGGATTATTAATCATAAACTCCTACAGCAACAATACACTGCAGCTTTGACATCAAGATGAGAATGGGCTGATGGGTGGTGGTGCTACTCTATAGGTAAGGCTGTTCAATATGAATGTTCAAATAGTCACTTCTAGCCGGCCTCCGCCCAGTATCCTGTCCTGAACTTAGTCACTGTTACTAGCCGTCTACCACCCAGTACTCCACCCTGTATTCTAGTCAAGGCTCATCCTATATAACTACTACTGTACACACCTTTTATATTCATATACGGTCCATAATGTCTAGACACACCATCATATACATTTTAAACAAATGGTATATATTTATATTCCAGACTCTGACATTCCTCGTTCTACCATTTCTATATTTCTAAATCCTTAAAATAAATTGTAGGGAAAATCAGTAGGTCACACAAATGACTATTTCTAAACAAAGATAATAGACAAGTAGAATGGGACAGGTTTCTTATACTATCTTCACCTACTCAGTGCAGAGACTCCAGGGGTGGTGATGAAGGCTGTAGGAATGAAGATCAGACAGTGAAGAGACTCCAGGGACGGAGATGAAGGCTGTAGGAATGAAGATCAGACAGTGAAGAGACTCCAGGGATGGAGATGAAGGCTGTAGGAATGAAGATCAGACAGTGAAGAGACTCCAGGGACGGTGATGAAGGCTGTAGGAATGAAGATCAGTCAGTGAAGAGACTCTAGGGGCGGTGATGAAGGCTGTAGGAATGAAGATCAGTCAGTGAAGAGACTCTAGGGGCGGTGATGAAGGCTGTAGGAATGAAGATCAGACAGTGAAGAGACTCCAGGGACGGAGATGAAGGCTGTAGGAATGAAGATCAGACAGTGAAGAGACTCCAGGGATGGAGATGAAGGCTGTAGGAATGAAGATCAGACAGTGAAGAGACTCCAGGGACGGTGATGAAGGCTGTAGGAATGAAGATCAGACAGTGAAGAGACTCCAGGGATGGTGATGAAGGCTGTAGGAATGAAGATCAGACAGTGAAGAGACTCCAGGGATGGTGATGAAGGCTGTAGGAATGAAGATCAGACAGTGAAGAGACTCCAGGGGCGGTGATGAAGGCTGTAGGAATGAAGATCAGTCAGCAATACTGGTCCTGTGGTCAGGTGGGGGAGTGGTCGATCCAGACAATGATTGTGAGGAAGCATGCGGGGAACAGGCTCCTTTCTACTACCATTCTGGGGTCTGGATGCATGCCAACAAAGACTACAACTGCTTCAAACAATGGGAGAGGCTACCATTGACCACCACACTTTCTTTCATAACCAGGAAGCCCATGTTGAGCCAGCAGTGTTCCCACTATGGAAGAGGGAGCAGGATGCCTTCATCCAGTCTCTCAGAAAACCATGTTGAGCCATCAGTGTTCTCACTATGGAAGAGGGAGCAGGAAGCCGTCATCCAGGGACAAGGACAAAGGTGCAGCACTGGTGTTAGTAGCTGATGACAGAAGTGACAGCCTGGACACACAGCAAAGTTTGACGCGATCAGTGTTGTTGAGCAGAGAATCAACCAGAGAATCAACCAGATTGATTCACAGTCAGTGTTGTTGAGCAGAGAGTGCTTTGTTGAAGCACTTTTGGCAGTGATTATAGCCTCAAGCCGCCTTGGGTATAACACTACAATCTTGGCACCCCTGTATTTGTGGTGTTTTCTCCCATTCTTCTCTGCAGATCCTCTCAAGATCTGTCAGGTTGGATGGAGAGCGTCAATGCGCAGCTATTTTCAGGATTTCTTCAGAGTTGTTTGATCAGATTCAAATCCGGGCTCTGGCTGGGCCTCTCAAGGACATTCAGAGACTTGTCCCAAAGCCACTTCTATGTTGTCTTTGCTGTGTGCTTAGGGTCGTTGTCCTGTGGAAAGGTGAACCTTTGCCCCAGTCTGAGGTCCTGAGTGCTCTTGAGCAGGTTTTCATCAATTATCTCTCTGTACTTTGCTCCGTACATCTTTCCCTCGATCCTGACTAGTCTCCCAGTCCCTGCCACTGAAAAATATCCCCAATAACACCATGATATTGCCATCACCACGATTCACCGTAGGGATGGTACCACCACCATGCTTCACCGTAGGGATGGTACCACCACCACGATTCACCGTAGGGATGGTGCCACCACCACAATTCACCGTAGGGATGGTACCACCACCACGATTCACCGTAGGGATGGTACCACCACCACGATTCACCGTAGGGATGGTGCCAGGTTTCCTCCAGACCTGAGGCTTGGCATTCAGGCCAAAGTGTTTAATCTTGGTTTCATCAGATCAAAGAATCTTGTTTCTCATGGTCTGAGAGTCCTTTAGGTGCCTTTTGGCAAACTCCAAACAGACTTTCTGTCTGGCCACTCTACCAAAAAGGCCAAATTGGTGGAGTGCTGCAGAGATGGTTGTCCTTCTGGAAGGTTCTCCCATCTCCACAGAGGAACTCTTGAGCTCTGTCAGAGTGACCATCGGGTTCTCAGTAACGTCCCTGACCAAGGCCTTTCTCCCCTAATTGTTCAGTTTGGCTGGGCGGCCAGCACTAGGAAGTCTTGGTGGTTCCAAACTTCCAAACTTTCCATGTAAGAATGATGGCGGCCACTGTGTTCTTTAGGACCTTCAATGCTGCAGAAATGCGTTGGTCCACTTCCCCAGATCCGTGACACAATCCTGTCTCTAAAGGATTATATCACAACAAATAAAGGCTACTTAAAGTTCATGAGACACGCATCTCCTCGTACACTTGTCTCATGTTTACAAAATAGAATTGTGCTTTTGGTCATTAAGCCTCATTAAATCAAACTGTATAAAGCTGTATGTATTTTATTTAACACCTGCTCCTGATATGTACCTCTGTACTGGTACCTCCTCTATATAGCCTCCACATTGACTCTGTACTGGTACCTCCTCTATATAGCCTCCACATTGACTCTGTACTGGTACCTCCTCTATATAGCCTCGACATTGACTCTGTACTGGTACCCCCTGTATATAGCCTCCACATTGTCTCTGTACTGGTACCTCCTGTATATAGCCTCCACATTGACTCTGTACTGGTACCCCCTGTATATAGCCTCCACATTGTCTCTGTACTGGTACCCCCTGTATATAGCCTCCACATTGACTCGGTACTGGTACCCCCTGAAAATAGCCTCCACATTGACTCTGTACTGGTACCTCCTGTATATAGCCTCCACATTGACTCTGTACTGGTACCTCCTGTATATAGCCTCCACATTGACTCTGTACTGGTACCCCCTGTATATAGCCTCCACATTGACTCTGTACTGGTACCTCCTGTATATAGCCTCCACATTGACTCTGTACTGGTACCTCCTGTATATAGCCTCCACATTGACTCTGTACTGGTACCCCCTGTATATAGCCTCCACATTGACTCTGTACTGGTGCCCCCTGTATATAGCCTCCACATTGACTCTGTACTGGTACCCCCTGTATATAGCCTCCACATTGACTCTGTACTGGTACCCCCTGTATATAGCCTCCACATTGACTCTGTACTGGTACCTCCTGTATATAGCCTCCACATTGACTCTGTACTGGTACCCCCTGTATATAGTCTCCACATTGACTCTGTACTGGTACCTCCTGTATATAACCTCCACATTGACTCTGTACTGGTACCTCCTGTATATAGCCTCCACATTGACTCTGTACTGGTACCCCCTGTATATAGTCTCCACATTGACTCTGTACTGGTACCACCTGTATATAGCCTCCACATTGACTCTGTACTGGTACCTCCTGTATACAGCCTCCACATTGTCTCTGTACTGGTACCTCCTGTATATAGCCTCCACATTGACTCTGTACTGGTACCCCCTGTATATAGCCTCCACATTGACTCTGTACTGGTACCCCCTGTATATAGCCTCCACATTGACTCTGTACTGGTACCTCCTGTATACAGCCTCCACATTGACTCTGTACTGGTACCTCCTGTATATAGCCTCCACATTGACTCTGTACTGGTACCCCCTGTATATAGCCTCCACATTGACTCTGTGCTGGTACCTCCTGTATATAGCCTCCACATTGACTCTGTACTGGTACCCCCTGTATATAGTCTCCACATTGACTCTGTACTGGTACCTCCTGTATATAACCTCCACATTGACTCTGTACTGGTACCTCCTGTATATAGCCTCCACATTGACTCTGTACTGGTACCCCCTGTATATAGTCTCCACATTGACTCTGTACTGGTACCACCTGTATATAGCCTCCACATTGACTCTGTACTGGTACCTCCTGTATACAGCCTCCACATTGTCTCTGTACTGGTACCTCCTGTATATAGCCTCCACATTGACTCTGTACTGGTACCCCCTGTATATAGCCTCCACATTGACTCTGTACTGGTACCCCCTGTATATAGCCTCCACATTGACTCTGTACTGGTACCCCCTGAATATAGCCTCCACATTGACTCTGTACTGGTACCTCCTGTATATAGCCTCCACATTGACTCTGTACTGGTACCCCCTGTATATAGCCTCCACATTGACTCTGTACTGGTACCTCCTGTATTTTGCCTCGTTATTGTTTTTTATTGTGTTACTTTTTTGAACTTTTTATTTTGGGAATATTTTCTTAACCCTTATTTTTCTTATCTACGTTGTTGGTTTTAAGGGCTTGTCAGTAAGCATTTCACGTTAAGATCTACACCTGTTGTATTCAGCGCATGTGACAAATAATATTTGATTGTAACTAAATATGAAGTATGTCAGTTTCAATGTTACGGTCTTTGATACAATTATATTTCTGAAACTCAGGCTGTGTGTGTTTATCTGCGCCATTCCTTGATCATTCCTTGTGGTCCTGTAGCTCAGTTGGTGGAGTATAGTGCTTGTTAAACCAGGGTAGTGGGTTTGATTCCTGGGACCACCCATATGTAAAGTGTTTGCACACATGACTGCAAATCCCTTTGGATAAAAGTGTCTGCTAAATTGCAGATGTATCTACTGATTATACCAAACATCTGGAACACCTTCCTAATATGGAGTTGGACCCTCCCCTTTCTCCCTCAGAACAGCCTCAATTCGTCGGGGCATGGACTCTACAAGGTGTCGAAAGCATTCCACAGGGATGCTGGCCCATGTTGACTCCAATGCTTCCCACAATTGTGTCAAGTTGGCTGGGTGTCCTTTGGGTGCAGTGGGGTCTCCTCAGAGGAGGAAGGGGAGAACAATCGTCCTCAGTTATTTTCAGAAAAATTAAAATGGTAAAATATTTAAAAGTGGTCCTTTTTAGATAAAACTATACTAAATATAATCACGTCACCAAATAATTTATTAAAACATACTATTTTGAATCCTCCATCCTCCTCTAGGTACATTGACTTCAATACAAAACCTAGGAGGCTCATGGTTCTCAAGCCCTTCCATAGACTTACACAGTAATTATGACAATTTCCGGAGGACGTCCTCCAACCTATCAGAGCTCTTGCAGCATGAACTGACATGATGTCCAACCAATGAAAGGATCAAATAATGTATCTAGTACTGAAAGCATAAGCTACAGCTAGCTAGCACTGCAGTGCATAACATGTGGTGAGTAGTTGACTAAAAGAGAGAAAAATACAATAGTTGAACAGTTTTGAACAAATTATTTTATTCCAAAATGAAGGAGAAGCGAGAGAGAGATATTTCGTCATTTATTTTCCACTTTCAGTTTCACTTACTTAGCTAGCAAATGCAGCTATCTAGTTTAGTCTACTCAAACACTTGGCTCAAACAGAGGGATGCTATGTTAGCTAGCTGGCTATGACTATCCAACACAACACTGGAACTTTTCCAAGTCAAGGCAAGCTTTTGGTTTTACTAATTTATTGCCACTGGGACCCGCCAAGGTAAGTGCTAAACTGCTTACTGACTGTACACTGTAATGTTACTGCATGATTGTAGCAGGTTTACTAACGAGTTAGTTCTATTAGCTCTGTTGACTATGATGTTACTTTAGCTAATATGGTGACAACAATGTAAGCTGTGTGTTTCAGTTATGAAATGGTTTGGCTTGGAAAGGTTTTTTTGCCTGGTCACATACAGCTGATGTGTTGTGCATTGAAGTACAGAAACAAAGGGAGAAGGTGATAAGAGGAGAGCACATAGATGCAAGAAGGAATACAACGTGTCTGTAATGAAAGTGAACTGTGTTTTTGCATGATCAGGGGTGTATTCATTCCGCCGATTCTGTTGACAAACGTTTAAATGGAACAAAACGGGGATAAACATACCTGAATAAACATACCTGAATTTGTCCAGTGATATCTCTATTTCAGCTAGATGCAGGCGAGAGTGTGCAAGGCAGTATTGAATGTGTCACTGTCTGTTAACCTGTCTCCCCCCTTCATCTACACGGATTGAAGTGGATTTAACTAGTGACATCAGTAAGGGATCATAGCTTTAGCCTGGATTCACCTAGTCTTTCTAAGTCATGGAAGGAGCAGCTGTTCTTAATGTTTTGTCTACCCAGTGTATAGCACTACAGATAATCAAGTGCTATTTGCATGTGATGCATTTGTTCTGTTGTTTACAGGATGATTTGTATCTTATAGAGCGTGGCTTTAAGGGAATAGTATGGTCACATGTAGATAAAAAAGAATGTGAAAAATGAACAGAGAATGTATATCAACACACTACCTATTCATAGAAGTATTTATTCATCATCTACATATTAATATTGAGCTTCTACGTCAGTGTACAGGAACGTATTATTTGGAAGAGAAAATGTATCAGCTTATTGTTAAATAATTATGACGTTCTTTCCAATACAAAAAGTGTTGTAACTATTGTTTCCAAACTGCGTTACCCACTCCAGTCAGCAGATGGCGATGAGCGTCTTTCAGGTGATGATTCTTCCGTGACGTATAATGGACTGGCCGGGACCCTTCTTCAGGAACAACAAGGCGCCAACTCTTCCAACCACGTCGGTAGCTTGCTAGCCAACATAAAAGTGAAAGATTGACGCTTTAGACCATGTTAATGTACATTATCTAATCTCAGTGTTTTAAACACAGTTCTGTTGACGTATTAACTGGTTAACTGTAACCTAATTTGCAAACTTGTTAAAGATTGATGCTGAGCCTAGCACTAGGCTAGTCGCTAATGCTAACTAGCTAGCTAACATCCCTGACCATGAGCTCATTAAAGTACTCATCCCCTGCTAAAGAAGAGGAGGTCTGCTGTTTGGAGAAAGAAGTTCTGGCGCTGAACATTGAAGAAGAGGATGAGGTTACAGTGAAAGAAGAGAAAGAAGCTTTTAGAATGAAAAAGGAGGAAGATGAGGCTGTTATAGTGAAGGAAGAAGATGCTGTTATAGTGGAAGAAGATTTCAGAATGAAAAAGGAGGAAGAGGAGGCTGTTATAGTGATAGAAGAGAAAGAACCGTTTAGAGAGGAACAGGATGATATCTCAATAAAGGTGAAGGAGGAAGACGTTTTTGGAGTGAAAGAGGAAGAGACAGAATATCAGATTAACACCAGTGAGTACTGTCTTTAACAGGGACACAAACTATGCCGTTGTTGAACTAATGTGTGGTTTTAAAGGGGCATTCTACTGAAGTTCTACACTTGAATATGTTGTTCAGTACTGTAGGAATTGTTAAAGGGTCAATCTGCCATTGGTTCATATATTTTAGGGACTTTTCAATTAGATGTATTGAATTCTCCATGTTGTCTATATTAAAGTTCCCCTCATCTAGTATAACAGGCTTTTAAAATTCAATATTGAAGCATATGTTCTACTTAAAATATCAAAGGGAGTTTACTACTCATTTTGATGTTCTCGTTCACACAGGAGAGAGACATGACTATGGTGGATCCTCTGGGGAGCCTCAACAACATCCTGATGCTGACGAGGCAGAGAAGAGTCTCTCCAGATCAGAACACCAGATGGTACAGCTTGGTCTGGACGAGCAAACAGCTTTCTCTCGCTTGTGGGCTGGGTTTCTGTAAAGCACTTTATGACAACAGTGACATCAGCATCCATAATGATGTGCGTCTGTGTCCCCTCTTTATGGTTAGCAGGACAACACTTGCCCTTCCTCCCTCCCGGAGTCCCTGTATCGTGCCTCTCCCGGTAGCACCTTACTGCTGGGTATGAAGAGGTTGTCTGTGCTGCTGGTGGACTGCAGGAAAACAACGGGGCTGAGTGGAACTGTGAGAGGAGGAGAAGAGAAGAAAGGATCAGATTTGACACATCAAAGTAAGTGCTGTAGTTTAGTTTGAACAAATACAATCGATCTGCCCACTGGTATCTGTTACCAGGATAACCAGCAGAGTTATGTTAGTTGACAGGAAGTTAGAGTAGTGTATATGGATGTAATGAATATCATAACACTGAAAAAGGATTCTGCCAATGAAAAGAGAGAAACCAATAGACCATATAAGACCTTGATGAAAGTTAGCTTTGGAGAGAAAGTTTCTAGATGATCCAATGTAAGGTGCTTGTTTTACAAAAACTTTTCCTTAAAACATTATGGATGTTACATTGCCTGTCCCAGTCAACGCGGCTATCTTTACAAGACTGTAGAACAGGCAAACTAAACTCAAGACTTTGGTCATTAATTAACTAGTACTGAAGAAAAGCTGTGATCAGGCTGCCCACTCAAGCAAAAGCTTCAAACTGTAACCAGTGCCGGCAACCTGGTTCAGGTTATCAATCAACCTACCAGGGTAGTGACAAACAGTAGAGGAATGAAATCATCAACATGTTTTGATCATGTCTTTACTAATGCTGCAGAAATGGGTTTTAAAGCAGTATCCAGATCCACCAGATGTAGTGATCACAATATAGTAGCCATGTCTAGGAAAACCACCGTTCCAAAGGCTGGGACTAGTATTGTGTATAAGAGGTCATACATTTTTTTGTAGTGATTCCTATGTTGTTGATGTAAATAATATTTGTTGGTCCGTGGTGTGTAATGATGAGCAACCAGACACTGCCCTTGACACATTTGAAACTGCTTATCCCAGTTACTAATAAGCATGCACCCATTAAGAAAATGACTGTAAAAACGGTTGAATCCACATGAATTGATGAGGAATTTAAAAAATGGTATGATGAAGAGGGAGGCAAAAGAGATGGCATATAGGTCTGGCTGAATAACTGATTGGCAAACCTATTGCAAATTGAGACATCATTTGACTAAACTGAGTAAAAAGAAGAAAGTACACAATGAAACAAAGATAAAATACATGAAGAATGATTGTAAAAAATCTTTGGAGAATCTTCAATGAAATGTTGTGCAAATAAAATCAACAATGACAAGTCACTGGTGTCTGACAACGAGGATGGAAAATTGAGGATAATAGCGGCCGATATTGCCATTCTTATTTGCCTTGTCTTTAATTTAAGCCTACTAGAAAGTGTGTGCCCTCAGGCCTGGAGGGAAGCTAAAGTCATTCCACTACCCAAGAATAGTAAAGCTCCCTTTACTGGCTTAAATAGCCAACCAATCAGCCTGTTACCGACCCTTACAATTTTGGAAAAAAAGTATTTGACCAGATACAATGCTATTTTACAGTAAACAAATATAGACTTTTAGCTTATAGGGAAGTTCATTCAACAAGCACAGCACTTGCAAATGACTGATTGGCTGAGCGAAATTGATGATAAAAATGGCTTTACACCCCCTGCTATATTGTGGATAAAGAGTTTTTCTTTTAAAATGTAACCTTTATTTAACTAGGCAAGTCAGTTAAGAACAAATTAATTTTTTTCAATGATGGCCTAGGACTGCCTTGTTCAGGGGCAGAACGACAGAGTTTTACCTTGTCAACTCGGGGATTCAATCCAGCAATCTCTCGGTTACTGGCCTACCGCTCTAACCACTAGGCTACCTGCCGCCCCAGAGCTACCTGTCTAACGGAACACAAAGAGTGTTCTTTAATGGAAGCCTGTACAACAAAATCCAGGTAGAATCAGGAATTCCCCAGGGCAGCTGTTTGGCATTCACTTTTTTTCAATCTTTACCAACAACATGCCAGTGACATTTGAGTAAAGCCCGTGTGTCTATGTATGCGGATGACTCAACACTGTACACGTCAGCTACTACAGCGACTGAAATGACTGCAACATTTAACATAGAGCTGCAGTTAGTTTCAGAATGGGTGGCAAGGAATACATATTTCTGATTACCTTAAGTTACATGGCCTACTACGCTAATTCTGTAGCGGTATTGTTAGAGGGGGGTAAATATGAAGATTTTGTTGGGGCGCCAGGCAGGTATTAACCCTAGTTATTAAAGTTAGTTATTACCTATTATAACATTATTATTATTATTATTATTAAATATTATTAAAACCGAAAGGATGAGAGTAGAATAGATAGAGTAGCGCTTCCAGACACATTCTAAACATGATGGAGACTTAAAGGAGGACTGTAGCATCTAATGATGAAACATTATGGAGTCTTAAAGGAGGACTGTAGCATCTAATGATGAAACATTATGGAGTCTTAAAGGAGGACTGTAGCATCTAATGATGAAACATTATGGAGTCTTAAAGGAGGACTGTAGCATCTAATGATGAAACATTATGGGGTCTTAAAGGAGGACTGTAACATCTAATGATGAAACATTATGGAGTCTTAAAGGAGGACTGTAACACCTAATGATGAAACATTATGGAGTCTTAAAGGAGGACTGTAGCATCTAATGATGAAACATTATGGAGTATTAAAGGAGGACTGTAGCATCTAATGATGAAACATTATGGAGTCTTAAAGGAGGACTGTAGCATCTAATGATGAAACATTATGGAGTCTTAAAGGAGGACTGAAGCATCATGAGGTAGTCACCGGGAATGAATTTCAATTAATTGCCTTTTTAGAAGTTAAGTTGTGGAATTTCTTTCCCTATAACCTGTTTGGGATAGGGGGCAGTATTTTCACGTCCGGATGAAAAGCGTTCCCAAAGTAAACTACCTGCTACTCAGGCCCAGAAGCTAGGATATGCATATAATTGGTAGGTTTGGATAGAAAACACTCTAATGTTTCTAAAACTGTAAAAATAATGTCTGTGAGTTTAACATAACTTATTTGGCAGGTGAAACCCCGTGGACAAACCATCCAGGAGGAACTTTTTGTTGTTGAGGTGACTCTGTTTTCAAATGGTTTTGTGTGGCACTTGGTTGCAGTTCCTATTGCTTCCACTAGATGTCAACAGTCTTTAGAAATTGGTTGATGTTTTTCTTTAGAGAAATGAAGAAGTTCGGCTATTCAGAACGAGGGTCCAGCCTAGTGCTCTCTAATGTTTTGATGCGCACTCCAGGTCACGCGCTTCACGTTGTTTTTATCCGGTATTGAACACAGTTTATCCCATCTTAAATTTTCTCGATTATTTATGTTTTAAAATACCTAAAGTTAGATTAGGAAAGTTGTTTGAAATGTTTGGACAGCGTTTACAGGTAACTTATTAGATATTTTGTAGTCATGCTGGGTGAGTTGGAACCAGTGTTTTTTTTAATCAAATGCAACAAATAAATGGACATTTTGGAAATATAACAACGGAATTAATCGAACAAAAGGACCATTTGTGATGTTTATGGGACATATTGGAGTGCCAATAGAAGAAGCTCTTCAAAGGTAAGGCACAAATTATATTGTTATTTCTGAGGTTTGTGTCGCGCCTGGCGGGTTGAAATATGATTGTTGTGTGTTTGTTTGATGGGGTGCTGTCCTCAGATAATCGCATGGTTTGCTTTTGCCGCAAAGCCTTTCTGAAATCTGACACGGTGGCTAGATTAACAAGAAGTTAAGCTTTGCACTTGTGAATGTATGAAAGTTAAAGTTCAAATAAATAAATATTTTGCACTCTGCAATTTCACCGGATGTTGTCAACGTTCCACTAGCAGGTTTTAATGTGTTTTAACCTTTTGGAACTACTCCTCCCGTTTCCGGGAGAATTGTCATCAACTACACTAATTAGCATAACGCAACAGACAAACATTCTTACTAGAAAATATTCATATTCATGAAATCACAAGTGAAATATAGTGAAACACAGCTTAGCCTTTTGTTAATCACCCTGTCATCTCAGATTTTGAAATTATGCTTTACAGCCAAAGCAAGACAAGCATTTGTGTAAGTTTATCGATAGCCTAGCATAGCATTATGTCCAGCTAGCAGCAGGGAGCTTGGTCACGAAAATCAGAAAAGCAATCCAATTAAATCGTTTACCTTTGAGCTTCGGATGTTTTCACTCGCGAGACTCCCAGTTAGACAGCAAATGTTAATTTTGTTCCATAAAGATTATTTTTTTATAGCCAAAATACCTCCGTTTATTCTTCACGTTTTGTTGAGAAATCCACCGGAAGTTGTGATCACGACAACGCCGAAAAAAAACTCCAAATTAGATCCATAATATCGACAGAAACATGGCAAATGTTTTTTATAATCAATCCTCAAGGTGTTTTTCAAATATCTATTCGATAATATATCAATGGCCGCCTTTGTCTATTACGCACAAATCACTCTGAGAGCCACCACCTGACCACTGACGCAATGTTGTCGTTCACGCTCATTTTTCAAAATAAAAGCCTGAAACTATGTCTAGTGACTGAAGACACATTAGGGAAGCCATATAAAAAGGAATCTGGTTGATATCCCTTTCAATGGTAAATAGGGATGCATAGGAATGCAGAGGCTTCAAAATAAGAGTCACTTCCTGATTGGATTTTTCTCAGGCTTTCGCCTGCAATATCAGTTCTGTTATATTCACAGACAATATTGAGTGTTTTCTATCCTAAGCTGTCAATTATATGCATATTCTTGTACCTGGTCCTGAGAAATAGCCCGTTTACTTTGGGAACGTTATTTTTCCATGAATTAAAATAGTGCCCCCTAGTTTCAAGAGTTAATGTGCCATAACAGGTTTTAATGTGTTTGAGCCAATCAGTTGTGTTGTGACAAGGTATGGGGGTATACAGAAGATAGCCCTATTGGGTAAAAGGTGAAGTCCATATTATGTCAAGAACAGCTCAAATAAGCAAAGAGAAGCAACAGTCCATCATTACTTTAAGGACCACCACAAGAATGGAAGACCCAGAGTTACTTCTGATGCATAAGTTCATTAGAGTTACCAGACTTAGAAATTGCAACCCAAATAAATGCTTCACAAAGTTCAAGCAAGAGACACATCTCAACATCATCGGTTCAGAGGAGACTGCGTGAATCAGGCCTTCATGGTCGAATTGCTGCAAGGAAACCACTACTAAAGGACACCGATAAGAAGAAGAGACTTGCTTGGGCCAAGAAACACGAGCAATGGACATTAGACCGGTGGATATCTGTCCTTGGGTCTGATGAGTCCAAATTTGAGATTTTTGGATCCGAGCGTCATGTCTTTGTGAGACGAGGAGTAGATGAACAGTTTATCTCCGCATGTGTGGTTCCCACCGTGAAGCATGGAGGAGGAGATGTGATGGTGTGCGGGTGCTTTGCTATTGACAATGTCAGTGATTTATTTATTCGTCACACTTAACCAGCATGGCTTCCACAGCATTCTACAGCTATATGCCATCCCATCTGGTTTGGGCTTAGTCCCACTGTCATTTGTTTTTCAACAGGACAATGACCCAACACACTTCCAGGTTGTGTAAGAGCTATTTGATTAAGTAGAAGAGTGATGGAGTGCTGCATCAGATGACCTGGCCTACACAATCCCCCGACCTCAACCAAATCAAGATGGTTTGGGATGAGTTGGATCGCAGAGGTGAAGGGAAAGCGGCCTACAAGTTCTCAACATATGTGGGAATGCCTACAAGACTGTTGGAAAAGGATTCCAGGTGAAGCTGGTTGAGAGAAAGCAAGGGTGGCAACTTTTGAAGAATAAAATATATATTTTGATTTAACACTTGTGGTTACTACATGATTCCATGTGTTTTTTAATCATTTTGATGTCTTTATTATTCTACAATGTAGAAAATAGTAAAAATAAAGAAAAACCCTTGAATGAGTAGGTAAGTCCAACCTTTTGACTGGTACTGTACATTACATTTCCTAACAGCTCCAGTGGACATTCCTGCAATCAGCATGCCAATTGCCCGCTCCCTCAGAGACCTGTGGCATTGTTGTGTGAACAAACTGCACATTTTCGAGTAGCCTTTTATTATCCCCAGCACAAGGTGCACCTGTGTAATAAGCAAGCTGTTCAATCAGCTTCTTGATATGCCACACCTGTCAGGTGGATGGATTATCTTGGCAAAGAATAAATGTTGACTAACAGTGATGCTCATGAAACATCCAACACTTTACATGTTGCGTTTATATTTTTGTTTTTTGTTGTTACTATCAGTTTTAGGAACATTTACCCAAAATATGACATCAGCGATAATCAAAATGTTGAAAATCTGTGAATGTATAAATAAGAAATTGGTCGAGCAATGTGTCGAACCCTTTCAACAACGGGGAGATGTTACTGATGTTCTTTGTATCTTCGACGTAAAAACAAGTTTTGGACTTCCACACAAAATGACTTCTTTAGTTATTTTATGTTTAAGGAAGTGTGTAGGTCACATTCTGTATCATACAGCTATGCATGTTATATATTTAGAACCACCTGTTCAATTGGAATCCAGCGACGTCTGTGTCTTCGGTGTCCTAGAACTGTCCAGGTTTTTGTGTTCTGACTTTTAAAACAGGATGAATAAAATAAGTAATGTAAACATATCAGTAATTACCAGGAAGCTCTACATTTGTTTTAAAATCACACTAAGATTTTTAAAACTGGCCTCGGGTTATTGAGAGATCTGATTTAGGATTTACCCTCGTAGCAAGGTTGTTTTATCATGTGGTTTCATTCGGGTCTCTATTTAAAAATAACACTGTCTTTGGCAGGAGAAAGGCCAGACTCGGAGGAACCAGAGCCAGGGACGTCCAAACTAGCAAGACGACACCACTGCTCCCACTGTGGAAAGAGTTGTAACCGGTTATGGGACCTGAAACAACATGAGAAAATGCACACAGGGGAGAAGCCTTACCTCTGCTCCCAGTGTGGAAAGAGTTTTCACCAGAAAGCACACCTGAAAGCTCATGAGAGAATACACACAGGAGAGAAGCCTTACCACTGCTCCCAATGTGGAAAGTGTTTCAACCAGTCGGGGGAGCTGAAACAACATGAGAGAATACACACAGGAGAGAAGCCTTACCACTGCTCCCAATGTGGAAAGTGTTTCAACCAGAGAGTAAACCTGAAACAACATGAGAGAATACACACAGGAGAGAAGCCTTACCACTGCTCCCAGTGTGGAAAGAGTTTCAACCGGAAAGCAAACCTGAAAGCTCATGAGAGAATACACACAGGAGAGAAGCCTTACCACTGCTCCCATTGTGGAAAGTGTTTCGTCCATTTGGAGGTGCTGAAACAGCATGAGAGAATACACACAGGGGAGAAGCCTTACCACTGCTACCAGTGTGGAAAGGGTTTCAACCAGAGAGGACACCTGAAACTACATGAGAGAATACACACAGGAGAGAAGCCTTACCACTGCTCCCAATGTGGAAAGTGTTTCAACCAGTCGGGGGAGCTGAAACTACACGAGAGAATACACACAGGAGAGAAGCCTTACCACTGCTCCCAGTGTGGAAAGAGTTTCAGCCGGAAAGCATTCCTGAACCAACACGAGAGAATACACACAGGGGAGAAGCCTTACCACTGCTCCCAGTGTGGAAAGCGTTTCAACCATTCAGGGAAGCTGAATCGGCATGAGAGAATACACACAGGAGAGAAGCCTTACCACTGCTCCCAATGTGGAAAGTGTTTCAACCAGTCGGGGGAGCTGAAACAACACGAGAGAATACACACGGGAGAGAAGCCTTACCACTGCTCCCAGTGTGGAAAGCGTTTCAACCATTCAGGAAAGCTGAAACGGCATGAGAGAATACACACAGGAGAGAAGCCTTACCACTGCTCCCAATGTGGAAAGTTTTTCAGCCAGATAGGATACCTGAAACAACATGAGAGAATACACACAGGGGAAAAGCCTTACCACTGCTCCCATTGTGGAAAGTGTTTCAACAATTCAGGGACACTGAAACGACATGAGAGAATACACACAGGGCAGAAGCCTTACCACTCCTCCCAGGGTGCAAAGCTTTTGCCCATTTAGGAAGCCTGAAAGAACACATTAGACTGCACACA
Organism: Oncorhynchus mykiss; assembly: GCF_057628025.1. Classification (NCBI taxonomy): domain Eukaryota; kingdom Metazoa; phylum Chordata; class Actinopteri; order Salmoniformes; family Salmonidae; genus Oncorhynchus; species Oncorhynchus mykiss. The sequence continues at coordinate 5,235,370 of NC_143034.1, forward strand.
GAGGAGAAGGCTTAGAAAAGCTCAGACTGTGGGAAAACATAGTACTCATAACAGTCATTTAAACGTCATTAGAGAATCCACACCGGAGAGAGAAATTACTTCTCTTAGCGTGTATATTGATATTTCACATCACATTGGCTTAAAATTCATCAGAGAACATACACAGTGCTCCCATTGTCTTATATTGTTGACTGACAATGTGTTTACCTGTCTTTACCATATGAAATTAAATGGTACAGGGTATACTCAAACATATATTTGACCTACAAAACTAAGGAGATGATTGTGGACTTCAGGAAACAGCAGGGGGAACACCCCCCTATCCACATCGATGGAACAGTAGTGGAGAGGGTAGTAAGTTTTATGTTCCTCGGCATACACATCACAGACAAACTGAATTGGTCCACCCACACAGACAGCATCATGAAGAAGGCGCAGCAGCGCCTCTTCAACCTCAAGAGGCTGAAGAAATTCGGCCTGTCACCAAAAGCACTCACAAACTTCTACAGATGCACAATCGAGAGCATCCTGTCGGGCTGTATCACCGCCTGGTACGGCAACTGCTCCGCCCACAACCGTAAGGCTCTCCAGAGGGTAGTGAGGTCTGCACAACGCATCACCGGGGGCAAACTACCTGCCCTCCAAGACACCTACACCACCCGATGTCACAGGAAGGCCATAAAGATCATCAAGGACAACAACCACCCGAGCCACTGCCTGTTCACCCCGCTATCATCCAGAAGGCGAGGTCAGTACAGGTGCATCAAAGCTGGGACCGAGAGACTGAAAAACAGCTTCTATCTCAAGGCCATCAGACTGTTAAACAGCCACCACTAACATTGAGTGGCTGCTGCCAACACACTGACTCAACTCCAGCCACTTTAATAATGGGAATTGATGGGAAATGATGTAAAATATATCACTAGCCACTTTAAACAAGGCTACCTAATATAAGGTTTACATACCCTACATTATTAATCTCATATGTATACGTATATACTGTACTCTATATCATCTACTGCATCTTTATGTAATACATGTATCACTAGCCACTTTAACTATGCCACTTTGTTTACATACTCATCTCATATGTATATACTGCACTCAATACCATCTACTGTATCTTGCCTATGCCGCTCTGTACCATGACTCATTCATATATCTTTATGTACATATCCCCTTACACTTGTGTCTATAAGGTAGTAGTTTTGGAATTGTTAGCTAGATTACTTGTTGGTTATTACTGCATTGTCGGAACTAGAAGCACAAGCATTTCGCTACACTCGCACTAACATCTGCTAACCATGTGTATGTGACAAATAAAATTTCATTTGATTTGACCTCAGAAATAAAGAATCTTGGTTTGACTTGGACTCCAGCAGATCCTTATTTTATAATATCCACCACAACTCTCCCACAGATTGCTGTTTATCATTGTCTCAATGAAGAGTTCCTCTTTCGACTTTCCTGGGGGCAATTACAAACCTCCCACTGGTTGAATAAACGTTACCCGATTGATGAGATTATCATGGGTGAGAGCAATTATTTTATTTGTCAAATGGCAACCAAGCATCGGTCATCATGTCACCAGATTAAGACCCTCAAAATGTATTGGAATGGAGCATCAAGCTCATCACATGTAGTTTCACCACCCTGTGAAGTTCATAACTTATTTCATCTGTAGCCTAATAAACGACATGGTTTTCCAAGTTTTAGAGGGAGGACCACACAACATATCATCACGTGACTCCAAGTTAACTCAGATATGAGGGTTATTTGTTGAAGGAATTAAATTGCTCTCTGTTTTAATACCCAATTAAAATTAAACACTGTCAATTCATAAGGAATTGTAATTCCCTTATTCTATAATGATAGACAGAGCCCCAGTCTTAAAATCAGACAGCAGAGTTTATTCAAGAGAGTACTGAGTACACATTTTACCACAGGTTATAAACGGAAAATGACGTCAGCGTTTTCTAAATGTTCCGTCTCTTCTTGACACTGGTAGAAAGGCTCTATAGTTCTCAAGCCTTCCCTACTCGCCTAGAGCCAAGGTCAGCTAGTGTAGATAAGCATTCTAGTCAGTTTGGAAATATAGCTCATTAATTTGTACCAAGGAACAGACCGTCATTGTTCTAAACTCTTGACCACATTCACACACACATTATTTTCAGTACTGGGATCAAGAAAGAAAACTCATACATATACAGAATAGTATTCTGATTAGTACATATACAGTAACATAATAGTATTTGGGTTAGTACATATACAGTAACACGCTAGTATTCTGATTAGTCAGTCCTGATTGAAATGTATACATAATTAGTCATCATTGATATATAAATATTTGTACATAAAGGAGTTTCCATCGCCATTTCTCACTAAAACGTTTATACTGGCACAAAAAGACCCAACCATGTCAGACAAACTAACATATCGTCTGTCAGCATTTATAAAAATATTCAGGCATATCCTGTTTCCGTCAGCCCGGTCATTACTTTTGAAATGGTTGGATCAATATCCACCTTCATGATGTGGATGAAGCCTGATTTGGAATGTCTGAGTAGTTCTATATGATGTCATAATTCACCCCTCGATAATCAAGTGATATTTGGAATGTCTGAGTAGTTCTATCTGATGTCATAATACACCCCTCTGATAGTGATACATTTGCTCCATTGTTTCCATGTCAGTTGGTTTCCCACTCTGATGATTTATATCTGACAGAGGGGCTTTAAATGAATAGTATGGTGACATCTTAGTGGGGCTTGAAGTAAATAGGATTATTAATCATAAACTCCTATAGCAGCAATACAATGCAGCTTTGACATCAAGAAGAGAATGGGCTGATGGGTGGTGGTGCTACTCTATAGGTAAGGCTGTCCAATATGAATGTTCAATACACACAATAGGTTGGTTATGGAGGGTGATGTATCACAGTCAAAGTCCTGCAAAAAGAGCTAAGAGACTCATATTTGTGTAAACTATACATAGTTGTGTTCTGTGGTTGTCACTGAGTTGGCTGATATCCCATTTTATGGGGTCACTCCACAGTTAAGGCTGTACAGTGCCTATACAAAGTCTACACTTTGCTCCTTTCATATTTATTTTGATCCTGATAAACTCTCCAGTCCCTGCCAGTGACAAGCATACCCATAACATGATGCTGCCACCACAATACTTAATGTGTGGTCTATCTCCAGGTCATCAGACTGTTAAATAGTCACCTCTAGCCGGCCTCCGCCCAGTATCATCCTATATAACTACTGCTGTACACACCTTTTATATTAGTTTCCGGTTCTACCATTTCTATATTTCTAAATCCTTAAAAGAAATTGTAAGGAAAATCAGTAGGTCACACAAATGACTATTTCTAAACAAAGATAATAGACAAGTAGAATGGGAGAGGTTTCTTATACTATCTTCACTTACTCGGTGCAGAGACTCCAGGGGTGGTGATGAAGGCTGTGGGAATGAAGATCAGACAGTGAAGAGACTTCAGGGGTGGTGATGAGGGCGGTAGGAATGAAGATCAGTCAGCAATACTGGTCCTGTGGTCAGGTGGGGGAGTGGTCGAGGCAGCCAATGATTGTGAGGAAGCAATGTGGGGAACAGGCTCCTTTCTACTACCATTCTGAGGTCTGGATACATGCCAACAAAGACTACAAATGCTTCAAACAATGAGAGTGGCTACCATTGACCATCACACTTTCTTTCATAACCAGGAAGCCCATGTTGAGCCAGCAGTGTTCCCACTATGGAAGAGGGAGCAGGATGCCTTCATCCAGTCTCTCAGAAAACCATGTTGAGCCATCAGTGTTCTCACTATGGAAGAGGGAGCAGGAAGACGTCATCCAGGGACAAGGACAAAGGTGCAGCACTGGTGTTAGTAGCTGATGACAGAAGTGACAGCCTGGACACACAGCAAAGTTTGACGCGATCAGTGTTGTTGAGCAGAGAATCAACCAGATTGATTCACAGTCAGTGTTGTTGAGCAGAGAATCAACCAGAGAATCAACCAGATTGATTCACAGTCAGTGTTGTTGAGCAGAGAATCAACCAGATTGATTCACAGTCCGTGTTGTTGAGCAGAGAATCAACCAGAGAATCAACCAGATTGATTCACAGTCAGTGTTGTTGAGCAGAGAGAGAGATTAAAGTAGACGGCACGCGGCAAAGTGATTGATTGATGACCTTGCGTCATGATGACCTGTGCATGTCCGAATATGTGCCCCCGCCCCGTCCCCCCTGTTCCAGTGGTCACGTGTTAGGGGTTGTGTGTTATTTCATAGCTATATGTCATCCTTTGAAGTAGTCCTGGTGATTGATGTCTAGGGGCCTGGTTGAACTGGGGGGGTTGTGTTTGAAGTTGTGGACAGGGTATGACCCCCCCACCCCCCAGTTTTATCGCCCTTATGTTTGTTATCTGATGAAGCAGGAATGTCCTGGGCTGTGGCATATGCCTTATAAATGTCCAGAACAAGCAATTTTTTAAATAAAGACCTGAATATTAAACATCTAAAATATGTCTACAAGGGCAATTATCGGAGTGCTTTGCAGCTCATGTCATGAATCCAACGACAAAAGCCTGGATGATGTTTTGCGTGAGGCTCCCGAATGTTTTAAAGGATTTTTGTGTACAAGCGAGGGTCATATGTCTTACATATTCAGCCCGGAGGAATCTACGGTTAAGATATTCACAGACAGCGTGTCCCAACCCTTTTATCGGGCAGAACCCGAGAGTTTTTCTCCAGCGCTAAGGATGAGAGAATGGCTTAAAATAAGACTAGCGCTGTGTCAAATGGAACGCGCCCTGAGTGCTTCAAGGCTGCCCGGATATGCGTTGGAAGAACAGGTCTGTGGCCGAAGTGATCTAATGGCCCTAAGAATCGCTTCAATGGCGTATACCCCGGACTCCAGAGTGACAATTTTAGCATGTGAACAATTTGATAGTGCAAATGCTTCGAAAACGGTCAGTTCATATGTATCTTCCAAAGCATGCAAGGATGTACATTTTTTTCAAATGATGTTCCGTTTTAAATGGCGCGATTACCATATTTTCAGAACACTGATGAATAAGCTGGACAGTCTTTTCAAAAATCGGGAACAATTACGGCGATGGCCGCGGTTATCGTTGAGACATACCCAGGAACAACAAAGTCGAAGGCGGATCTTTCCCTGGATGGAAAGTGGACAGAGCTTCGACGGAGCGCGGAAAAGACTTTGCGATGGGGAATTGGAAACGGATCATGTTCAGGGCTAACAGGACACCTATATCTGGAAGAAATAGTAAAAAAAATGTTGAATTATAACATGTGTTAAAATGTAGGTGTTAATTTTGAAAATGTATAGCCCCCATTTAACTAAGGGGAAGCGCTCTTTTCTCTCACGCTAGGGTCTGGCGCAGACAACTGTAAGATCTGAAAAACTTTCATAGGCTGTCATTGTAAATAAGAATTTGTTCTTTAACTGACTTGCCTAGATAAAAAAAAAAGTGAGAATGCTATTCATTGACTACAGCTCCGCTTTCAACACCATAGTGCCCTCAAAGCTCATCTTTAAGCTTAGGAACCTGGGACTAAACATCTCCCTCTGCAACTGGATCCTGGACTTCTTGATCCCCAGGTGGTAAGAGTAAGTAACAACACATCTGCCACGGTGATCCTCATCACGGGGAGCCCCTCAGGGGTGCATGCTCAGCCCCCTCCTGTACTCCCTGTTCACTCATGACTGCATGGCCAGACACGACTCCAACGCCATCATTGAACAGTGTCATCAGGCCTGATCACTGACAACAACAACAAAGCCTACAGGGAGGAGGTCAGAGACCTGGTCGTGTGGTGCCAGGACAGCAACCATTCCCTCAATGTGATCAAGATAAAGGAGATGATTGTGGACTACAGGAAAAGGAGGACCAAGCACGCCCCATTCTCATTGACAGAGCTGTAGTGGAGCAGGTTGAGAGTTTCAAGTTCCTTGGTGTCCGCATCACCAACAAACTATCATGGTCCAAGCACACCAAGACAGTCGTGAAGAGGGCATGACAAAACCTATTCCCCCTCAGGATACTGAAAAGATTTGTCATGGGTCCTCAGATCCTCAAAACGTTCTACAGCTGCACCATCGAGAGCATCCTGACTGATTGCATCACTGCCTGGTTTGGCAACTGCTCGGCCTCTGACCGCAAGGCACTACAGAGGGCAGTGCGTACGGCCCAGTACATCACTAGGGCCAAGCTTCCTGCCACTCAGGACTTCTATAGCAGGCGGTGTCAGAGGGACTTTTTTTGTACTTTACAAGTATTTTTCTTAACTGCATTGTTGGTGAAGGGCTTGTAAGTAAGCATTTCACTAAGGTCTACACCGGTTGTATTCGGCACGTGAATAATAATATTTAATTTGATTTTCATACTTTTCAAATAAAACACTTTTCAACCCACATGATCTATTACATAATAAAAGTTTTAAAAAAAACGTATACAAATATCATGTCATAGTGAATTCATGACATGTGAACGAACAAGCCTTTTCATACTTTATAATATGGCTATACAGTGGGGAGAACAAGTATTTGATAGCCTGCCAAATCGCCAGTGTTTCCTACTTACAAAGCATGTAGAAATCTGTCATTTTTTATCATAGATACACTTTTTTAAAATTTATTTATTTCACCTTTATTTAACCAGGTAGGCAAGTTGAGAACACCTTTATTTAACCAGGTAGGCAAGTTGAGAACACCTTTATTTAACCAGGTAGGCAAGTTGAGAACAAGTTCTCATTTACAATTGTGACCTGGCCAAGATAAAGCAAAGCAGTTCGACACATACAACGACAGAGTTACACATGGAGTAAAACAAACATACAGTCAATAATACAGTATAAACAAGTCTATATACGATGTGAGCAAATGAGGTGAGATAAGGGAGGTGAAGGCAAAAAAAAGGCCATGGTGGCGAAGTAAATACAATATAGCAAGTAAAACACTGGAATGGTAGATTTGCAGTGGAAGAATGTGCAAAGTAGAAATAAAAATAATGGGGTGCAAAGGAGCAAAATAAATAAAATAAATACAGTAGGGAAAGAGGTAGTTGTTTGGGCTTAAATTATAGGTGGGCTATGTACAGGTGCAGTAATCTGTGAGCTGCTCTGACAGTTGGTGCTTAAAGCTAGTGAGGGAGATAAGTGTTTCCAGTTTCAGAGATTTTTGTAGTTCGTTCCAGTCATTGGTAGCAGAGAACTGGAAGGAGAGGCAGCCAAAGAAAGAATTGGTTTTGGGGGTGACCAGAGAGATATACCTGCTGGAGGGCATGCTACAGTTGGGTGATGCTATGGTGACCAGCGAGCTGAGATAAGGGGGGACTTTACCTAGCAGGGTCTTGTAGATGACATGGAGCCAGTGGGTTTGGCGACGAGTATGAAGCGAGGGCCAGCCAACGAGAGCGTACAGGTCGCAATGGTGGGTAGTATATGGGGCTTTGGTGACAAAACGGATTGCACTGTGATAGACTGCATCCAATTAGTTGAGTAGGGTATTGGAGGCTATTTTGTAAATGACATCACCGAAGTCGAGGATTGGTAGGATGGTCAGTTTTACAAGGGTATGTTTGGCAGCATGAGTGAAGGATGCTTTGTTGCGAAATAGGAAGCCAATTCTAGATTTAACTCTGGATTGGAGATGTTTGATGTGGGTCTGGAGGGAGAGTTTACAGTCTAACCAGACACCTAGGTATTTGTAATTGTCCACGTATTCTAAGTCAGAGCCGTCCAGAGTAGTGATGTTGGACAGGCGGGCAGGTGCAGGCAGCGATCGGTTGAAGAGCATGCATTTAGTTTTACTTGTATTTAAGAGCAATTGGAGGCCACGGAAGGAGAGTTGTATGGCATTGAAACTTGCCTGGAGGGTTGTTAACACAGTGTCCTAAGAAGGGCCAGAAGTATACAGAATGATGTTGTATGCGTAGAGGTGGATCAGAGACTCACCAGCAGCAAGAGCGACATCATTGATGTATACAGAGAAGAGAGTCGGTCCAACAATTGAACCCTGTGGCACCCCCATAGAGACTGCCAGAGGTCCGGACAGCAGACCCTCCGATTTTACACATTGAACTCTATCAGAGAATTAGTTGGTGAACCAGGCGAGGCAATCATTTGAGAAACCAAGGCTGTTGAGTCTGCCGATGAGGATGTGGTGATTGACAGAGTTGAAAGCCTTGGCCAGATCAATGAATACGGCTGCACAGTAATGTTTCTTATCGATGGCGGTTAAGATATCGTTTAGGATCTTGAGCGTGGCTGAGGTGCACCCATGACCAGCTCTGAAACCAGATTGCATAGCAGAGAAGGTATGGTGAGATTCGAAATGGTCGGTAATCTGTTGGTTGACTTTGCTTTCAAAGACCTTAGAAAGGCAAGGTAGGATAGATATAGGTCTGTAGCAGTTTGGGTCAAGAGTGTCCCCCCCTTTGAAGAGGGGGATGACCGCAGCTACTTTCCAATCTTTGGGAATGTCAGACGACACGAAAGAGAGGTTGAACAGGCTAGTAATAGGGGTGGCAACAATTTCGGCAGATAATTTTAGAAAGAAAGGGTCCAGATTGTCTAGCCCGGGTTGATTTGTAGGGGTCCAGATTTTGCCGCTCTGTCAGAACATCAGCTGACTGGATTTGGGAGAAAGAGAAATGGGGAAGGCTTGGGCGAGTTGCTGTGGGGGGTGCAGTGCTGTTGACAGGGGTAGGAGTAGCCAGGTGGAAAGCATGGCCAGCATCGAAAAATGCTTATTGAAATTCTCAATTATGGTGGATTTATCAGTGGTGACAGTGTTTCCTATCTTCAGTGCAGTGGGCAGCAGGGAGGAGGTGTTCTTATTCTCCATGGACTTTACAGTGTTCCAGAACTTTTTTGAGTTAGTGTTGCAGGAAGCCAATTTCTGCTTGAAAAAGCTAACCTTGGCTTTTCTAACTGCCTGTGTATAATGGTTTCTAGCTTCCCTGAACAGCTGCATATCACGGGGGCTGTTCGATGCTAATGCAGAACGCCATAGGATGTTTTTGTGTTGGTTAAGGGCAGTCAGGTCTGGGGAGAACCAAGGGCTATATCTGTTCCTGGTTCTAAATTTCTTGAATGGGGCATGCTTATTTAACATGGTTAGAAAGGCATTTAAAAAAAAATACCCAGGCATCCTCTACTGACGGGATGAGATCAATGTCCTTCCGGGATATCCCGGCCAGGTCGATTAGAAAGGCCTGCTCGCTGAAGTGTTTCAGGGAGCGTTTGACAGTGATGAGTGACCGCTGACCCATTGCGGATGCAGGCAATGAGGCAGTGATCGCTGAGATCTTGGTTGATAACAGCAGAGGTGTATTTAGAGGGCAAGTTGGTTAGGATGATATCTATGAGGGTGCCCGTGTTTAAGGCTTTGGGGAGGTACCTAGTAGGTTCATTGATAATTTGTGTAAAAAATTAACAGAGAAAATGTGTATTAACACACTACCTATTCATAGAAGTATTTATTCATCATCTACATATTCATATTACGCTTTTACGTCTGTGTACAGGAAAGTAGTAGTTGTATGACGAAAGAGAAAATATATCAGCTAATTGTTAAATAATTATGACGTTCTTTCCAATACAAAAAGTGTTGTAACTATTGTTTCCAAACTGCGTTACCCATTCCAGCCAGCAGATGGCGACGAGCGTCTTTCAGGTGATGCTTCTTGCGTGACGTATAATGGACTGGACGGGACGCTTCTTCAAGAACAACAAGGCGCCAACTCTTTCAACCACCTCGATAGCTTGCTAGACAACATAAAACTTACAGATTGACGTTTTAGACCATGTTAATGTGCATTAGCTAATCGCAGTGTTTAAAACACATTTCAGTTGACGTTAACTTGAACCTAATTTGCTTGTTCAATTTGCAAATTTGTTAAAGATTGATACTGAGCCTAGCACTAGGCTATTCGCTAATGCTAACTAGCTAGCTAACATCCCTGACCATGAGCTCATTAAACTACTCACCCCCTGCTAAAGAAGTGGATGTCTGCTGTACGGAGAAAGAAGCTCTGGCGCTGAACATTGTCGTGAAAGATGAAGAGGAGGATATTACAGTGAAAGGAGAGAAAGATGCTCTGCCGCTGAACATTGTCGTGAAAGGCGAAGAGGAGGATATTACAGTGAAAGGAGAGAAAGATGCTCTGCCGCTGAACATTGTCGTGAAAGACGAAGAGGAGGATATTACAGTGAAAGGAGAGAAAGAACCTTTCAGAATGGAAGAGGAGGCTGTTATAGGGAAAGAAGAGAAAGCATCCTCTTCCTCTCTAAAAGCTTATATCTCAGTAAAGGTGAAGGAGGAAGACGTTTTGGGAGTGAAAGAGGAGGAGACAGAATATCTCATTAACACCAGTGAGTATTGTCTTAAAAACAGGGGCACAAACTATGCAGTTGTTGAACTAATGTGTGGTTTTAAGGGGCATTCTACTTAAGTTCTTCACTTCAATGTGATGTTCAGTACTATATAAATTGTTAAAGGGTCAATCTGCCATTGCTACATATATTTTTGGGACTTTTAAATTAGATTTAATTATATATAACAGGCTTTTAAAATGTAATAATGGAGCATAATTTATACTTAAAATATCAAAGGGACACAAAAGGCACCCAATTAATTTAGAGATATTAATGCCTCTGATAAGACCCTATGACTGTAATAGACAGTAATAATTGATGATGGTAATAAGTTCACCATCTGTTTGATGTTCTCGTTAACACAGGAGAGAGACATGACTATCGTGGATCCTCTGGGGAGACTCAACATCCTGATGCTGACGAGGCAGAGAAGAGTCTCTCCAGATCAGAACACCAGATGGTACAGCTTGGTCTGGTCTAGCATACAGCTTGCTCTATCTGGGTCTGGGCTGTGTTTCTGTAAAGCAGTTTATGACAACAGTGACATCAGCATCCATAATGGTATGTGTCTGTGTCTCCTCTTTATGGTTACCAGGACAACGCTAGCCCTTCCTCTCTCCCGGAGTCCCCGTGTCATGCCTCTCCCGGAAACACCTTACTGCTGGGTATGAAGAGGTTGTCTGTGCTGCTGGTGGACTGCAGGAAAACAACAGGGCTGAGTGGAACTGTGAGAGGAGGAGAAGAGAAGAAAGGATCAGATTTGACACATCAAAGTAAGTGCTGTAGTTCAGTTTGAACAAATAAATAGATCTGCCCACTGGTATCTGTTACCAGGACAACCAGCAGAGTTCTGTTAGTTGACAGGAAGATAGAGTAGTGTATATGGATGTAATGAATATCATAACACTGAAAAAGGATTCGGCCAATGAAAAGAGAGAAACCGATAGACCATATAAAACCTTGATGAAAGTTAGCTTTAGAGGGAAAGTTTCAAGATGACCTAATGTAAGGTGCTTGTTTTACAAAAACATTCCATAAACTTGGTTCAGTTTATCAATCAACCTACCAGGGTAGTTACAAACAGTACAGAAATTGAATCATCAACATATTTTGATCATATCTTTACTATTGCTGCAGAAATGTGTTTGAAAGCAGTATCCAAATTCATCGGCTGTTGTGATCACAATATAGTAGTCATATCTAGGACAACCAAAGTCCAATAGGCTGGGCCTAATGTTCTTTATAAGAGGTCATACAATTGTTTGTGGTGATTCCTATGTTGTTGATGTTATTATGTTGTTTTTTTTCACAGTAAATAACTCACGGACACTAGAGAAGCTTTAACCAAGTTGAATTATTCCCAAAGGTTCTGTACATCTGTAATTCAGACAACCCAACGTTTGTTCCATCCAGATATATGTCGCACTTAAGACACTCCTTCTCTCCAATCCTTACATCTTATGGTTCCACAGGAAGAGAGTAACAGGATACCAGACCTTTATCTCCCTGATGAGAATCTGTCCTGACCTCAACCCCTCCTTCATCTAATCCACAGATGTTCGTCTCCCCTGTTTCACACTTTGCTCTCCTCTCGTCCACCCAACACATTCCGAAGCCACCTGTCTTTCTTCAGAGAACCATTAACTTCTGACATAACACCCAGTCTCTTTCACTTCCTATCACTTCTTTAATGTCTCCATGTTCCAAGTTTGGCCGATTCCAACAATGGAAACAATATTTGTTGGTCCGTGGTGTGTAATGACGAGCAACCAGACGCTGCCCTTGACACGTTTATGAAATTGCTTATCCCAGTTACTAATAAGCAGCACCCATTAAGAAAATGACTGTAAAAACTGTTAAATCCACGTGGATTGATGAGGAATTAAAAAATGGTATGATGAAGAGGGAGGCAAAAGAGATGGCATATAGGTCTGGCTGTATAACTGATTGGAAAACCTATTGCAAATTGAGACATCATTTGACTAAACTGAATAAAAAGAAGAAAGTACACAATGAAACAAAGATAAATGACATGAAGAATGATAGTAAAAAGTAAAATGGTTGTAAAAATCTTTGGAGCATCTTCAATGAAATTTTGCGCAAATAAAATCTACAATGACAAGTCACTGGTGTCTGACAACGTGGATGGAAAATTGAGGATAATAGCGGCCGATATTGCCATTCCTATTTGCCTTGTCTTTATTTTAAGCCTACTAGAAAGTGTGTGCCCTCAGGCCTGGAGGGAAGCTAAAGTCATTCCACTACCCAAGAAAAGTAAAGCTCCCTTTGCTGGCTTAAATAGCTGACCAATCAGCCTGTTACCAACCCTTACAATTTTTGGAAAAAAATATTTGACCAGATACAATGCTGTTTTACATTAAACAAATATAGACTTTTAGCTTATAGGGAAGTTCATTCAACAAGCACAGCACTTGCAAATGACTGTTTGGCTGAGAGAAATTGATGATAAAAATATTGTTGGGGCTGTTTTGTTAGACTTCGGTTCGGCATTTGACATTATCGATCAAAGTCTGGTGCTGAAAAAACGTATGGCTTTACACCCCCTGCTGTATTGTGGATAAAGAGTTTTTCTTTTAAATGTAAAATGTATTTAACTAGGCAAGTCAGTTAAGAACAAATTATTTTTTTCAATGACGGCCTAGGACTGCCTTGTTCAGGGGCAGAACGACAGAGTTTTACCTTGTCAACAATTCGATCCAGCAATCTCTCGGTTACTAGCCTACCGCTCTAACCACTAGGCTACCTGCCGCCCCAGAGCTACCTGTCTGACAGAACACAGTGTTCTTTAATGGAAGCCTGTACAACAAAATCAAGGCAGAATCAGGAATTCCCCAGGGCAGCTGTTTGGCACCTACTCTTTTCAATCTTTACCAACAACATGCCAATGACATTTAAGTAAAGCCAGTGAGTCTATGTATGCGGATGACTCAACACTGTACACGTCAGCTACTACAGCGACTGAAATGACTGCAACCCTTAACATAGAGCTGCAGTTAGTTTCAGAATGGGTGTCAAGGAATAAGTTAGTTCTAAATATTTCTGATTACCTTAAAACCTCTTGGTGTTAGGGGGCAGTATTTTCATTTTTGGGAAAAAAACGTCCCCGTTTTAAACGGGATATTTTGTCAGGAGAAGATGCTAGAATATGCATATAATTGACATCTTTGGATAGAAAACACTCTAACGTTTCCAAAACTGTAAAGATATTGTCTGTGAGTATAACAGAACTGATGTTGCAGGCGAAAGCCTGAGAAAATCCAATCCGGAAGTGCCCCAGGTTTTGAAAGCGCTGCGTTCCAATGACTCCCTATATGGCTTTGAATGTACCATCAACGAGCTTACGCTTTCTACGTATTCCCCAAGGTGTCTACAGCATTGTGACGTAGTTTTAAGCATTTCTGTTGAAGAATAGCCATATGGGGGCACATTGCGTAAGTGGTCACATGGTGGCTCCGAGAGAGATTCTCGCGTAAAGTGCAGAGGTAGCCATTACTCCAATCGGTCCTAGAGAAAAAGGAATTGTCCCGACGGACATATTATCAAATAGATAGAAAAACACCTTGAGGATTAATTCTAAACAACGTTTGCCATGTTTTTGTCAATATTATGGAGCTAATTTTGAATATTTTTTCGGATTTTTTCGGATTTCGGATTTCTCAGCCAAACGTGAAGAACAAACAGAGCTATTTCGCCTACAAAAATAATATTTTGGGAAAAAATGGAAAAAATGAATGAAAAAATGAACTTTGGCTGTCTACCTGGGAGTCTCGTGAGTGAAAACATTTGAAGTTCATCAAAGGTAAACGATTTAATTTGATTGATTTTCTGATTTCCGGCTATGATAAACTTACACAGATGCTTGTCTAGCGTTGGCTGTAAAGCATATTTTGAAAATCTGAGATGACAGGGTGATTAACAAAAGGCTAAGCTGTGTTCCAATATATTTCACTTTTGATTTTCATGAATAGGAAGATTTTCTAGGAAGATTTATGTCCGTTGCGTTATGCTAATTAGTGTCAGATGATGATAACTGTCCCGTTCACGGGCTGGGTGTCACTACAGGTTAAGTTACATGGCCTACTATGCTAATTCTGTAGCGGTATTGTTAGAGGGGGCTAAAGAAATATTTAGTTGGTGCGCCAGGCAGGTATTAACCCTAGTTATTAAAGTTAGTTATTACCTATTATAACATTATTATTTTTAAAATATTATTAAAACTGAAAGGATGAGAGTAGAATAGATAGAGTAGCGCTTCCAGACACATTCTAAACATGATGGAGACTTAAAGGAGGACTGTAGCACCTAATGATGAAACATTATGGAGTCTTAAAGGAGGACTGTAGCATCTAATTATGAAACATTATGGAGTCTTAAAGGAGGACTGTAGCACCTAATGATGAAACATTATGGAGTCTTAAAGGAGGACTGTAGCATCTAATGATGAAACATTATGGAGTCTTAAAGGAGGACTGTAGCATCTAATGATGAAACATTATGGAGTCTTAAAGGAGGCCTGTAGCATCTAATGATGAAACATTATGGAGTCTTAAAGGAGGACTGTACCATCTAATGATGAAACATTATGGAGTCTTAAAGGAGGCCTGTAGCATCTAATGATGAAACATTATGGAGTCTTAAAGGAGGACTGTAGCATCTAATGATGAAACATTATGGAGTCTTAAAGGAGGACTGTAGCATCTAATGATGAAACATTATGGAGTCTTAAAGGAGGACTGTAGCATCTAATGATGAAACATTATGGAGTCTTAAGCTTTAATTTGTGGTATTGCACTTGTGAATGCATGAAAGTTAAATATTTCTAATAAAAAAATATATATTTTGCACTCTGCAATTTTACCGGATGTTGTCGAAATGTTCCGCTAGTGGAATCCCTAGCCATAACAGGTTTTAATGTGTTTGAGCCAATCAGTTGTGTTGTGACAAGGTAGGGGTGGTATACAGAAGATAGCCCTATTGGGTAAAAGACAAAGTCCATATTATGTCAAGAACAGCTCAAATAAGCAAAGAGAAACAACAGTCCATCATTACTTTAAGGACCACCACAAGAATGGAAGATCCAGAGTTACTTCTGATGCATAAGTTCATTAGAGTTACCAGCCTTAGAAATTGCAGCCCAAATAAATGCTTCACAAAGTTCAAGCAAGAGACACATCTCAACATCATCGGTTCAGAGGAGACTGCGTGAATCAGGCCTTCATGGTCGAATTGCTGCAAGGAAACCACTACTAAAGGACACCAATAAGAAGAAGAGACTTGCTTGGGCCAAGAAACACGAGCAATGGACATTAGACCGGTGGATATCTGTCCTTGGGTCTGATGAGTCCAAATTTGAGATTTTTGGATCCGAGCGTCATGTCTTTGTGAGACGAGGAGTAGATGAACAGTTTATCTCCGCATGTGTGGTTCCCACCGTGAAGCATGGAGGAGGAGATGTGATGGTGTGCGGGTGCTTTGCTATTGACAATGTCAGTGATTTATTTATTCAAGTCACACTTAACCAGCATGACTTCCACAGCATTCTACAGCTATATGCCATCCCATCTGGTTTGGGCTTAGTCCCACTGTCATTTGTTTTTCAACAGGACAATGACCCAACACACTTCCAGGTTGTGTAAGAGCTATTTGATTAAGTAGAAGAGTGATGGAGTGCTGCATCAGATGACCTGGCCTACACAATCCCCCGACCTCAACCAAATCAAGATGGTTTGGGATGAGTTGGATCGCAGAGGTGAAGGGAAAGCGGCCTACAAGTTCTCAACATATGTGGGAATGCCTACAAGACTGTTGGAAAAGGATTCCAGGTGAAGCTGGTTGAGAGAAAGCAAGGGTGGCAACTTTTGAAGAATAAAATATATATTTTGATTTAACACTTGTGGTTACTACATGATTCCATGTGTTTTTTAATCATTTTGATGTCTTTATTATTCTACAATGTAGAAAATAGTAAAAATAAAGAAAAACCCTTGAATGAGTAGGTAAGTCCAACCTTTTGACTGGTACTGTACATTACATTTCCTAACAGCTCCAGTGGACATTCCTGCAATCAGCATGCCAATTGCCCGCTCCCTCAGAGACCTGTGGCATTGTTGTGTGAACAAACTGCACATTTTCGAGTAGCCTTTTATTATCCCCAGCACAAGGTGCACCTGTGTAATAAGCAAGCTGTTCAATCAGCTTCTTGATATGCCACACCTGTCAGGTGGATGGATTATCTTGGCAAAGAATAAATGTTGACCAACAGTGATGCTCATGAAACATCCAACACTTTACATGTTGCGTTTATATTTTTGTTTTTTGTTGTTACTATCAGTTTTAGGAACATTTACCCAAAATATGACATCAGCGATAATCAAAATGTTGAAAATCTGTGAATGTATAAATAAGAAATTGGTCGAGCAATGTGTCGAACCCTTTCAACAACGGGGAGATGTTACTGATGTGCTTTGTATCTGTGATGTAAAAACAAGTTCTGGACTTCCACACAAAATGACTTCTTTAGTTATTTTATGTTTAAGGAAGTGTGTAGGTCACATTCTGTATCATACAGCTATGAAAGTTATATATTTAGAACCACCTGTTCAATTGGAATCCAGCGACGTCTGTGTCTTCAGTGTCCTAGAACTGTCCAGGTTTTTGTGTTCTGACTTGTAAAACAGGATGAATAAGTAATGTAAACATAGCAGTAATTACCAGGAAGCTCTACATTTGTTTTAAAATCACACTAAGATTGTTAAATCTGGCCTCGGGTTATTGAGAGATCTGATTTAGGATTTACCCTCGTAGCAAGGTTTCTTTATCATGTCGTTTCATTTGGGTCTCTATTTAAAAATAACACTATCTTTGGCAGGAGAAAGACCAGACTCAGAGGAACCAGAGCCAGGGACGTCCAAACCAGCAAGACGACACCAGTGCTCCCAGTGTGAAAAGAGTTTTAAACAGAAAGCACAACTGAAAAAACATAAGAGAATACACACAGGGGAGAAGCCTTACCACTGCTCCCAATGTGGAACGTCTTTCGTCCATTCGGCGGTGCTGAAACGGCATGAGAGAATACACACAGGAGAGAAGCCTTACCACTGCTCCCAATGTGGAAAGTGTTTCAACCATTCGGGGATGCTGAAACAACACGAGAGAATACACACAGGAGAAAAGCCGTACCACTGCTCCCAATGTGGAAAGTGTTTCACCCGGTCGGGGATGCTGAAACAACACGAGAGAATACACACAGGAGAGAAGCCGTACCACTGCTCCCAATGTGGAAAGTTTTTCAACCAGAGTGGACACCTGAAACAACATGAGAAAATACACACAGGAGAGAAGCCTTACCACTGCTCCCAATGTGGAAAGTGTTTCAACCATTCGGGGGACCTGAAACTACATGAGAGAATACACACAGGAGAGAAGCCTTACCACTGCTCCCAATGTGGAAAGTGTTTCACCCGGTCGGGGATGCTGAAAGAACATGAGAGAATACACACAGGAGAGAAGCCGTACCACTGCTCCCAATGTGGAAAGTTTTTCAACCAGAGTGGACACCTGAAACTACATGAGAGAATACACACGGGAGAGAAGCCTTACCATTGCTCCCAATGTGGAAAGTGTTTCAACCATTCGGGGGACCTGAAACGACATGAGAGAATACACACAGGAGAGAAGCCGTACCACTCCTCCCAGGGTGCAAACCATTTGCCCATTTAGGAAGCCTGAAAGAACACATTAGACTGCACACAAAGGAGAAGGCTTAGAAAAGCTCAGACTGTGGGAAAACATATTACTCATAAGTCACTTAAACGTCATTAGAGAATCCACACAGGAGAGAGAAATTACTTCTCTTAGCGTGTATGTTGATATTTCACATCACATTGACTTAAAAATCATCGGAGAACATACACAGTGCTCCCGTTGTCTTATATTGTTGACTGACAATGTGTTTACCTGTCTTTACCATATGAAATTAAATGGTACAGGGTATACTCAAACATATATTTGTTTGTTTCTATTAGAAAACATGAAGTGAATATGGAGTCTTTCAGTTTGAATATAAAGGAGATCAGGTTCCTTGTTTTAAATTGTCCTTTTTTAAAACTCTGTGTGTTTATCTGGGTGTGTCATTCCTCCAGCACTACAGATAATCAAGTGATATTTGGATGTGATGCATTAGTTCCATTGTTGACATTTGCATTGTTGGCCCACTGATGATTTAATGAAATGAAAATGTTCAGACTCTGTAATGGAAAATGTTAATTGTTTGTGTGTCCACATAACTGAGTATGTGACTAACCTTGTGAAACTGTCCTATTATAAGCTCCTGTTCTTGGGAGTATCATTCTGTGTTGCAAACCAATTTGCACCTGTGTCCTTGTATGAATAAAGTCCAGCCCAGGAACAGGAAACTATAAAGATATGTGCTCATCACCCAATGCTTCAGGAATTCAGACTGTCTACACTGCGCTGTGTAACTCTGTTATTCTCTCTGAGCTCAGAAATAAAGAATCTTGGTTTGACTTGGACTCCAGCAGATCCTTATTTTATAATATCCACCACAACTCTCCCACAGATTGCTGTTTATCATTGTCTCAATGAAGAGTTCCTCTTTCGACTTTCCTGGGGGCATTTACAACGCTCCCACTGGTTGAATAAACATTGTTACCCGATTGATGAGATTATTATGGATGAGAGCAATTATTTTATTTGTCAAATTGCAACCAAGCATCGGTCATCATGTCACCCTCAAAATGTATTGGAATGGAGCATCAAGCTCATTACATGTAGTTTCACTACCCTGTGAAGTTCATAACTTATTTCATCTGTAGCCTAATAAACTACATGGTTTTCCAAGTTTTAGAGGGAGGACCACACAACATATCATCACGTGACTCCAAGTTAACTAAGACATGATGGTTATTATATGAATATTTGTACATAAAGGAGTTTCCATCGCCATTTCTCACTAAAACGTTTTTACTGACACAACCCACCATGTCAAACGAACTAACATATCGTCTGTCACCATTTATAAAAATGTTCAGGCATATCCTGTTTCCATCAGCCCAGTCATTACTTTTGAAATGGTTGGATCAATATCCACCTTCATGATGTGGATGAAGCCTGATTTGGAATGTCTGAGTAGTTCTATATGATGTCATAATTCACCCCTCTGATAATCAAGTGATATTTGGAATGTCTGAGTAGTTCTATATGATGTCATAATACACCCCTCTGATAGTGATACATTTGTTACTTACAGAGCACCACTGCCCCTGACCAGCTGAATGCAGGTGGGCTCTCCTGTCAACATGGGGCTCCTGCTGCAGGTAGCCTAGCGGTTAACAGTGTTGGGCCAGTAACTGAAAGATCCCTTGTTTGAATCCCAGAGAGGACTAGGTGGAAAATCTGTCAATGTGCCCTTGAGGGCTGCAACAGGAGCCTCATGTTGACAGGAGAGCCCACCTGCACTCAGCTGGCCAGGTGTCTTAACAGGAACAAGCTTTGGCACACCTGTATTTTTCTCCCATTCTTCTCTGCAGATCCTCTCAACCTCTGTCAGGTTGGATGGGGAGCGTCGCTGCACAGCTATTTTCAGGTCTCTCCAGAGATGTTTGATCGGGTTCAAGTCCAGGCTCTGGCTGGGCCACACAAGGACATTCAGAGACTTGTCCCGAAGCCACTTCTGCGTTGTCCTTTGTCTGTGTTCTTAGGGTTGTTGTCCTGTTGGAAGGTGAACCTTTGCCCCAGTCTGAGGTCCTGAGTGCTCTGGAGCAGGTTTTCATCAATTATCTCTCTGTACTTTATTTTTATTTAATTTATTTATTATTGAACCTTTATTTAACTTGGCAAGTCAGTTAAGAACAAATTCTTATTTACAACGGTGGCCAACCAAAAGGCAAAAGGCCTCCTACGGTGGCTGGGATTCAAAACAAGAATACATCCCTAACCAAGGCCCTTCTTCAGTGGCTTCTTCCTTGCTGAGCGGCCTTTCAGGTTATGTTGATATAGGACTCATTTTTACTATGGATATAGATATTTTTGTACCTGTTTCCTCCAGCATCTTCACAAGGTCCTTTGCTGTTGTTCTGGGACTGGTTTGCACTTTTCGCAACAACGTATGTTGATCTCTCGGAGACAGAACAAGTCTCCTTCCTGAGCGGTATGACGGCTGTGTGGTCCCATGGTGTTTATACTTGCATATACTATAGTTTGTCAACAAGACATTTGTGGAGTGGTTGAAAACCGAGTTTTAATGACTCCAACCTAAGTGTATGTAAACATCCCTTGTATAGCCTTCACTCTGTACTGGTACCCCCTGTATATAGCCTCCACATTGACTCTGTACTGGTAACCCCTGTATATAGCCTCCACATTGACTCTGTACTGGTACCCCCTGTATATAGCCTCCACATTGACTCTGTACTGGTACCCCCTGTATATAGCCTCCACATTGACTCTGTACTGGTAACCCCTGTATATAGCCTCCACATTGACTCTGTACTGGTACCCCCTGTATATAGTCTCCACATTGACTCGGTACTGGTACCTCCTGTATATAGCCTCCACATTGACTCTGTACTGGTACCCCCTGTATATAGTCTCCACATTGACTCGGTACTGGTACCTCCTGTATATAGCCTCCACATTGACTCTGTACTGGTACCCCCTGTATATAGTCTCCACATTGACTCGGTACTGGTACCCCCTGTATATTGTCTCCACATTGACTCTGTACTGGTACCTCCTGTATATTGACTCTGTACTGGTACCTCCTGTATATAGCCTCCACATTGACACTGTACTGGTACCCCCTGTATATAACCTCCACATTGACTCTGTACTGGTACCTCCGGTATATAGCCTCCACATTGACACTGTACTGGTACCCCCTGTATATAGTCTCCACATTGACTCGGTACTGGTACCTCCTGTATATAGCCTCCACATTGACTCGGTACTGGTACCCCCTGTATATAGTCTCCACATTGACTCGGTACTGGTACCTCCTGTATATAGCCTCCACATTGACTCTGTACTGGTACCCCCTGTATATAGTCTCCACATTGACTCGGTACTGGTACCCCCTGTATATTGTCTCCACATTGACTCTGTACTGGTACCTCCTGTATATTGACTCTGTACTGGTACCTCCTGTATATAGCCTCCACATTGACACTGTACTGGTACCCCCTGTATATAACCTCCACATTGACTCTGTACTGGTACCTCCGGTATATAGCCTCCACATTGACACTGTACTGGTACCCCCTGTATATAGCCTCCACATTGACTCTGTACTGGTACCTCCTGTATATAGCCTCCACATTGACTCTGTACTGGTACCCCCTGTATATTGACTCTGTACCGTAACACACTGTATATAGCCTCCACATTGACTCTGTACTGGTACCCCCTGTATATTGACTCTGTACTGGTACCTCCTGTATATTGACTCTGTACTGGTACCTCCTGTATATTGACTCTGTACTGGTACCTCCTGTATATTGACTCTGTACTGGTACCTCCTGTATATAGCCTCCACATTGACTCTGTACTGGTACCTCCTGTATATAGCCTCCACATTGACTCTGTACTGGTACCTCCTGTATATAGCCTCCACATTGACTCTGTACTGGTACCCCCTGTATACAGCCTCCACATTGACTCTGTACTGGTACCTCCTGTATATTGACTCTGTACTGGTACCTCCTGTATATTGACTCTGTACTGGTACCCCCTGTATATAGCCTCCACATTGACTCTGTACTGGTACCCCCTGTATATTGACTCTGTACTGGTACCTCCTGTATATTGACTCTGTACTGGTACCTCCTGTATATTACCTCTGTACTGGTACCTCCTGTATATAGCCTCCACATTGACTCTGTACTGGTACCTCCTGTATATAGCCTCCACATTGACTCTGTACTGGTACCTCCTGTATATAGCCTCCACATTGACTCTGTACTGGTAACTCCTGTATATAGCCTCCACATTGACTCTGTACTGGTACCTCCTGTATATAGCCTCCACATTGACTCTGTACTGGTACCTCCTGTATATAGCCTCCACATTGACTCTGTACTGGTAACTCCTGTATATAGCCTCCACATTGACTCTGTACTGGTACCTCCTGTATATTGACTCTGTACTGGTACCCCCTGTACATTGACTCTGTACTGGTACCTCCTGTATATAGCCTCCACATTGACTCTGTACTGGTACCCCCTGTATATAGCCTCCACATTGACTCTGTACTGGTACCCCCTGTATATTGACTCTGTACTGGTACCTCCTGTATATTGACTCTGTACTGGTACCCCCTGTACATTGACTCTGTACTGGTACCTCCTGTATATAGCCTCCACATTGACTCTGTACTGGTACCCCCTGTATATAGCCTCCACATTGACTCTGTACTGGTACCCCCTGTATATTGACTCTGTACTGGTACCTCCTGTATATTGACTCTGTACTGGTACCTCCTGTATATTGACTCTGTACTGGTACCTCCTGTATATTGACTCTGTACTGGTACCTCCTGTATATTGACTCTGTACTGGTACCTCCTGTATATTGACTCTGTACTGGTACCTCCTGTATATTGACTCTGTACTGGTACCTCCTGTATATAGCCTCCACATTGACACTGTAGTGGTACCTCCTCTATATATATCCTCTGATTGAGAACCAATCTAGGCAACCATAGACTTACCTAGACACCTAACATGAACACAACCCCATGAATCTAATAAACCCCTAGACAAGACGAAACACATAAATCACCCATGTCACACCCTGGCCTAACCAAAATAATAAAGAAAACAAAGATAACTAAGGACAGGGCGTGACAGTACCCCCCCCCCCCCCAAAGGTGCGGACTCCCGGCCGCACACCTAAACCCATAGGAGAGGGTGTGGGTGGGCGTCTGTCCACTGTGGCGGGACGTGGACGCCACTCTACCATAGTCTTAGTCCGCTTTCTTAGCGTCATTTGAGTGGCGACCCTCGACGCCGACCTTGGCCTAGTAACCCTAACAAAGGGCCCACCTGGACTGAGGGCTGCCTCATTACTGAGGAAGCTCAGGACCGAGGGGTACCTCAGGCCTTAGCTACCCCTCGGTACTGAGCTACTTTTTAAAACGTTTTATTTTGGGAATATTTTCTTAACCCTTATTTTTCTTATCTACGTTGTTGGTTAAGGGCTTGTCAGTAAGCATTTCACGTTACGATCTACACCTGTTGTATTCAGCGCATGTGACAAATAATATTTGATTGTAACTAAATATGAAGTATGTCAGTTTCAATGTTACGGTCTTTGATACAATTATATTTCTGAAACTCAGGCTGTGTGTGTTTATCTGCGTCATTCCTTGATCATTCCTTGTGGTCCTGTAGCTCAGTTGGTGGAGTATAGTGCTTGTTAAACCAGGGTAGTGGGTTTGATTCCTGGGACCACCCATATGTTAAGTGTTTGTACACATGACTGCAAATCCCTTTAGATAAAAGTGTCTGCTACATTGCAGATGTATCCACTGATTATACCAAACATCTGGAACACCTTCCTAATATGGAGTTGGACCCTCCCCTTTTCCCCTCAGAACAGCCTCAATTCGTCGGGGCATGGACTCTACAAGGTGTCGAAAGCATTCCACAGGGATGCTGGCCCATGTTGACTCCAATGCTTCCCACAATTGTGTCAAGTTGGCTGGGTGTCCTTTGGGTGCAGTGGGGTCTCCTCAGAGGAGGAAGGGGAGAACCATCGTCCTCAGTTATTTTCAGAAAAATTAAAATGGTAAAATATTTAAAAGTGGTCCTTTTTAGATAAAACTATACTAAATATAATCACATCACCAAATAATTTAAAACATACTATTTTGCATCCTCCTCTAGGTACATTGACTTCAATACAAAACCTTGGAGGATTATGGTTCTCAAGGCTTCCATGGACTTACACTGTTATTATGACAACTTCCGGAGGACATCCTCCAACCCATCAGAGCTCTTGCAGCATGAACTGACATGATGTCCAACCAATGAAAGGATCAGATAATGTATCTAGTACTGAAAGCATAAGCTACAGCTAGCTAGCACTGCAGTGCATAACATGTGGTGAGTAGTTGACTAAAAGAGAGAAAAATACAATAGTTGAACAGTTTTGAACAAATTATTTTATTCCAAAATGAAGGAGAAGCGAGAGAGAGATATTTCGTCATTTATTTTCCACTTTCAGTTTCACTTACTTAGCTAGCAAATGCAGCTATCTAGTTTAGTCTACTCAAACACTTGGCTCAAACAGAGGGATGCTATGTTAGCTAGCTGGCTATGACTATCCAACACAACACTGGAACTCTTCCAAGTCAAGGCAAGCTTTTGGTTTTACTAATTTATTGCCACTGGGACCCGCCAAGGTAAGTGCTAAACTGCTTACTGACTGTACACTGTAACGTTACTGCATGATTGTAGCAGGTTTACTCACGAGTTAGTTCTATTAGCTCTGTTGACTATGATGTTATTTTAGCTAATATGTTGACAACAATGTAAGCTGTGTGTAGCAGTTATGAAATGGTTTGGCTTGGAAAGGTTTTTTCTCCTGGTGACATACAGCTGATGTGTTGTGCATTGAAGTACAGAAACGAAGGGAGAAGGTGATAAGAGGAGAGCACATAGATGCAAGAAGGAATACAACGTGTCTGTAATGAAAGTGAACTGTGTTTATGCATGATCAGGGGTGTATTCATTCCGCCGATTCTGTTGACAAACGTTTAAATGGAACAAAACGGGGATAAACATACCTGAATTTGTCCAGTGATATCTCTATTTCAGCTAGATGCAGGCGAGAGTGTGCAAGGCAGTATTGAATGTGTCACTGTCTGTCTATGTGTCACTGTCTGTCATCGCAAAATGTTCTCTCGACCTGTGTGAACCTACATTCTAAACTTTCATTCATAGGCTAGGTTGCTACCTCATGATGGGTATAGGGACAATTAGAGTATCATGTAGTAGCCTAAACCTATTGCTGTTACATTGAACAGGGTGAGTGAAATATGAATGACAGTCGTCCAATATGCTGTAATAGAATTAAGGCCATGCTCATGAAAACACAAATCGTCCTGCCTCATCTTAAACGGCACTGACCACCACTGTTTGGGTGGTGGACCATTCTTGGTACACATGGGAAACTGTTGAGCTGAAAAACTCCAGCCAGCAGATGGCGACGAGCGTCTTTCAGGTGATGCTTCTTTCGTGACGTATAATGGACTGGACGGACGCTTCTTCAGGAACAACAAGGCGCCAACTCTTTCAACCACGTCGGTAGCTTGCTAGCCAACATAAAACTGAAAGATTGACGTTTTAGACCATGCTAATGTACATTATCTAATCTCAGTGTTTTAAACGATTTTCGGTTAACGTATCAACTGGTTCAATTTGCAAACGTGTTAAAGATTGATACTGAGCCTAGCACTAGGCTAGACGCTAATGCTAGCTAGCTAGCTAACATCCCTGACCATGAGCTCACTAAACTACTCCTCCCTTACTAATGAAGAGGGGGTCTGCTGTATGGAGAAAGAATCTTTCAGAATGAAAAAGGAGGAAGAGGAGGCTGTTATAGTGAAAGAAGAGAAAGAACCGTTTAGAGAGGAAGATGATGCTATCTCAATAAAGGTGAAGGAGGAAGACTTTTTGGGAGTGAAAGAGGAAGAGACAGAATATCAGATTAACACCAGTGAGTACTGTCTTTAACAGGGACACAAACTATGCCGTTGTTGAACTAATGTGTGGTTTTAAAGGGGCATTCTACTGAAGTTCTACACTTGAATATGTTGTTCAGTACTATATAAATTGTTAAAGGGTCAATCTGCCATTGGTTCATATATTTTAGGGACTTTTCAATTAGATGTATTGAATTCTCCATGTGGCCTATATTAAAGTTCCCCTCATCTAATATAACAGGTTGTTAAAATTCTATATTGGTGCATATTTTCTACTTAAAATAACAAAGGCCACCCATTTTGTGGAACGACCCTTTTACATTTGCATCACAAACAATATTTTAGGAAATCATGATGAAAGTGGCCATTTTAGACATATGCATGCCTCTTGTAAGACTCTATGATTGCTCTATGATTGCAATAGATGGTCATAAGTTTACCATCTGTTTGATGTTCTCATTCACACAGGAGAGACACATGACTATCGTGGATCCTCTGGGGAGCCTCAACAACATCCTGATGCTGACGAGGAAGAGAAGAGTCTCTCCAGATCAGAACACCAGATGGTACAGCTTGGTCTGGTCTAGCATACAGCTTGGTCTGGTCTAGCATACAGCTTTCTCTATTGGGGTCTGGGCTGGGTTTCTGTAGAGCACTTCATGACAAGTGACATCAGCATCCATAATGATGTGCGTCTGTGTCCCCTCTTTATGGTTACCAGGACAACGCTAGCCCTTCCACCCTCTCGGAGTCCCCGTGTCATGCCTCTCCTGTTAGCACCTTGCTGCTGGTGGACTGCAGGAAAACAATGGGGCTGAGTGGAACTGTGGGAGGAGGAGAAGAGAGGAAAGGATCAGATTTGACTCAAAGTAAGTGCTGTAGTTTAGTTTGAAAAAATAAATAGATATATTCATTGGTATCTGTTACCACGACAACCAGCAGAGTTCTGTTCGTTGTCAGGAAGATAGACTGATGGATATGGATGTTATGAATATCATAACACTGAAAAAGGATTCTGCCAATGAAAAGAGAGAAATCAGTAGACCATATAAAACCTTGATTAAAGTCAGCTTTGGAGAGAAAGTTTCAAGATGATCCAATGTAAGGTGCTTGTTTTACAAAAACTTTTTCTCAAAACATTATGGATGTTACATTGCCTGTCCCAGTCAACCCCCCCTATCTTTACTAGACTGTAGAACAGGCAAACTAAACTCAAGACACTGTTAATTAATAAACTAATACTGGAGGAAAGCTGTGATCAGGCTGCCTACTCAAGAGAAAGCTTCGAACTGTAACCAGTGCCTGCAACCTGGTTCAGGTTATCAATCAACCTACCAGGGTAGTTACAAACAGTACAGAAATTGAATCAACATATTTTGATCATATCTTTACTATTACTGCAGAAATGTGTTTGAAAGCAGTATCCAAATTCATCGGCTGTTGTGATCACAATATAGTAGTCATATCTAGGACAACCAAAGTTCCAAAAGGCTGGGCCTAATGTTCTATATAAGAGGTCATACAATTGTTTGTGGTGATTCCTGTGTTGTTGATGTTATTAGGTTGTTTATTTTCACAGTAATTAACTCACGGACACTAGAGAAGCTTTAACCAAGTTTAATTATTCCCAAAGGTTCTGTACATCTGTAATTCAGACAACCCAACATTTGTTCCATCCAGATATATATCCCACTTAAGACACTCCTCCTTCTCTCCAATCCTTACATCTTATGGTTCCACAGGAAGAGAGTCTAGAGGGTAACAGGATACCAGACCTTTATCTCCCTGATGAGAATCTGTCCTGACCTCAACCTCTCCTTCATCTAATCCACAGATGTTTGTCTGCCTCCCCTGTTTCACACTTTGCTCTCCTCTTGTCCACCCAACACATTCCAAAGCCACCTGTCTTTCTTCAGAGAACCATTAACTTCTGACATAACAGCCAGTCTCTTTCACTTCCTATCACTTCTTTAATGACTCCATGTTCAAAGTTTGGCCGATTCCAACAATGAAAACAATATTTGTTGGTCCGTGGTGTGTAATGACGAGCAACCAGACGCTGCCCTTGACACGTTTATGAAATTGCTTATCCCAGTTACTAATAAGCAAGCACCCATTAAGAAAATGACTAAAAACTGTTAAATCCACGTGGATTGATGAGGAATTTAAAAATGTTATGATGAAGAGGGAGGCAAAAGAGATGGCATATAGGTCTGGCTGAATAACTGATTGGCAAACCTATTGCAAATTGAGAAATCATGTGACTAAACTGAATAAAAAGAAGAAACTACACTATGAAACAAAGATAAATGACATGAAGAATGATTGTAAAAAGCTTTGGAACACCTTCAATTGAATTTTGGGTCAAAAAATCAACAATGGCATGGTGTCTGATAACGTGGATGGAAAATGATTGAGGATAATAGCGGCCGATATTGCCAGTTCTATTCGCATTATCTTCAATTTAAGCCCACTAGAAAGTGTGTTCCCTAGTGAGACAGCATAGGATAACACAGCATTATCGGCATAATTCATCGTTCAGCTTTGTCTCCTAAAACATGTTATTTTCTCAAACTCAGAACCATAAACCAATCCTCCAGGCATATATCAAATCCATCCTATCTTGACAAGATCACAGAGACACACTGACTGGCACACAGACATTGTGGAGCCAAGAGATACACTCTTGACCTCTCCCCTCTCTCCGGCCCAAACAACTTAGTCTTGACATAGAACAGATACTGCAACCCCGCCACAGTATTATACAAAAATAACATTCTGATGAGAAGTAACTTACAAACATATGATGAATATAAAACATCTTACCTATGTTACCAACCAATTCTGATTATTCCCCAACACCTGTCTAACAGAACACAGTGTTCTTTAATGGAAGCCTGTACAACAAAATCAAGGTAGAATCAGGAAATCCCCAGGGCAGCTGTTTGGCACCTTCTTTTTTCAATCTTTACCAACAACATGCCAGTGACATTTAAGTAAAGCCAGTGTGTCTATGTATGCGGATGACTCAACACTGTACACGTCATCTACTACAGCGACTGAAATGACTGCAACATTTAACATAGAGCTGCAGTTAGTTTGAGAATGGGTGGCAAGGAATGTTAGTCCTAAATATTTCTGATCACCTTAAGTTACATGGCCTACTACGCTAATTCTGTAGCGGTGGGGGGTAAATATGAAGATTTTGTTGGTGCTCCAGGCAGGTATTAACCCTAGTTATTAAAGTTAGTTATTACCTATTATAACATTGTTATTATTATTATTAAATATTATTAAATCCGAAAGGATGAGAGTAGAATAGATAGAGTGATGCTTCCAGACACATTCTAAACATGGTGGAGACTTAGAGGACTGTAGCATCTAATGATGAAGCATTATGGAGTCTTAAAGGAGGACTGTAGCATCTAATGATGAACCATTATGGAGTCTTAACCTGTTTGGGATAGGGGGCAGTATTTTCACGTCTGGATGAAAAGCGTTCCCAAAGTAAACTACCTGCTACCTGCCCAGAAGCTAGGATATGCATATAATTGGTAGGTTTGGATAGAAAACACTCTAAAGTTTCTAAAACTGTTAAAATAATGTCTGTGAGTATAACATAACTTATTTGGCAGGTGAAACCCCGAGGACAAACCATCCAGGAGGAATTTTTTGTTGTTGAGGTGACTCTGTTTTCAAATGGTTTTGTGTGGCACTTGGTTGCAGTTCCTATTGCTTCCACTAGATGTCAACAGTCTTTAGAAATTGGTTGATGTTTTTCTTTAGAGAAATGAAGAAGTTCGGCTATTCAGAACGAGGGTCCAGCCTAGTGCTCTCTAATGTTTTGATGCGCACTCCAGGTCACGCGCTTCACGTTGTTTTTATCCGGTATTGAACACAGTTTATCCCATCTTAAATTTTCTCGATTATTTACGTTTTAAAATACCTAAAGTTGGATTAGGAAAGTTGTTTGAAATGTTTGGACAGCATTTACAGGTATCGTATTAGATATTTTGTAGTCATGCTGGGAGAGTTGGAACCAGTGTTTTTTTTAAATCAAACGCGCCAAATAAATGGACATTTTGGAGATATAACAACGAAATTAATCGAACAAAAGGACCATTTGTGATGTTTATGGGACATATTGGAGTGCCAAAAGAAGAAGCTCTTCAAAGGTAAGGCACGAATTATATCATTATTTCTGAGGTTTGTGTCGCGCCTGGTGGGTTGAAATATGATTGTCATGGGTTGAAATATGATTGTCATGTGTTTGTTTGATGGGGTGCTGTCCTCAGATAATCGCATAGTTCGCTTTTGCCGTAAAGCCTTTTTGAAATCTGACACGGTGGCTAGATTAACAAGGAGATTAACAAGGAGACTGCGTGAATCAGGCCTTCATGTTCGAATTGCTGCAAGGAAACCACTACTAAAGGAGAAGAAGAAGAAGAGACTTGCTTGGGCCAAGAAACACGAACAATGGACATTAGACCGGTGGATATCTGTCCTTGGGTCTGATGAGTCCAAATTTGAGATTTTTGGATCCGAGCGTCATGTCTTTGTGAGACGAGGAGTAGATGAACAGAAGTCACTCTTAACCAGCATGGCTTCCACAGCATTCTACAGCTATATGCCATCCCATCTGGTTTGGGCTTAGTCCCACTGTCATTTGTTTTTCAACAGGACAATGACCCAACACACCTCCTGGCTGTGTAAGAGCTATTTGATCAAGTAGGAGAGTGATGGAGTGCTGCATCAGATGACCTGGCCTACACAATCCCCCGACACAATCCCCCACATTTCCAGAGATGGAAGTAATTTTTACTGTACTTTTTGGTACCTTTGAATCTAATGTATTGTATCAAGATGGTTTGGGATGAGTTGGATCGCAGAGGTTGTGTGAACAAACTGCACATTTTCGAGTAGCCTTTAATTATCTCCAGCACAAGGTGCACCTGTGTAATAACCAAGCTGTTCAATCAGCTTCTTGATATGCCACACCTGTCAGGTGGATGGATTATCTTGGCAAAGAATAAATGTTGACTAACAGTGATGCTCATGAAACATCCAACACTTTACATGTTGCATTTATATTTTGTTTTTTTGTTGTTACTATCAGTTTTAGGAACATTTACCCAAAATATGACATCAGCGATAATCAAAATGTTGAACATCTGTGAATGTCTAAGTAAGAAATTGGTCCATTTAAACAGCAATGTGTCGAACCCTTTCAACAACGGGGAGATGTTACTGATGTGCTTTGTATCTGCGACGTAAAAACAAGTTTTGGACTTCCACACAAAATGACTTCTTTAGTTATTTTATGTTTAAGGAAGTGTGTAGGTCACATTCTGTATCATACAGGTTTGGGTTTGGATAGAAAACACTAAAGTTTCTAAAACTGTTAAAATAATGTCTGTGTGTATATCATAACTTATTTGGCAGGTGAAACCCCGAGGACAAACCATCCAGGAGGAATTTTTTGTTGTTGAGGTGACTCTGTTTTCAAATGGTTTTGTGTGGCACTTGGTTGCAGTTCCTATTGCTTCCACTAGATGTCAACAGTCTTTAGAAATTGGTTGATGTTTTTCTTTAGAGAAATGAAGAAGTTCGGCTATTCAGAACGAGGGTCCAGCCTAGTGCTCTCTAATGTTTTGATGCGCGCTCCAGGTCACGCGCTTCACGTTGTTTTTATCCGGTATTGAACACAGTTTATCCCATCTTAAATTTTCTCGATTATTTACTTTTTAAAATACCTAAAGTTTGGTTTAGGAAAGTTGTTTCAAATGTTTGGACAGCATTTACAGGTATCGTATTAGATATTTTGTAGTCATGCTGGGTGAGTTGGAACCAGTGTTTTTTTTAAATCAAACGCGCCAAATAAATGGACATTTTGGAGATATAACAACGAAATTAATTGAACAAAAGGACCATTTGTGATGTTTATGGGACATATTGGAGTGCCAAAAGAAGAAGCTCTTCAAAGGTAAGGCAGGAATTATATCATTATTTCTGAGGTTTGTGTCGTGCCTGGCGGGTTGAAATATGATTGTCATGTGTTTGTTTGATGGGGTGCTTTCCTCAGATAATCGCATGGTTTGCTTTTGCCGTAAAGCCTTTTTGAAATCTGACACGGTGACTAGATTAACAAGAAGTTAAGCTTTGCACTTGTGAATGTATGAAAGTTAAATATTTCTAATAAATAAAAAAATACTTTGCACTCTGCAATTTCACCGGATGTTGTCAACGTTCCGCTAGCAGGTTTTAATGTGTTTGAACCTTTTGGAACTACTCCTCCCGGATCCGGGAGAATTGTCATCAACTACACTAATTAGCAAAACGCAACGGACAAAAAATCTTACTAGATAATATTCATGAAATCACAAGTGAAATATAGTGAAACACAGCTTAGCCTTTTGTTAATCACCCTGTCATCTCAGATTTTGAAATTATGCTTTACAGCCAAAATAAGACAAGCATTTGTGTAAGTTTATCGATAGCCATATCAACCGGGACAATTGGCTTTTCACTAAGAGCGAGAGGCACAATGGCCGCCTTTGTCTATTACGCACAAATCAATCTGAGAGCCACCACCTGACCACTGACGCAATGTTGTCGTTCACGCTCATTTTTCAAAACAAAAGCCTGAAACCATGTCTAGTGACTGTAGACACATTAGGGAAGCCATAGAAAAAGGAATCTGGTTGATATCCCTTTCAATGGTCAATAGGGATGCATAGGAACGCAGAGGCTTCAAAATAAGAGTCACTTCCTGATTGGATTTTTCTCAGGCATTCGCCTGCAATATCAGTTCTTTTATATTCACAGACAATATTTTTACAGTTTTGGAAACTATAGTGTTTTCTATCCTAAGCTGTCAATTATATGCATATTCTAGCACCTGGTCCTGAGAAATAGCCTGTTTACTTTGGGAATGTTATTTTTCCAAAAATGAAAATAGTGCCCCCTAGTTTCAAGAGTTAATGTGCCATAACAGGTTTTTAATGTGTTTGAGCCAATCAGTTGTGTTGTGACAAGGTAGGGGGGTATACAGAAGATAGCCCTATTGGGTAAAAGGTGAAGTCCATATTATGTCAAGAACAGCTCAAATAAGCAAAGAGAAGCAACAGTCCATCATTACTTTAAGGACCACCACAAGAATGGAAGATCCAGAGTTACTTCTGATGCATAAGTTCATTAGAGTTACCAGACTTAGAAATTGCAGCCCAAATAAATACTTCACAAAGTTCAAGCAACAGACACATCTCAACATCATCGGTTCAGAGGAGACTGCGTTAATCAGGCTTTTATGGTCGAATTGCTGCAAGGAAACCACTACTAAAGGACACCAATAGGAAGAAGAGACTTGCTTGGGCCAAGAAACACGAGCAATGGACATGAGACCGGTGGATATCTGTCTGATGAGTCCAAATTTGAGTATTTGGTTCCGAGCGTCATGTCTTTGTGAGACGAGGAGTAGATGAACAGATTATCTCCGCATGTGTGGTTCCCACCGTGAAGCATGGAGGAGGAGATGTGATGGTGTGCGGGTGCTTTGCTATTGACAATGTCAGTGATTTATTTATTCAAGTCACACTTAACCAGCATGACTACCACAGCATTCTGCAGCGATATGCCATCCCATCTGGTTTGGGCTTAGTCCCACTGTCATTTGTTTTTCAACAGGACAATGACCCAACACACTTCCAGGCTGTGTAAGAGCTATTTGACCAAGATGGAGTGCTGCATCAGATGACCTGGCCTCGACATCACCCAAAAGGAAAAGCAGCCTACAAGTTCTCAGCATATATGGGAACTCCTACAGGACTGTTGGAAAAGGATTCCAGGTGAAGCTGGTTGAGAGAAAGCAAGGGTGGCAACTTTTGAAGAATAAAATATATATTTTATTTTAACACTTGTGGTTACTACATGATTCCATGTGTTTTTTAATCATTTTGATGTCTTCTCCATTATTTTGCTATGTAGAAAATAGTAAAAATAAAGAAAAACCCTTGAATGAGTAGGTGAGTCCAACCTTTTGACTGGTACTGTACATTAAATTCCCTGACAACAGCTCCAGTGGACATTCCTGCAGTCAGCATGCCAATTGCCCGCTCCCTCAGAGATCTGTGGCATTGTTGTGTGACCAAACTGCACATTTTCGAGTAGCCTTTTATTACCCCCAGGACAAGGTACATCTGTGTAATAACCAAGCTGTTCAATCAGCTTCTTGATATGCCACACCTGTCAGGTGGATGGATTATTTTGGCAAAGAATAAATGTTGACTAACAGGGATGTAAAAAATTCTGCAATCTTTTTTTTTCAGCTCATGAAACATCCAACACTTTACATGTTGCGTTTATATTTTTGTTTATTGTAGTTACTATCAGTTTTAGGAACATTTTACCCAAATATTTCACCTTATTTTTGACTTTTTCACAAAATATGACATCAGCGATAATCAAAATGTTGAAAATCTGTGAATGTCTAAATAAGAAATTGGTCCAATTAAACAGCAATGTGTCGAACCCTTTCAACAACGGGGAGATGTTACTGATGTGCTTTGTATCTTCGACGTAAAAACAAGTTTTGGACTTCCACACAAAATTACTTCTTTAGTTATTTTATGTTTAAGGAAGTGTGTAGGTCACATTCTGTATCATACAGCTATGAATGTTATATATTTAGAACCACCTGTTCAATTTGAATCCAGCGACGTCTGTGTCTTCAGTGTCCTAGAACTGTCTAGGTTTTTGTGTTCTGACTTGTAAAACAGGATGAATAAAATAAGTAATGTAAACATAGCAGTAATTACCAGGAAGCTCTACATTTGTTTTAAAATCACACTAAGATTGTTAAAACTGGCCTCGGGTTATTGAGAGATCTGATTTAGGATTTACCCTCGTAGCAAGGTTGTTTTATCACGTGGTTTCATTCGGGTCTCTATTTAAAAATAACACTGTCTTTGGCAGGAGAAAGGCCAGACTCGGAGGAACCAGAGCCAGGGACGTCCAAACTAGCAAGACGACACCACTGCTCCCACTGTGGAAAGAGTTGTAACCGGTTATGGGACCTGAAACAACATGAGAGAATACACACAGGAGAGAAGCCTTACCACTGCTCCCAATGTGGAAAGTGTTTCAACCAGAGAGTATACCTGAAACAACATGAGAGAATACACACGGGAGAAGCCTTACCACTGCTCCCAGTGTGGAGAGCGTTTCAACTGGAAATCAAACCTGAAAGCCCATGAGAGAATACACACAGGAGAGAAGCCTTACCACTGCTCCCAGTGTGGAAAGAGTTTTCGCCGGAAAGCACACCTGAAACAACATGAAAGAATACACACAGGAGAGAAGCCTTACCACTGCTCCCAGTGTGGAAAGAGTTTACGCCGGAAAGCACACCTGAAACAACATGAAAGAATACACACAGGGGAGAAGCCTTACCACTGCTCCCAGTGTGGAGAGCGTTTCAACTGGAAATCAAACCTGAAAGCCCATGAGAGAATACACACAGGAGAGAAGCCTTACCACTGCTCCCAATGTGGAAAGTGTTTCAACCAGAGAGTAAACCTGAAACAACATGAAAGAATGCACACAGGAGAGAAGCCTTACCACTGCTCCCAGTTTGGAAAGAGTTTCAACCATCCAGGGAAGCTGAAAGCTCATGAAAGAATACACACAGGAGAGAAGCCTTACCACTGCTCCCAGTGTGGAAATTGTTTCAACTGGAAATCAAACCTGAAAGCCCACGAGAGAATACACACAGGAGAGAAGCCTTACCACTGCTCCCAATGTGGAAAGTGTTTCACCCGGTCGGAGATGCTGAAAGCTCATGAAAGGATACACACAGGAGAGAAGCCTTACCACTGCTCCCAGTGTGGAAAGCGTTTCAACTGGAAATCAAACCTGAAAGCCCACGAGAGAGTACACACAGGAGAGAAGCCTTACCACTGCTCCCAATGTGGAAAGTGTTTCACCCGGTCGGGGATGCTGAAAGCTCATGAGAGAATACACACAGGAGAGAAGCCTTACCACTGCTCCCAATGTGGAAAGTGTTTCAACCAGAGAGGAAACCTGAAACAACATGAAAGAATACACACAGGAGAGAAGCCTTACCACTGCTCCCAGTGTGGAAAGTGCTTCAACCAGTCGGGGGACCTGAAACAACATGAGAGAATACACACAGGAGAGAAGCCTTACCACTGCTCCCAATGTGGAAAGTGTTTCAACCGGTCAGGGGAGCTGAAACGACATGAGAGAATACACACAGGGCAGAAGCCTTACCACTCCTCCCAGGGTGCAAAGCTTTTGCCCATTTAGGAAGCCTGAAAGAACACATTAGACTGCACACAGAGGAGAAGGCTTATAAAGGCTCAAACTGTGGGAAAACATATTACTCATAACAGTCATTTAAATGTCATTAGAGAATCCACACAGGAGAGAGAAATTACTTCTCTTAGCGTGTATGTTGATATTTCACATCACATTGACTTAAAATTCATCAGAGAACATACACAGTGCTCCCGTTGTCTTATATTGTTGACTGACAATATGTTTACCTGTCTTTACCATATGAAATTAAATGGTACAGGGTATACTCAAACATATATTTGTTTGTTTCTATTAGAAGACATGAAGTGAATATGGAGTATGTCAGTTTGAATATAAAGAAGATCAGGTTCCTTCTTTTAAACTGTCCTTTTTTAAACTCTTTGTGTTTATCTGGGTGTGTCATTCCTCCAGCACTACAGATAATACAGTGATATTTGGATGTGATGCATTAGTTCCATTGTTGACATTTGCATTGTTGGCCCACTGCTGATTTAATGAAATGAAAATGTTCAGACTCTGTAATGGAAAATGTTAATTGTTTGTGTGTCCACATAACTGACTATGTGACTAACCTTGTGAAACTGTCCTATTATAAGCTCCTGTTCTTGGGAGTATCATTCTGTGTTGCAAACCAATTTGCACCTGTGTCCTTGTATGAATAAAGTCCCGCCCAGGAACAGGAAACTATAAAGATATGTGCTCATCACCCAATGCTTCAGGAATTCAGACTGTCTACACTGCGCTGTGTAACTCTGTTATTCTCTCTGAGCTCAGAAATAAAGAATCTTGGTTTGACTTGGACTCCAGCAGATCCTTATTTTATAATATCCACCACAACTCTCCCACAGATTGCTGTTTATCATTGTCTCAATGAAGAGTTCCTCTTTCGACTTTCCTGGGGGCATTTACAACGCTCCCACTGGTTGAATAAACATTGTTACCCGATTGATGAGATTATTATGGATGAGAGCAATTATTTTATTTGTCAAATTGCAACCAAGCATCGGTCATCATGTCACCCTCAAAATGTATTGGAATGGAGCATCAAGCTCATTACATGTAGTTTCACCACCCTGTGAAGTTCATAACTTATTTAATCTGTAGCCTAATAAACTACATGGTTTTCCAACTTTTAGAGGGAGGACCACACAACATATCATCACGTGACTCCAAGTTAACTAAGACATGATGGTTATTATATAAATATTTGTACATAAAGGAGTTTCCATCGCCATTTCTCACTAAAACGTTTTTACTGACACAACCCACCATGTCAAACGAAGTAACAAATCGTCTGTCACCATTTATAAAAGTGTACAGGCATATCCTGTTTCCATCAGCCCAGTCATTACTTTTGAAATGGTTGGATCAATATCCACCTTCATGATGTGGATGATTTGGAATGTCTGAGTACTTCTATATGATGTCATAATTCACCCCTCTGATAATCAAGTGATATTTGGAATGTCTGAGTAGTTCTATATGATGTCATAATACACCCCTCTGATAGTGATACATTTGTTACTTACAGGGCACCACTGCCCCTGACCAGCTGAATGCAGGTGGGCTCTCCTGTCAACATGGGGCTCCTGCTGCAGGTAGCCTAGCGGTTAACAGTGTTGGGCCAGTAACTGAAAGATCCCTTGTTTGAATCCCAGAGAGGACTAGGTGGAAAATCTGTCAATGTGCCCTTGAGGGCTGCAACAGGAGCCTCATGTTGACAGGAGAGCCCACCTGCACTCAGCTGGCCAGGTGTCTTAACAGGAACAAGCTTGGCACACCTGTATTTTTTCCCATTCTTCTCTGCAGATCCTCTCAACCTCTGTCAGGTTGGATGGGGAGCGTCGCTGCACAGCTATTTTCAGGTCTCTCCAGAGATGTTTGATCGGGTTCAAGTCCAGGCTCTGGCTGGGCCACACAAGGACATTCAGAGACTTGTCCCGAAGCCACTTCTGCGTTGTCTTTTGTCTGTGTGCTTAGGGTTGTTGTTCTGTTGGAAGGTGAACCTTTGCCCCAGTCTGAGGTCCTGAGTGCTCTGGAGCAGGTTTTCATCAATTATCTCTCTGTACTTTATTTCTAATTAATTTATTTATTATTGAACCTTTATTTAACTTGGCAAGTCAGTTAAGAACAAATTCTTATTTACAACGGCGGCCTACCAAAAGGCAAAAGGCCTCCTATGGTGGCTGGGATTCAAAACAAGAATACATCCCTAGCCAAGGTCCTTCTTCAGTGGCTTTTTCCTTGCTGAGCGGCCTTTCAGGTTATGTTGATATAGGACTCATTTTACTATGGATATAGATATTTTTGTACCTGTTTCCTCCAGCATCTTCACAAGGTCTTTTGCTGTTGTTCTGGGATTGACTTGCACTTTTCTTACCAACGTATGTTGATCTCTAGGAGAACAAGTCTCCTTCCTGAGCGGTATGACAGCTGTGTGGTCCCATGGTGTTTATACTTGCGTACTATTGTATGTAAAGATGAACATGGTACCTTCAGGCGTTTGGAAATTTCTCCGAAGGATGAACCAGACCTGTGGAGGTCTACAATTATATTTCTGAGGTCTTGGCTGATTTCTTTTGATTTTCACATGATGTCAAGCAAAGAGGTACTGAGTTTGATGGTAGACCTTGAAATACATCCACAGGTACACCTCCAATTGACTCAAATTATGTCAATTAGCCTATCAGAGGCTTCGAACGCCATGTCATAATTTTCTGGCATTTTCCAAGCTGTTTAAAGGCAAAGTCAACATGTATGTAAACTTCTGACCCAATGGAATTGTGATACAGTGAATTATAAGTGAAATAATCTGTCTGTAAACAATTGTTGGAAAAATGACTTGTGCCATGCACAAAGTAGATGTCCTAACTGACTTGCCAAAACTATAGTTTGTTAACAAGCCATTTGTGGAGTGGTTGAAAACCACTTTAATGACTCCAACCTAAGTGTATGTAAACATCCCTTGTGTAGCCTCCACTCTGTACTGGTACCCCCTGTATATAGCCTCCACATTAACTCTGTACTGGTATCTCCTGTATATAGTCTCCACATTGACTCTGTACTGGTATCTCCTGTATATAGCCTCCACATTGACTCTGTACTGGTACCTCCTGTATATAGCCTCCACATTGACTCTGTACCGGTACCTCCTGTATTTAGCCTCCACATTGACTCTGTACTGGTACCCCCTGTGTATAGCCTCCACATTGACTCTGTACTGGTACCTCCTGTATATAGCCTCCACATTGACTCTGTACTGGTACCCCTGTATATAGTCTTCACATTGACTCTGTACTGGTACCCCCTGTATATAGCCTCCACATTGACTCTGTACTGGTATCCCCTGTATATAGCCTCCACATTGACTCTGTACTGGTACCCCCTGTATATAGCCTCCACATTGACTCTGTACTGGTACCCCCTGTATATAGCCTCCACATTGACTCTGTACTGGTACCTCCTGTATATAGCCTCCACATTGACTCTATACTGGTACCTCATGTATATAGCCTCCACATTGACTCTGTACTAGTATCCCCTGTATATAGCCTCCACATTGACTCTATACTGGTACCTCCTGTATATAGCCTCCACATTGACTCTATACTGGTACCTCATGTATATAGCCTCCACATTGACTCTATACTGGTACCTCCTGTATATAGCCTCCACATTGACTCTATACTGGTACCTCCTGTATATAGCCTCCACATTGACTCTATACTGGTACCTCCTGTATATAGCCTCCACATTGACTCTATACTGGTACCTCCTGTATATAGCCTCCACATTGACTCTATACTGGTACCTCCTGTATATAGCCTCCACATTGACTCTATACTGGTACCTCCTGTATATAGCCTCCACATTGACTCTGTACTGGTACCTCATGTATATAGCCTCCACATTGACTCTGTACTGGTACCCCCTGTATATAGCCTCCACATTGACTCTGTACTGGTACCTCCTGTATATAGCCTCCACATTGACTCTGTACTGGTACCTCCTGTATATAGCCTCCACATTGACTCTGTACTGGTACCTCCTGTATATAGCCTCCACATTGACTCTGTACTGGTACCCCCTGTATATAGCCTCCACATTGACTCTGTACTGGTACCTCCTGTATATAGCCTCCACATTGACTCTGTACTGGTACCTCCTGTATATAGCCTCCACATTGACTCTGTACTGGTACCCCC
This sequence comes from Oncorhynchus mykiss, assembly GCF_057628025.1. Taxonomy (NCBI): domain Eukaryota; kingdom Metazoa; phylum Chordata; class Actinopteri; order Salmoniformes; family Salmonidae; genus Oncorhynchus; species Oncorhynchus mykiss. Next base: position 5,276,055 of record NC_143034.1, read on the forward strand.
TGTATATAACCTCCACATTGACTCTGTACCGGTACCCCCTGTATATAGCCTCCACATTGACTCTGTACTGGTACCTCCTGTATATAGCCTCCACATTGACTCTGTACCGGTACCCGTCCCTCTCCTCGCCCCTACCTGGGCTCGAACCAGGAACACATCGACAACAGCCACACTCGAAGCAGCGTTACCCATTACTCCACAAAAGCCGCAGGCCCTTGCAGAGCAAGGGGAATAACTACTCCAAGTCTCAGAGAGAGTGAAGTTTGAAACGCTATTAGCGTGCGCCCGCTAACTAGCTAGCCTTTGGTCATTAATATGGTCGAATACGGAAACTATCATTTTGAAAACAAAATGTTTATTATTTCAGTGAAATACGGAACCGTTCGGTATTTTATCTAAAGGGTGGCATCCCTAAGTCTAAATATTCTTGTTACATTGCACAACCTTCAATGTTATGTCATAATTACGTAAAGTCCTGGCAAATTAGTTCGCAATGAGCCAGGCTGCCCAAACTGTTGCATCTACCCTGACTCTGCGTGCAATGAACGCAAGAGAAGTGACACAATTTCACCTGGTCAATATTGCCTGCTAACCTGGATTGCTTCTAGCTAAATATGCAGGTTTAAAAATATATACTTCTTTGTATTGATTTTAAGAAAGGCATTGGTGTTTATGGTTAGGTACACATTTGAGCAACGATACACACCGCATCGACAGGACATGCTAGATAAACTAGTAATATCATCACCCATAACTAGTGATTATGATTGATTGATTGTTTTTATAAGAAGTTTAATGCTAGCTAGCAACTTCTACTACATTCGTGTAATAGGCAGGATCCTCGTGGAGTGTAATGAGAGGCAGGTGGTTAGAGCGCTGGACGAGTTAACTGTAAGGTTGCAAGTTTGGATCCCCCGAGCTGACAAGGTGAAATTCTAGCGTTCTACCCCTGGACACGGCAGTTAACCCACCGTTCCTAGGCCGTCATTGAAAATAAGAATGTGTTCTTAACTGACTTGCCGAGTTAAATAAAGATTAAATAAAGGTGTACAATTTTTTACATTTTGTATAAATTGTTTATACAAACTTGAAATCGGCCCTAATTAATCGGTCTACGTCTAATATGAAGTATGTCAGTTTCAATGTTACGGTCTAATGATTTAATTATATTTTTGAAACTCAGGCTGTGTGTGTTTATCTGCGTCATTCCTTGATCATTCCTTGTGGTCCTGTAGCTCAGTTGGTGGAGTATAGTGCTTGTTAAACCAGGGTAGTGGGTTTGATTCCTGGGACCATCCATATGTAAAGTGTTTGCAAACATGACTGCAAATCCCTTTAGATAAAAGTGTCTGCTAAATGGCAGATATATCCACTGATTATACCAAACATTTCGAACACCTTCCTAATATGAAGTTGGACCCTCCTCTTTCTCCCTCAGATTAGCCTCAATTCGTCGGGGCATGGACTCTACAAGGTGTCGAAAGCTTTCCACAGGGATGCTGGCCCATGTTGACTCCAATGCTTCCCACACAAGTTGGCTGGATGTCCTTTGCGTGCAGGGGAGGCTCCTCAGAGGAGGAAGGGGATGCTCCTCAGAGGAGGAAGGGGACGCTCCTGAGAGGAGGAAGGGGAGGCTCCTCAGAGGAGAAAGGGGAGGCTCCTCAGAGGAGGAAGGGGAGGACCCTCCTCAGTGATTTTCATAAAAATAAAAAAAATGATAAAACATGTAAAAAAGTTTAATCCTTTTTAGATATTAGAAATTACGGTACGTTCGTTCCAATACAAAAGTGTAGTGTAGTGTATTGTTTCCAAACTGCGTTACCCACTCCAGACAGCAGATGGCGATAAGCGTCTTTCAGGTGATGATTCTTCCGTGACGTATAATGGACTGGACGGACGCTTCTTCAGGAACAACGACGCGGCTACTCTTTCAACCACCTCGGTAGCTTGCTAGCCAACATAAAAGTGAAAGATTGACGATTTAGGCCATCTTAATGTACATTATCTAATCTCAGTGTTTTAAACACAGTTCTGTTGACGTATTAACTGGTTAACTGTAACCTAATTTGCAAACTTGTTAAAGATTGATGCTGAGCCGAGCACGAGGCTAGTCGCTAATGCTAACTAGCTAGCTAACATCGCTGACCATGAGTTCATTAAAGTACTCATCCCCTGCTATAGAAGAGGAGGTCTGCTGTTTGCAGAAAGAAGCTCTGGCAATGAACATTGAAGAAGAGGATGAGGTTACAGTGAAAGAAGAGAAATAACCTTTTAGAATGAAAAAGGAGGAAGAGGAGACTGTTATAGTGAAGGAAGAAGATGCTGTTATAGTGAAAGAACATTTCAGAATGAAAAAGGAGGAAGAGGAGGCTGTTATAGTGATAGAAGAGAATGAACCTTTTAGAGAGGAAGAGGATGCTGTCTCAATAAAGGTGAAGGAGGAAGACGTTTTGGGAGTGAAAGAGGAGGAGACAGAATATCCGATTACCATCAGTGAGTACTGTCTTAAAAACAGGGGCACAAACTATGCCGTTGTTGAACTAATGTGTGGTTTTTAAGGGGCATTCTACTGAAGTTCTACACTTGAATATGTTGTTCAGTACTGTAGGATTTGTTAAAGGGTCAATCTGCCATTGGTTCATATATTTTAGGGACTTTTCAATTAGATGTATTGAATTCTCCATGTTGTCTATATTAAAGTTCCCCTCATCTAATATAACAGGCTGTTAAAATTCAATATTGAAGCATATGTTCTACTTAAAATATCAAAGGGAGTTTACTACTCATTTTGATGTTCTCGTTCACACAGGAGAGAGACATGACTATGGTGGATCCTCTGGGGAGCCTCAACAACATCCTGATGCTGACGAGGCAGAGAAGAGTCTCTCCAGATCAGAACACCAGATGGTACAGCTTGGTCTGGTCTAGCATACAGCTTGGTTTGGTCTAGCATACAGCTTGATCTGGTCTAGCATACAGCTTGGTCTGGTCTAGCATACAGCTTGCTCTATCTGGGTCTGGGCTGGGTTTCTGTAAAGCACATAATGACATGTGTCTGTGTCCCCTCTTTATGGTTACTAGGACAATGCTAGCCCTTCCTCCCTCCCGGAGTCCCCGCGTCGTGCCTCTCCCGGTAGCACCTTACTGCTGGGTATGAAGAGGTTGTCTGTGCTGCTGGTGGACTGCAGGGAAAAAATGGGGCTGAGTGGAACTGTGAGAGGAGGAAAAGAGAAGAAAGGATCAGATTTGACTCATCAAAGTAAGTGCTGTAGTTTAGTTTGAACAAATACAATAGATCTGCCCACCGGTATCTGTTACCAGGATAACCAGCAGAGTTCTGTTAGTTGACAGGAAGATAGACTGGTGGATATGGATGTTATGAATATCATAACACTGAAAAAGGATTCTGCCAATGAAAAGAGAGAAACCAATAGACCATATAAAACCTTGATGAAAGGTAGCTTTGGAGAGAGAGTTTCTAGATGATCCAATGTAAGGTGCTTGTTTTACAAAAACTTTTCCTTAAAACATTATGGATGTTACATTGCCTGTCGCAGTCAACACCCCTATCTTTAAAAGACTGTAGAACAGGCAAACTAAACTCAAGACTTTGTTATTAATTAACTAATACTGGAGGAAAACTGTGATCAGGCTGCCCACTCAAACGAAAGCTTCAAACTGTAACCAGTGCCGGCAACCTGGTTCAGGTTATCAATCAACCTACCAGGGTAGTGACAAACAGTAGAGGAATGAAATCATCAACATGGTTTGATCATATCTTTACTAATGCTGCAGAAATGGGTTTTAAAGCAGTATCCAGATCCATCAGATGTAGTGATCACAATATAGGAGCCATGTCTAGGAAAACCACCGTTCCAAAGGCTGGGACTAATATTGTGTATAAGAGGTCATACATTTTTTTGTAGTGATTCCTATGTTGTTGATGTAAATAATATTTGTTGGTCCGTGGTGTGTAATGATGAGCAACCAGACACTGCCCTTGACACGTTTGAAACTGCTTATCCCAGTTACTAATAAGCATGCACCCATTAAGAAAATGACTGTAAAAACGGTTGAATCCACATGAATTGATGAGGAATTTAAAAAATGGTATGATGAAGAGGGAGGCAAAAGAGATGGCATATAGGTCTGGCTGAATAACTGATTGGCAAACCTATTGCAAATTGAGACATAATTTGACTAAACTGAATAAAAAGAAGAAAGTACACAATGAAACAAAGATAAAATACATGAAGAATGATAGTAAAAATCTTTGGAGCATCTTCAATGAAATTTTGCGCAAATAAAATCAACAATGACAAGTCACTGGTGTCTGACAATGTGGATGGAAAATTGAGGATAATAGCGGCCGATATTGCCATTCCTATTTGCCTTGTCTTTAATTTAAGTCTACTAGAAAGTGTGTACCCTCAGGCCTGGAGGGAAGCTAAAGTCATTCCACTACCCAAGAATAGTAAAGCTCCCTTTACTGGCTTAAATAGCCGACCAATCAGCCTGTTACCGACCCTAAAAAATGGTGTTTGACCAGATACAATGCTATTTTACATTAAACAAATATAGACTTTTAGCTTATAGGGAAGTTCATTCAACAAGCACAGCACTTACAAATGACTGTTTGGCTGAGCGAAATTGATGATAAAAATGGCTTTACACCCCCTGCTATATTGTGGATAAAGAGTTTTTCTTTGAAAATGTAACCTTTGTTTAACTAGGCAAGTCAGTTAAGAACAAATTATTTTTTTCAATGATGGCCTAGGACTGCCTTGTTCAGGGGCAGAACGACAGAGTTTTACCTTGTCAACTCGGGGATTCGATCCAGCAATCTTTCGGTTACTGGCCTACCGCTCTAACCACTAGGCTACCTGCCGCCCCAGAGCTACCTGTCTAACGGAACACAAAGAGTGTTCTTTAATGGAAGCCTGTACAACAAAATCAAGGTAGAATCAGGAATTCCCCAGGGCAGCTGTTTGGCACTCACTTTTTTCAATCTTTACCAACAACATGCCAGTGACATTTGAGTAAAGCCCGTGTGTCTATGTATGCGGATGACTCAACACTGTACACGTCAGCTACTACAGCGACTGAAATGACTGCAACACTTAACATAGAGCTGCAGTTAGTTTCAGAATGGGTGGCAAGGAATACATATTTCTGATTACCTTAAGTTACATGGCCTACTACGCTAATTCTGTAGCGGTATTGTTAGAGGGGGGTAAATATGAAGATTTTGTTGGGGCGCCAGGCAGGTATTAACCCTAGTTATTAAAGTTAGTTATTACCTATTATAACATTATTATTAAATATTATTAAAACTGAAAGGATGAGAGTAGAATAGATAGAGTAGCGCTTCCAGACACATTCTAAACATGATGGAGACTTAAAGGAGGACTGTAACAGCTAATGATGAAACATTATGGAGTCTTAAAGGAGGACTGTAGCATCTAATGATGAAACATTATGGAGTCTTAAAGGAGGACTGTAGCATCTAATGATGAAACATTATGGAGTCTTAAAGGAGGACTGTACCATCTAATGATGAAACATTATGGAGTCTTAAAGGAGGACTGTAACAGCTAATGATGAAACATTATGGAGTCTTAAAGGAGGACTGTAGCATCTAATGATGAAACATTATGGAGTCTTAAAGGAGGACTGTAGCATCTAATGATGAAACATTATGGAGTCTTAAAGGAGGACTGTAGCATCTAATGATGAAACATTATGGAGTCTTAAAGGAGGACTGTAGCATCTAATGATGAAACATTATGGAGTCTTAAAGGAGGACTGTAGCATCTAATGATGAAACATTATGGAGTCTTAAAGGAGGACTGTACCATCTAATGATGAAACATTATGGAGTCTTAAAGGAGGACTGTAGCATCTAATGATGAAACATTATGGAGTCTTAAAGGAGGACTGTAGCATCTAATGATGAAACATTATGGAGTCTTAAAGGAGGACTGTAGCATCTAATGATGAAACATTATGGAGTCTTAAAGGAGGACTGTACCATCTAATGATGAAACATTATGGAGTCTTAAAGGAGGACTGTAGCATCTAATGATGAAACATTATGGAGTCTTAAAGGAGGACTGTAGCATCTAATGATGAAACATTATGGAGTCTTAAAGGAGGACTGTAGCATCTAATGATGAAACATTATGGAGTCTGAAAGGAGGACTGTAGCATCTAATGATGAAACATTATGGAGTCTTAAAGGAGGACTGTAGCATCTAATGATGAAACATTATGGAGTCTTAAAGGAGGACTGTAGCATCTAATGATGAAACATTATGGAGTCTTAAAGGTGCCCCCTAGTTTCAAGAGTTAATGTGCCATAACCGGTTTTAATGTGTTTGAGCCAATCAGTTGTGTTGTGACAAGGTAGGGGGGTATACAGAAGATAGCCCTATTGGGTTAAAGACGAAGTCCATATTATGTCAAGAACAGCTCAAATATGCAAAGAGAAGCAACTGTCCATCATTACTTTAACCTTTCTGATCTCCCCATCCCGGATCCGGGATCGTGAATACAGACTCAAGCTCATTACCATAACGCAACGTTAACTATTCATGAAAATCGCAAATGAAATGAAATAAATATGCTAGCTCTCAAGCTTAGCCTTTTGTTAACAACACTGTCATCTCAGATTTTCAAAATATGCTTCTCAACCATTGCAAAACAAGCATTTGTGTAACAGTATTGATGGCTAACGTAGCATTTAGCGTAGCATTTAGCATTAGCATTCAGCTGGCAACATTTACACAAAAAAACAGAAAAGCATTCAAATAAAATCATTTACCTTTGAAGAACTTCAGATGTTTTCAATGAGGAGACTCTCAGATAGCAAATGTTCAGTTTTTCCTGAAAGATTATTTGTTTAGGACAAATCGCTCCGTTTTCTGCGTCACTTTTAGCTACGAAAAAACCCCTGTATCCAGGATTGTGTAAATCTGTCAGCAAGCTCATTAGCATAACACAACGTTAACTATTCATGAAAATGGCTAATGAAATGAAATGAATCTATTTGCTCTCAAGCTTAGCCTTTTGTTAACAACACTGTCATCTCAGATTTTCAAAATATGCTTTTGAACCATAGCTAAACAAGCATTTGTGTAAGAGTATTGATAGCCTAGCATTGCATTAAGCCTGGCATTCAGCAGGCAACATTTTCCACAAAAAACCATAAAAGCATTCAAATAAAATAATTTACCTTTGAAGAACTTCAGATGTTTCCAATGAGGAGACTCTGTTAGATAGCAAATGTTCTGTTTTTACAAAAAATATTATTTGTGTCGACTAATCACTCCGTTTTGTTCATCACGTTTGGGTAAGAAAAAAGAAAAAAGTCATTTAAACGCTTTTTTTCCAAATTATCTCCATAATATCGACAGAAACATGGCAAACGATGTTTAGAATAAATCCTCAAGGTGTTTTTCACATATCTATCGACAATAAAATCCATCGTGGCAGTTTACTTTCAATTCTGAAGAAATGGAACGCGCATGGACTTACTGATTACGCACACAGGACACCGGGCGGGACACCAGGTAAATGTAGTTTCTTATGGTCAATCTTCCAATGATATGCCTACAAACACGTCACAATGCTGCAGACACCTCGGGGAATATACAGAAAGCGCAGGCTCATTCCTGGCGCATTCACAGCCATATAAGGAGACATTGGAACACAGCGCCTTCAGAATCCGGGGCATTTCCTGTATGAAACATCATCTTGGTTTCGCCTGTTGCATTAGTTCTGGGGCACGCACAGATAATATCTTTGCAGTTTTGGAGACGTCAGAGTTGTGTCTTTCCAAGGCTGTCAATTCCATGCATAGTCGAGCATCTTTTCGTGACAAAATATTGCGCTTAAAACGGGCACGTCTTTTTATCCAATAATGACACAGCGCCCCTATAGGTTCAAGAGGTTAAGGACCACCACAATAATGGAAGACCCAGAGTTACTTCTGGTGCATAAGTTCATTAGAGTTACCAGACTTAGAAATTGCAGCCCAAATAAATGCTTCACAAAGTTCAAGCAAGAGACACATCTCAACATCATCGGTTCAGAGGAGACTGCGTGAATCAGGCCTTCATGGTCGAATTGCTGCAAGGAAACCACTACTAAAGGACACCAATAATAAGAAGAGACTTGCTTGGGCCAAGAAACATGAGCAATGGACATTAGACCGGTGGATATCTGTCCTTGGGTCTGATGAGTCCAAATGTGAGATTTTTGGTTCCGAGCGTCATGTCTTTGTGAGACGAGGAGTAGATGAACAGATTATCTCTGCATGTGTGGTTCCCACCGTGAAGCATGGAGGAGGAGACGTGATGGTGTGCGGGTGCTTTGCTATTGACAATGTCAGTGATTTATTTATTCAAGTCACACTTAACCAGCATGACTACCACAGCATTCTGCAGCGATATGCCATCCCATCTGGTTTGGGCTTAGTCCCACTGTCAATTGTTTTTCAACAGGACAATGACCCAACACACCTCCAGGCTGTGTAAGAGCTATTTGACCAAGATGGAGTGCTGCATCAGATGACCTGGCCTCGACCTCACCCAAATCGAGATGGTTTGGGATTAGTTGGATCGCAGAGTGAAGGAAAAGCAGCCTACAAGTTCTCAGCATATATGGAACTCCTACAAGACTGTTGGAAAAGGATTCCAGGTGAAGCTGGTTGAGAGAAAGCAAGGGTGGCAACTTTTGAAGAATAAAATATATATTTTGATTTAACACTTGTGGTTACTACATGATTCCATGTGTTTTTAATCATTTTGATGTCTTCTCCATTATTTTACAATGTAGAAAATAGTAAAAATAAAGAAAAACCCTTGAATGAGTAGGTGAGTCCAAACTTTTGACTGGTACTGTACATTCAATTCCCTGACAACAGCTCCAGTGGACATTCCTGCAGTCAGCATGCCAATTGCCCGCTCCCTCAGAGATCTGTGGCATTGTTGTGTGACCAAACTGCACATTTTCGAGTAGCCTTTTATTACCCCCAGCACAGGGTGCACCTGTGTAACAATCACTCTGTTCAATCAGCTTCTTGATATGCCACACCTGTCAGGTGGATGGATTATCTTGGCAAAGAATAAATGTTGACTAACAGGGATGTAAAAAATTCTGATATCTTTTTTTTCAGCTCATGAAACATCCAACACTTTACATGTTGCGTTTATATTTTTGTTTATTGTAGTTACTATCAGTTTTAGGAACATTTACCCAAATACTTCACCTTATTTTTTACTTTACCCAAAATATGACCTCAGCGATAATCAAAATGTTGAAAATCTGTGAATGTCTAAATAAGAAATTGGTCCATTTAAACAGCAATGTGTCAAACCCTTTCAACAACAGGGAGATGTTACTGATGTGCTTTGTATCTTCGATGTAAAAACAAATTTTGGACTTCCACACAAAATTACTTCTTTAGTTATTTTATGTTTAAGGAAGTGTGTAGGTCACATTATGTATCATACAGCTATGAATGTTATATATTTAGAACCACCTGTTCAATTTGAATCCAGCGACGTCTGTGTCTTCAGTGTCCTAGAACTGTCTAGGTTTTTGTGTTCTGACTTGTAAAACAGGATGAATAAAATAAGTAATGTAAAAATAACACTGTATTTGGCAGGAGAAAGACCAGACTCAGAGGAACCAGAGCCAGGGACGTCCAAACCAGCAAGACGACACCAGTGCTCCCACTGTGGAAAGAGTTTTAACCATAAAGCACACCTGAAACAACACGAGATAATACACACAGGGGAGAAACCTTACCACTGCTCCCAGTGCGGGAAGAGTTTCGTCCGTTTGGGGGAGCTGAAACAACATGAGAGAATACACACAAGAGAGAAGCCTTACCGCTGCTCCCAGTGTGGAAAGAGTTTCAACCATTCAGGGACGCTGAAACAGCATGAGAGAATACACACAGGAAAGAAGCCTTACCACTGCTCCCAGTGTGGAAAGAGTTTCAACCGGAAAGAGACCCTGAAAGCTCATGAGAGAATACACACAGGAGAGAAGCCCTACCACTGCTCCCATTGCGGGAAGAGTTTCAACCGGAAAACATACCTGAACCAACACGAGAGAATACACACAGGAGAGAAGCCTTACCACTGCTCCCAATGTGGAAGTTGTTTCGTCTGTCCAGGGGATCTGAAACAACATGAGAGAATACACACAGGAGAGAAGCCTTACCACTGCTCCCAGTGTGGAAAGAGTTTCAACCGGAAAGCATGCCTGAACCAACACGAGAGAATACACACAGGAGAGAAGCCTTACCACTGCTCCCACTGTGGAAAGTGTTTCGTCTGTTCAGGGGAGCTAAAAAAACATGAGAGAATACACACAGGAGAGAAGCCTTACCACTGCTCCCAGTGTGGAAAGAGTTTTAACAATTTAGGGAACCTGAAACGACATGAGAGAATACACATAGGAGAGAAGCCTTATCACTGCTCCCAGTGTGGAAAGAGTTTTAACAATTTAGGGTACCTGAAACATCATGAGAGAATACACACAGGTGAGAAGCCTTACCACTGCTCCCAGTGTGGAAAGTGTTTCAACCGGTCAGGGGGGCTGAAACGACACGAGAGAATACACACAGGGGAGAAGCCTTTCCACTCCTCCCAGGGTGCAAAGCTTTTGCCCATTTAGGAAGCCTGAAAGAACACATGAGACTGCACACAGCGGAGAAGGCTTAAAAAAGCTCAGACTGTGGGAAAACATATTACTCATAACAGTCACTTAAACGTCTTTAGAGAATCCACACAGGAGAGAGAAATGACTTCTCTTAGCGTGTATATTGATATTTCACATCACATTGACTTAAAATTCATCAGAGAACACACACAGTGCTCCCGTTGTCTTATATTGTACACTGACAATGTGTTTACCTGTTTTTACCATATTAAATTGTTTCTTCCAATTATTGATAAACATGTACCTGTTAAGAAACTGACTGTTAGAACTGTTAAGGCTCCATGGATTGATCAGGAATTTAAAAACTGTATGGTCATTGGTAAAAATAGAAAAGAGTTGAGGTCCTGGAAAGAGTTTTAACCAGAAAGGACACCTGAACCAACAGGGGAAAATACACACAGGGGAGAAGCCTTAACACTGCTTAACACTGCGATTTGGTTGGGTTGTGTATCGGAGGACGCATGACTTTGACCTTCGTCTTTCCCGAGCCCGTACGGGAGTTGTAGCGATGAGACAAGATTGTAGCTACTAACAATTAGATACCACGATATTGGGGAGAAAAAGGGAGGTAAAATTAAACATTTTAAAAATTAAAACACATGAGACTGCACACAGGGGAGAAGCTTTACCACTGCTCCCAGTGTGCAAAGCGTTTGCCCATTTAGGAAGCCTGAAAGAATACATGAGAAGGCTTACAAAATACTCAGACTGTGGGAAAACATATTACTCATCACAGTCACTTCAATGTCATAAGAGAATCCACACAAAAGAGAAGAATTACTTGTAATATTGATATTTCACATCACATTGACTTAAAATGAATCAGAGAACATACACAGTGCTCCTGTTGTCTTATATTGTTGACTAAGAATGTGTTTACTTGTTTTTACCAGATGAAAGTGAATTGTACAAAGTATACTTAAACATATAGTTGTTTGTTTCTATTAGAAAACATGAATTGAATATGGAGTCTGTCAGTTTGAATATAAAGAAGATCAGGTTCCTTCTTTTAAACAGTCCTTTTTTAAGTATTAACTTAAGGGGGCTGAATAATTTTGCACGCCCAATTTTTCAGTTTTTGATTTGTTAAAAAAGTTTGAAATATCCAATAAATGTCATTCCACTTCATGATTGTGTCCCACTTGTTGTTGATTCTTCACAAAAAAATACAGTTTTATATCTTTATGTTTGAAGCCTGAAATGTGGCAAAAGGTCGCAAAGTTCAAGGGGGCCGAATACTTTCGCAAGGCACTGTATATATTTATATTCCAGACTCTGACATTCCTCCTTCTACCATTTCTATATTTCTAAATCCTTAAAAGAAATTATAGGGAAAATCAGTAGGTCACACAAATGACTATTTCTAAACAAAGATAATAGACAAGTAGAATGGGACAGGTTTCTTATACTATCTATACTTACCCGGTGAAGAGACTCCAGGGACGGAGATGAAGGCTGTAGGAATGAAGATCAGTCAGTGAAGAGACTCCAGGGACGGTGATGAAGGCGGTAGGAATGAAGATCAGTCAGTGAAGAGACTCCAGGGATGGAGATGAAGGCTGTAGGAATGAAGATCAGACAGCAATACTGGTCCTGTGGTCAGTTGGGGGAGTGGTCGATCCAGCCAATGATTGTGAGGAAGCATGCAGGGAACAGGCTCCTTTCTACTACCATTCTGGGGTCTGGATACATGCCAACAAAGACCACAACTGCTTCAAACAATGAGAGTTTCACAGTCAGTGTTGTTGAGCAGAGAATCAACCAGATAATCAACTAGATTGATTCACAGTCAGTGTTGTTGAGCTGAGAATCAACCAGAGAATCAACCAGATTGATTCACAGTCAGTGTTGTTGAGCAGAGAATCAACCAGATTGATTCACAGTCAGTGTTGTTGAGCAGAGAATCAACCAGAGAATCAACTAGATTGATTCACAGTCAGTGTTGTTGAGCAGAGAATCAACCAGATTGATTCACAGTCAGTGTTGTTGAGCAGAGAATCAACCAGAGAATCAACCAGATTGATTCACAGTCAGTGTTGTTGAGCAGAGAATCAACCAGATTGATTCACAGTCAGTGTTGTTGAACAGAGAATCAACCAGAGAATCAACCAGAGAATCAACCAGAGAATCAACCAGAGAATCAACCAGGTTGTTGAAGTTATTCAGGTACATAATACATTTGATTTGTTTAATTCTGTTTTATTCAATTAGAATAATTTACTCTGAATGAGAACAATCACATCTGTGAGCTTTATGCATTATAACATCGATTGACTAAATGATGACGTTGACAGATTTGTAGTAAAACCAGGGTTGGAGTCAAATCCATTTAATTTCCAGTTAATTCAGAAAGTAAACCAAATTCCACATTTTCCTCATTGAAAACTATAGAAGAGAATTGGAATTTTCAGTTTACTTCCTGAATTTACTGGAATATTCTAAAATGGATTAAATTGGTAGGTTTCCCTCATGAATCTGCACAACAACACCCTATAATGACTAAGCAAAAACAGGATTAGAAATGTATGCATATGCATTTTAAAATTAAAACTGAAATATCACATTTAAATAAGTATTCAGAACCTTTACTCAGTGCTTTGTTGAAGCACCTTTGGCAGTGATTATAGCCTCAAGCCACCTTGGGTATGACACTACAATCTTGGCACATCTGTATTTGTGGAGTTTCTCCCATTCTTCTCTGCAGATCCTCTCAAGATCTGTCAGGTTGGATGGAGAGCGTCACTGCGCAGCTATTTTCAGGATTTCTTCAGAGTTGTTCGATCGGATTACAATCCGGATTCTGGCAGGGCCACTCAAGGACAATCAGACTTGTCCCAAAGCCACTTCTATGTTGTCTTTGCTGTGTGCTTAGGGTCTTTGTCCTGTTGGAAGATGAACCTTTGCCCCAGTCTGAGGTCCTGAGTGCTCTTGAGCAGGTTTTCATCAATTATCTCTCTGTACTTTGCTCCGTTCATCTTTCCCTCGATCCTGACTAGTCTCCCAGTCCCTGCCGCTGAAAAACATCCCCACACCATGATGCTGCCACCACCACGCTTCACCGTAGGAATCGTGCCAGGTTTCTTCCAGACCTGACGCTTGGCATTCAGGCCAAAGAGTTTAATCTTGGTTTCATCAGATCAGAGACTCACGTCTGTAGCCATCAATTGCTTTGAAAGGCTGGTCATGGCTCACACCCCACCATTATCCAAGAAACCCTGGACCCACTCTAATTTGCATACCGCCCCAACAGATCCACAAATGATGCAATCTCTATTGCACTCAACACTGCCCTTTCACATCTGGACAAAAGGAATACCTATGTAAAGTCGTGGCCAAAATTTTTGAGAATGATACAAATATTAATTTTCACAAAGTCTGCTGCCTCCGTTTGTATGACGGCAATTTGAAGATACTCCAGAATCTTATGAAGAGTGATCAGATGAATTGCAATTAATTGCAAAGTCCCTCTTTGCCATTCAAATGAACTGAATCCCCAAAAACATTTCCACTGCATTTCAGCCCTGCCACAAAAGGACCAGCTGACATCATGTCAGTGATTCTCTCGTTAACACAGGTGTGAGTGTTGACGAGGACAAGGCTGGAGATCACTCTGTCATGCTGATTGAGTATGAATTTTACATTTTTTTTTATTTATTTTTTACCTTTATTTAACTAGGCAAGTCAGTTAAGAACAAATTCTTCCAGAATAACAGACTGGAAGCTTCAAAAGGAGGGTGGTGCTTGGAATCATTGTTCTTCCTCTGTCAACGATGGTTACCTGCAAGGAAACACGTGCCGTCATCATTGCTTTGCACAAAAAGGGCTTCTCAGGCAAGGATATTGCTGCCAGTAAGATTGCACCTAAATCAATCATTTATCGGATCATCAAGAACTTCAAGGAGAGCGGTTCAATTGTTGTGAAGAAGGCTTCAGGGTGCCCAAGAAAGTCCAGCAAGCGCCAGGACCGTCTCCTAAAGTTGATTCAGCTGCGGGATCGGGGCACCACCAGTACAGAGCTTGCTCAGGAATGGCAGCAGGCAGGTGTGAGAGCAGCAGGCAGGTGTGAGTGCATCTGCACGCACAGTGAGGCGAAGACTTTTGGAGGATGGCCTGTTGTCAAGAAGGGCAGCAAAGAAGCCTCTTCTCTCCAGGAAAAACATCAGGGACAGACTGATGTTTTGCAAAAGGTACAGGGATTGGACTGCTGAGGACTGGGGTAAAGTCATTTTCTCTCATGAATCCCATTTACGATTGTTTGGGGCATCCGGAAAAAAGCTTGTCTGGAGAAGACAAGGTGAGCGCTACCATCAACCCTGTGTCATGCCAACAGTAAAGCATCCTGAGACCATTCAAGTGTGGGGTTGCTTCTCAGCCAAGGGTGTGGGCTCACTCAAACATTTTCCTCAGAACACAGCCATGAATAAAGAATGGTACCAACACATCCTCCGAGAGCAACTTCTCCCAACCATCCAGGAACAGTTTGGTGATGAACAATGGCTTTTCCAGCATGACCTTGCCATAAGGCAAAAGGGATATCTAAGTGGCTCGGGGAACAAAACATCGATATTTTGGGTCCAGGGTCAGGAAACTCCCCAGACCTTAATCCCATTGAGCACTGGTGTTCAATCCTCAAGAGGCGGGTGGACAAACGAAAACCCACAAATTCTGACAAACTCCAAGCATTGATTATGCAAGAATGGGCTGCCATCAGTCAGGATGTGGCCCAGACGTTAATTGACAGCATGCCAGGGTGGATTGCAGAGGTCTTGAAAAAGAAGGGTCAACACTGCAAATATTGACTCTTTGCATCAACTTCATGTAATTGTCAATAAAAGCCTTTGACACTTATGAAATGCTTGTAATTATACTTCACTATTCCATAGTAACATCTGACAAAAATATATAAAGACACTGAAGCAGTAAACTTTGTGGAAATTAATATTTGTGTCATTCTCAAAACTTTTGGCCATGACTGTAGAGGCGGCAGGTGGTTAGAAAATTGTGCCAGTAACCGTAAAGGTGCTAGATTGAATCTCTGAGCTAACAAGGTAAAAATCTGTCTTTCTACCCGTGAACATGGCAGTTAACCCACTTTCATAGGCTGTCATTGTAAATAAGAATTTGTTCTTTAACTGACTTGCCTAGATAAAAAAAAGAAGTGAGAATGCTATTCATTGACTACAGCTCCGCTTTCAACACCATAGTGCCCTCAAAGCTCATCTTTAAGCTTAGGAACCTGGGACTAAACATCTCCCTCTGCAACTAGATCCTGGACTTCTTGATGAGCCACCCCCAGGTGGTAAGAGTAAGTAACAACACATCTGCCACGGTGATCCTCATCACGGGGAGCCCCTCAGGGGTGCATGCTCAGCCCCCTCCTGTACTCCCTGTTCACTCATGACTGCATGGCCAGACACGACTCCAACGCCATCATTGAACAGTGTCATCAGGCCTGATCACTGACAACAACAACAAAGCCTACAGGGAGGAGGTCAGAGACCTGGTCGTGTGGTGCCAGGACAGCAACCAGTCCCTCAATGTGATCAAGATAAAGGAGATGATTGTGGACTACAGGAAAAGGAGGACCAAGCATGCCCCATTCTCATTGACAGAGCTGTAGTGGAGCAGGTTGAGAGTTTCAAGTTCCTTGGTGTACGCATCACCAACAAACTGTCATGGTCCAAGCACACCAAGACAGTCATGAAGAGGGCATGACAAAACCTATTCCCCCTGAGGATACTGAAAAGATTTGTCATGGGTCCTCAGATCCTCAAAACGTTCTACAGCTGCACCATCGAGAGCATCCTGACTGATTGCATCACTGCCTGGTTTGGCAACTGCTCGGCCTCTGGCCGCAATGCACTACAGAGGGCAGTGCATACGGCCCAGTACATCACTAGGGCCAAGCTTCCTGCCACTCAGGACTTCTATACCAGGCGGTGTCAGAGGGACTTTTTTTTGTACTTTACAAGTATTTTTCTTAACTGCATTGTTGGTTAAGGGCTTGTAAGTAAGCATTTCACTAAGGTCTACACCGGTTGTGAATAATAATATTTAATTTGATTTTCATACTTTTCTAATGAAACACTTTTCAACCCATATGATCTATTACATAATAAAAGTCTAACAAAACGTATACAAATATCATGTCATAGTGAATTCATGACATGTGAACGAACAAGCCTTTTCATACTTTATAATATGGCTATACAGTGGGGAGAACAAGTATTTGATAGCCTGCAAAATCGGCAGTGTTTCCTACTTACAAAGCATGTAGAGGTCTGTCATTTTTTATCATAGATACACTTTTTATTTTATTTCACCTTTATTTAACCAGGTAGGCAAGTTGAGAACACCTTTATTTAACCAGGTAGGCAAGTTGAGACCACCTTTATTTAACCAGGTAGGCAAGTTGAGACCTTGCCAAGATAAAGCAAAGCAGTTCGACACATACAAGGACAGAGTTACACCAAAGTAAAACAAACATACAGTCAATAATACAGTATAAACAAGTCTATATACGATGTGAGCAAATGAGGTGAGATAAGGGAGGTAAAGGCAAGAAGGCCATGGTGGCAAAGTAAATACAATATAGCAAGTAAAACACTGGAATGGTAGATTTGCAGTGGAAGAATGTGCAAAGTAGAAATAAAAATAATGGGGTGCAAAGGAGCAAAATAAATAAAATAAATATAGTAGGGAAAGAGGTAGTTGTTTGGCCTTAAATTATAGGTGGGCTATGTACAGGTGCAGTAATCTGTGAGCTGCTCTGACAGTTGGTGCTTAAAGCTAGTGAGGGAGATAAGTGTTTCCAATTTCAGAGATTTTTGTAGTTCGTTCCAGTCATTGGTAGCAGAGAACTGGAAGGAGAGGCAGCCAAAGAAATTATTGGTTTTGGGGGTGACCAGAAAGATATACCTGCTGGAGGGCGTGCTACAGGTGGGTGATGCTATGGTGACCAGCGAGATGAGATAAGGGGGGACTTTACATAGCAGGATCTTGTAGATGACATGGAGCCAGTGGGTTTGGCAACGAGTATGAAGCGAGGGCCAGCCAACGAGAGCGTACAGGTTGCAATGGTGGGTAGTATATGGGGCTTTGGTGACAAAACAGATTGCACTGTGATAGACTGCATCCAATTTGTTGAGTAGGGTATTGGAGGCTATTTTGTAAATGACATCACCGAAGTCGAGGATTGGTAGGATGGTCAGTTTTACAAGGGTATGTTTGGCAGCATGAGTGAAGGATGCTTTGTTGCGAAATAGGAAGCCAATTCTATATTTAACTCTGGATTGGAGATGTTTGATGTGGGTCTGGAAGGAGAGTTTACAGTCTAACCAGACACCTAGGTATTTGTAGTTGTCCACGTATTCTAAGTCAGAGCCGTCCAGAGTAGTGATGTTGGACAGGCGGGCAGGTGCAGGCAGCGATCGGTTGAAGAGCATGCATTTAGTTTTACTTGTATTTAAGAGCAATTGGAGGCCACGGAAGGAGAGTTGTATGGCATTGAAGCTTGCCTGGAGGGTTGTTAACACAGTGTCCTAAGAAGGGCCAGAAGTATACAGAATGATGTTGTCTGCGTAGAGGTGGATCAGAGACTCACCAGCAGCAAGAGCGACATCATTGATGTATACAGAGAAGAGAGTCGGTCCAACAATTGAACCCTGTGGCACCCCCATAGAGACTGCCAGAGGTCCGGACAGCAGACCCTCCGATTTTACACATTGAACTCTATCAGAGAAGTAGTTGGTGAACCAGGCGAGGCAATTATTTGAGAAACCAAGGCTGTTGAGTCTGCCGATGAGGATGTGGTGATTGACAGAGTTGAAAGCCTTGGCCAGATCAATGAATACGGCTGCACAGTAATGTTTCTTATCAATGGCGGTTAAGATACCGTTTAGGATCTTGAGCGTGGCTGAGGTGCACCCATGACCAGCTCTGAAACCAGATTGCATAGCAGAAAAGGTATGGTGAGATTCAAAATGGTCGGTAATCTGTTGGTTGACTTTGCTTTCAAAGACCTTAGAAAGACAAGGTAGGATAGATTAAGGTCTGTAGCAGTTTGGGTCAAGAGTGTCCCCCCCTTTGAAGAGGGGGATGACCGCAGCTACTTTCCAATCTTTGGGAATGTCAGACGACACGAAAGAGAGGTTGAACAGGCTAGTAATAGGGGTGGCAACAATTTCGGCAGATAATTTTAGAAAGAAAGGGTCCAGATTGTCTAGCCCGGGTTGATTTGTAGGGGTCCAGATTTTGCCGCTCTGTCAGAACATCAGCTGACTGGATTTGGGAGAAAGAGAAATGGGGAAGGCTTGGGCGAGTTGCTGTGGGGGGTGCAGTGCTGTTGACCGGGGTAGGAGTAGCCAGGTGGAAAGCATGGCCAGCCATAGAAAAATGCTTATTGAAATTCTCAATTATGGTGGATTTATCAGTGGTGACAGTGTTTCCTATCTTCAGTGCAGTGGGCAGTAGGGAGGAGGTGTTCTTATTCTCCATGGACTTTACAGTGTTCCAGAACTTTTTTGAGTTAGTGTTGCAGGAAGCAAATTTCTGCTTGAAAAAGCTAACCTTGGCTTTTCTAACTGCCTGTGTATAATGGTTTCTAGCTTCCCTGAACAGCTGCATATCACGGGGGCTGTTCGATGCTAATGCAGAACGCCATAGGATGTTTTTGTGTTGGTTAAGGGCAGTCAGGTCTGGGGAGAACCAAGGGCTATATCTGTTCCTGGTTCTAAATTTCTTGAATGGGGCATGCTTATTTAAGATGGTTAGAAAGGCATTTTAAAAAAAATACCCAGGCATCCTCTACTGACGGGATGAGATCAATGTCCTTCCGGGATATCCCGGCCAGGTCGATTAGAAAGGCCTGCTCGCTGAAGTGTTTCAGGGAGCGTTTGACAGTGATGAGTGGAGGTCGTTTGACCGCTGACCCATTACGGATGCAGGCAATGAGGCAGTGATCGCTGAGATCTTGGTTGATAACAGCAGAGGTGTATTTAGAGGGCAAGTTGGTTAGGATGATATCTATGAGGGTGCCCGTGTTTAAGGCTTTGGGGAGGTACCTAGTAGGTTCATTGATAATTTGTGTAAAAAATTAACAGAGAAAATGTGTATTAACACACTACCTATTCATAGAAGTATTTATTCATCATCTACATATTCATATTACGCTTTTACGTCTGTGTACAGGAAAGTAGTAGTTGTATGACGAAAGAGAAAATATATCAGCTAGTTGTTAAATAATTATGACGTTCTTTCCAATACAAAAAGTGTTGTAACTATTGTTTCCAAACTGCGTTACCCACTCCAGCCAGCAGATGGCGACGAGCGTCTTTCAGGTGATGCTTCTTGCGTGACGTATAATGGACTGGACGGGACGCTTCTTCAAGAACAACAAGGCGCCAACTCTTTCAACCACCTCGATAGCTTGCTAGACAACATAAAACTTACAGATTGACGTTTTAGACCATGTTAATGTGCATTAGCTAATCGCAGTGTTTAAAACACATTTCAGTTGACGTTAACTTGAACCTAATTTGCTTGTTCAATTTGCAAATTTGTTAAAGATTGATACTGAGCCTAGCACTAGGCTAGACGCTAATGCTAACTAGCTAGCTAACATCCCTGACCATGAGCTCATTAAACTACTCACCCCCTGCTAAAGAAGTGGATGTCTGCTGTACGGAGAAAGAAGCTCTGGCGCTGAACATTGTCGTGAAAGATGAAGAGGAGGATATTACAGTGAAAGGAGAGAAAGATGCTCTGCCGCTGAACATTGTCGTGAAAGACGAAGAGGAGGATATTACAGTGAAAGGAGAGAAAGATGCTCTGCCGCTGAACATTGTCGTGAAAGACGAAGAGGAGGATATTACAGTGAAAGGAGAGAAAGAACCTTTCAGAATGGAAGAGGAGGCTGTTATAGGGAAAGAAGAGAAAGCATCCTCTTCCTCTCTAAAAGCTTATATCTCAGTAAAGGTGAAGGAGGAAGACGTTTTGGGAGTGAAAGAGGAGGAGACAGAATATCTCATTAACACCAGTGAGTATTGTCTTAAAAACAGGGGCACAAACTATGCAGTTGTTGAACTAATGTGTGGTTTTAAGGGGCATTCTACTTAAGTTCTTCACTTCAATGTGATGTTCAGTACTATATAAATTGTTAAAGGGTCAATCTGCCATTGCTACATATATTTTTGGGACTTTTAAATTAGATTTAATTATATATAACAGGCTTTTAAAATGTAATAATGGAGCATAATTTATACTTAAAATATCAAAGGGACACAAAAGGCACCCAATTAATTTAGAGATATTAATGCCTCTGATAAGACCCTATGACTGTAATAGACAGTAATAATTGATGATGGTAATAAGTTCACCATCTGTTTGATGTTCTCGTTAACACAGGAGAGAGACATGACTATCGTGGATCCTCTGGGGAGACTCAACATCCTGATGCTGACGAGGCAGAGAAGAGTCTCTCCAGATCAGAACACCAGATGGTACAGCTTGGTCTGGTCTAGCATACAGCTTGCTCTATCTGGGTCTGGGCTGTGTTTCTGTAAAGCAGTTTATGACAACAGTGACATCAGCATCCATAATGGTATGTGTCTGTGTCTCCTCTTTATGGTTACCAGGACAACGCTAGCCCTTCCTCTCTCCCGGAGTCCCCGTGTCATGCCTCTCCCGGAAACACCTTACTGCTGGGTATGAAGAGGTTGTCTGTGCTGCTGGTGGACTGCAGGAAAACAACAGGGCTGAGTGGAACTGTGAGAGGAGGAGAAGAGAAGAAAGGATCAGATTTGACACATCAAAGTAAGTGCTGTAGTTCAGTTTGAACAAATAAATAGATCTGCCCACTGGTATCTGTTACCAGGACAACCAGCAGAGTTCTGTTAGTTGACAGGAAGATAGAGTAGTGTATATGGATGTAATGAATATCATAACACTGAAAAAGGATTCGGCCAATGAAAAGAGAGAAACCGATAGACCATATAAAACCTTGATGAAAGTTAGCTTTAGAGGGAAAGTTTCAAGATGACCTAATGTAAGGTGCTTGTTTTACAAAAACATTCCATAAACTTGGTTCAGTTTATCAATCAACCTACCAGGGTAGTTACAAACAGTACAGAAATTGAATCATCAACATATTTTGATCATATCTTTACTATTGCTGCAGAAATGTGTTTGAAAGCAGTATCCAAATTCATCGGCTGTTGTGATCACAATATAGTAGTCATATCTAGGACAACCAAAGTCCAATAGGCTGGGCCTAATGTTCTTTATAAGAGGTCATACAATTGTTTGTGGTGATTCCTATGTTGTTGATGTTATTATGTTGTTTTTTTTCACAGTAAATAACTCACGGACACTAGAGAAGCTTTAACCAAGTTGAATTATTCCCAAAGGTTCTGTACATCTGTAATTCAGACAACCCAACGTTTGTTCCATCCAGATATATGTCGCACTTAAGACACTCCTTCTCTCCAATCCTTACATCTTATGGTTCCACAGGAAGAGAGTAACAGGATACCAGACCTTTATCTCCCTGATGAGAATCTGTCCTGACCTCAACCCCTCCTTCATCTAATCCACAGATGTTCGTCTCCCCTGTTTCACACTTTGCTCTCCTCTCGTCCACCCAACACATTCCGAAGCCACCTGTCTTTCTTCAGAGAACCATTAACTTCTGACATAACACCCAGTCTCTTTCACTTCCTATCACTTCTTTAATGTCTCCATGTTCCAAGTTTGGCCGATTCCAACAATGGAAACAATATTTGTTGGTCCGTGGTGTGTAATGACGAGCAACCAGACGCTGCCCTTGACACGTTTATGAAATTGCTTATCCCAGTTACTAATAAGCAGCACCCATTAAGAAAATGACTGTAAAAACTGTTAAAACCACGTGGATTGATGAGGAATTTAAAAATGGTATGATGAAGAGGGAGGCAAAAGAGATGGCATATAGGTCTGGCTGAATAACTGATTGGCAAACCTATTGCAAATTGAGAAATCATGTGACTAAACTGAGTAAAACGAAGAAACTACACTATGAATTACACGAAGAATGATTGTAAAAAGTTTTGGAACTCCTTTGATGCAATTTTGGGGAAAAAATCAACAATGACATGTTACTGGTGTCTGACAACGTGGATTGAGGATAATAGCAGCCGATATTGCCAGTTCTATTAGCATTATCTTAAATTTAAGCCCACTAGAAAGTGTGTTCCCTCAGGCTTGGAGGGAAGCTAAAGTCATTCCACTCCCCAAGAATAGTAAAGCTCCCTTTACTGGCTTAAATAGCCGACCAATCAGCCTGTTACCAACCCTAAAAAATGGTGTTTGACCAGATACAATGCTATTTTACACTAGACTAGACTTTTAGCTTATAGGGAAGTTCATTCAACAAGCACAGCACTTACAAATGACTGATTGGCTGAGAGAAATTGATGATAAAAATATTGTTGGGGCTGTTTTGTTTGACTCAGTGTGGCTTTTGACATTATCGATCGTAGTCTGCTGCTGAAAAAAACGTATGGCTTTTACACCCCCTGCTGTATTGTGGATAAAGAGTTTTTTTTTAAAATGTAACCTTTATTTAACTAGGCAAGTCAGTTAAGAGCAAATTATTTTTTTCAATGACGGCCTAGGACTGCCTTGTTCAGGGGCAGAACGACAGAGTTTTACCTTGTCAGCTCATGGATTCAATCTGACCTGGCCTACACAATCCCCCGACCTCAACCAAGAGATGGCATATAGGTCTGGCTGTATAACTGATTGGAAAACCTATTGCAAATTGAGACATAATTTGACTAAACTGAATAAAAAGAAGAAAGTACACAATGAAACAAAGATAAATGACATGAAGAATGATAGTAAAAAGTAAAATGGTTGTAAAAATCTTTGGAGCATCTTCAATGAAATTTTGCGCAAATAAAATCTACAATGACAAGTCACTGGTGTCTGACAACGTGGATGGAAAATTGAGGATAATAGCGGCCGATATTGCCATTCCTATTTGCCTTGTCTTTATTTTAAGCCTACTAGAAAGTGTGTGCCCTCAGGCCTGGAGGGAAGCTAAAGTCATTCCACTACCCAAGAATAGTAAAGCTCCCTTTGCTGGCTTAAATAGCTGACCAATCAGCCTGTTACCAACCCTTACAATTTTTGGAAAAAAATATTTGACCAGATACAATGCTGTTTTACATTAAACAAATATAGACTTTTAGCTTATAGGGAAGTTCATTCAACAAGCACAGCACTTGCAAATGACTGTTTGGCTGAGAGAAATTGATGATAAAAATATTGTTGGGGCTGTTTTGTTAGACTTCGGTTCGGCATTTGACATTATCGATCAAAGTCTGGTGCTGAAAAAACGTATGGCTTTACACCCCCTGCTGTATTGTGGATAAAGAGTTTTTCTTTTAAAATATAACCTTTATTTAACTAGGCAAGTCAGTTAAGAACAAATTATTTTTTTCAATGACGGCCTAGGACTGCCTTGTTCAGGGGCAGAACGACAGAGTTTTACCTTGTCAACTCAGGGATTCGATCCAGCAATCTCTCGGTTACTAGCCTACCGCTCTAACCACTAGGCTACCTGCCGCCCCAGAGCTACCTGTCTGACAGAACACAGTGTTCTTTAATGGAAGCCTGTACAACAAAATCAAGGCAGAATCAGGAATTCCCCAGGGCAGCTGTTTGGCACCTACTCTTTTCAATCTTTACCAACAACATTCCAATGACATTTAAGTAAAGCCAGTGAGTCTATGTATGCGGATGACTCAACACTGTACACGTCAGCTACTACAGCGACTGAAATGACTGCAACCCTTAACATAGAGCTGCAGTTAGTTTCAGAATGGGTGTCAAGGAATAAGTTAGTTCTAAATATTTCTGATTACCTTAAAACCTCTTGGTGTTAGGGGGCAGTATTTTCATTTTTGGGAAAAAAACGTCCCCGTTTTAAACGGGATATTTTGTCAGGAGAAGATGCTAGAATATGCATATAATTGACATCTTTGGATAGAAAACACTCTAACGTTTCCAAAACTGTAAAGATATTGTCTGTGAGTATAACAGAACTGATGTTGCAGGCGAAAGCCTGAGAAAATCCAATCCGGAAGTGCCCCAGGTTTTGAAAGCGCTGCGTTCCAATGACTCCCTATATGGCTTTGAATGTACCATCAACGAGCTTACGCTTTCTACGTATTCCCCAAGGTGTCTACAGCATTGTGACGTAGTTTTAAGCATTTCTGTTGAAGAATAGCCATATGGGGGCACATTGCGTAAGTGGTCACATGGTGGCTCCGAGAGAGATTCTCACGTAAAGTGCAGAGGTAGCCATTACTCCAATCGGTCCTAGAGAAAAAGGAATTGTCCCGACGGACATATTATCAAATAGATAGAAAAACACCTTGAGGATTAATTCTAAACAACGTTTGCCATGTTTTTGTCAATATTATGGAGCTAATTTTGAATATTTTTTCGGATTTTTTCGGATTTCGGATTTCTCAGCCAAACGTGAAGAACAAACAGAGCTATTTCGCCTACAAAAATAATATTTTGGGAAAAAATGGAAAAAATGAATGAAAAAATGAACTTTGGCTGTCTACCTGGGAGTCTCGTGAGTGAAAACATTTGAAGTTCATCAAAGGTAAACGATTTAATTTGATTGATTTTCTGATTTCCGGCTATGATAAACTTACACAGATGCTTGTCTAGCGTTGGCTGTAAAGCATATTTTGAAAATCTGAGATGACAGGGTGATTAACAAAAGGCTAAGCTGTGTTCCAATATATTTCACTTTTGATTTTCATGAATAGGAAGATTTTCTAGGAAGATTTATGTCCGTTGCGTTATGCTAATTAGTGTCAGATGATGATAACTGTCCCGTTCACGGGCTGGGTGTCACTACAGGTTAAGTTACATGGCCTACTATGCTAATTCTGTAGCGGTATTGTTAGAGGGGGCTAAAGAAATATTTAGTTGGTGCGCCAGGCAGGTATTAACCCTAGTTATTAAAGTTAGTTATTACCTATTATAACATTATTATTTTAAAAATATTATTAAAACTGAAAGGATGAGAGTAGAATAGATAGAGTAGCGCTTCCAGACACATTCTAAACATGATGGAGACTTAAAGGAGGACTGTAGCACCTAATGATGAAACATTATGGAGTCTTAAAGGAGGACTGTAGCATCTAATTATGAAACATTATGGAGTCTTAAAGGAGGACTGTAGCACCTAATGATGAAACATTATGGAGTCTTAAAGGAGGACTGTAGCATCTAATGATGAAACATTATGGAGTCTTAAAGGAGGACTGTAGCATCTAATGATGAAACATTATGGAGTCTTAAAGGAGGCCTGTAGCATCTAATGATGAAACATTATGGAGTCTTAAAGGAGGACTGTACCATCTAATGATGAAACATTATGGAGTCTTAAAGGAGGCCTGTAGCATCTAATGATGAAACATTATGGAGTCTTAAAGGAGGCCTGTAGCATCTAATGATGAAACATTATGGAGTCTTAAAGGAGGACTGTAGCATCTAATGATGAAACATTATGGAGTCTTAAAGGAGGACTGTAGCATCTAATGATGAAACATTATGGAGTCTTAAAGGAGGACTGTAGCATCTAATGATGAAACATTATGGAGTCTTAAGCTTTAATTTGTGGTATTGCACTTGTGAATGCATGAAAGTTAAATATTTCTAATAAAAAAATATATATTTTGCACTCTGCAATTTTACCGGATGTTGTCGAAATGTTCCGCTAGTGGAATCCCTAGCCATAACAGGTTTTAATGTGTTTGAGCCAATCAGTTGTGTTGTGACAAGGTAGGGGTGGTATACAGAAGATAGCCCTATTGGGTAAAAGACAAAGTCCATATTATGTCAAGAACAGCTCAAATAAGCAAAGAGAAACAACAGTCCATCATTACTTTAAGGACCACCACAAGAATGGAAGATCCAGAGTTACTTCTGATGCATAAGTTCATTAGAGTTACCAGCCTTAGAAATTGCAGCCCAAATAAATGCTTCACAAAGTTCAAGCAAGAGACACATCTCAACATCATCGGTTCAGAGGAGACTGCGTGAATCAGGCCTTCATGGTCGAATTGCTGCAAGGAAACCACTACTAAAGGACACCAATAATAAGAAGAGACTTGCTTGGGCCAAGAAACACGAGCAATGGACATTAGACCGGTGGATATCTGTCCTTGGGTCTGATGAGTCCAAATTTGAGATTTTTGGATCCGAGCGTCATGTCTTTGTGAGACGAGGAGTAGATGAACAGTTTATCTCCGCATGTGTGGTTCCCACCGTGAAGCATGGAGGAGGAGATGTGATGGTGTGCGGGTGCTTTGCTATTGACAATGTCAGTGATTTATTTATTCAAGTCACACTTAACCAGCATGACTTCCACAGCATTCTACAGCTATATGCCATCCCATCTGGTTTGGGCTTAGTCCCACTGTCATTTGTTTTTCAACAGGACAATGACCCAACACACTTCCAGGTTGTGTAAGAGCTATTTGATTAAGTAGAAGAGTGATGGAGTGCTGCATCAGATGACCTGGCCTACACAATCCCCCGACCTCAACCAAATCAAGATGGTTTGGGATGAGTTGGATCGCAGAGGTGAAGGGAAAGCGGCCTACAAGTTCTCAACATATGTGGGAATGCCTACAAGACTGTTGGAAAAGGATTCCAGGTGAAGCTGGTTGAGAGAAAGCAAGGGTGGCAACTTTTGAAGAATAAAATATATATTTTGATTTAACACTTGTGGTTACTACATGATTCCATGTGTTTTTTAATCATTTTGATGTCTTTATTATTCTACAATGTAGAAAATAGTAAAAATAAAGAAAAACCCTTGAATGAGTAGGTAAGTCCAACCTTTTGACTGGTACTGTACATTACATTTCCTAACAGCTCCAGTGGACATTCCTGCAATCAGCATGCCAATTGCCCGCTCCCTCAGAGACCTGTGGCATTGTTGTGTGAACAAACTGCACATTTTCGAGTAGCCTTTTATTATCCCCAGCACAAGGTGCACCTGTGTAATAAGCAAGCTGTTCAATCAGCTTCTTGATATGCCACACCTGTCAGGTGGATGGATTATCTTGGCAAAGAATAAATGTTGACCAACAGTGATGCTCATGAAACATCCAACACTTTACATGTTGCGTTTATATTTTTGTTTTTTGTTGTTACTATCAGTTTTAGGAACATTTACCCAAAATATGACATCAGCGATAATCAAAATGTTGAAAATCTGTGAATGTATAAATAAGAAATTGGTCGAGCAATGTGTCGAACCCTTTCAACAACGGGGAGATGTTACTGATGTGCTTTGTATCTGTGATGTAAAAACAAGTTTTGGACTTCCACACAAAATGACTTCTTTAGTTATTTTATGTTTAAGGAAGTGTGTAGGTCACATTCTGTATCATACAGCTATGAAAGTTATATAGTTATATATTGTATCATACAGCTATGAAAGTTATATATTTAGAACCACCTGTTCTAATTACCAGGAAGCTCTACATTTGTTTTAAAATCACACTAAGATTGTTAAATCTGGCCTCGGGTTATTGAGAGATCTGATTTAGGATTTACCCTCGTAGCAAGGTTTCTTTATCATGTCGTTTCATTTGGGTCTCTATTTAAAAATAACACTATCTTTGGCAGGAGAAAGACCAGACTCAGAGGAACCAGAGCCAGGGACGTCCAAACCAGCAAGACGACACCAGTGCTCCCAGTGTGAAAAGAGTTTTAAACAGAAAGCACAACTGAAAAAACATAAGAGAATACACACAGGGGAGAAGCCTTACCACTGCTCCCAATGTGGAACGTCTTTCGTCCATTCGGCGGTGCTGAAACGGCATGAGAGAATACACACAGGAGAGAAGCCTTACCACTGCTCCCAATGTGGAAAGTGTTTCAACCATTCGGGGATGCTGAAACAACACGAGAGAATACACACAGGAGAAAAGCCGTACCACTGCTCCCAATGTGGAAAGTGTTTCACCCGGTCGGGGATGCTGAAACAACACGAGAGAATACACACAGGAGAGAAGCCGTACCACTGCTCCCAATGTGGAAAGTTTTTCAACCAGAGTGGACACCTGAAACAACATGAGAAAATACACACAGGAGAGAAGCCTTACCACTGCTCCCAATGTGGAAAGTGTTTCAACCATTCGGGGGACCTGAAACTACATGAGAGAATACACACAGGAGAGAAGCCTTACCACTGCTCCCAATGTGGAAAGTGTTTCACCCGGTCGGGGATGCTGAAAGAACATGAGAGAATACACACAGGAGAGAAGCCGTACCACTGCTCCCAATGTGGAAAGTTTTTCAACCAGAGTGGACACCTGAAACTACATGAGAGAATACACACGGGAGAGAAGCCTTACCATTGCTCCCAATGTGGAAAGTGTTTCAACCATTCGGGGGACCTGAAACGACATGAGAGAATACACACAGGAGAGAAGCCGTACCACTCCTCCCAGGGTGCAAACCATTTGCCCATTTAGGAAGCCTGAAAGAACACATTAGACTGCACACAAAGGAGAAGGCTTAGAAAAGCTCAGACTGTGGGAAAACATATTACTCATAAGTCACTTAAACGTCATTAGAGAATCCACACAGGAGAGAGAAATTACTTCTCTTAGCGTGTATGTTGATATTTCACATCACATTGACTTAAAAATCATCGGAGAACATACACAGTGCTCCCGTTGTCTTATATTGTTGACTGACAATGTGTTTACCTGTCTTTACCATATGAAATTAAATGGTACAGGGTATACTCAAACATATATTTGTTTGTTTCTATTAGAAAACATGAAGTGAATATGGAGTCTTTCAGTTTGAATATAAAGGAGATCAGGTTCCTTGTTTTAAATTGTCCTTTTTTAAAACTCTGTGTGTTTATCTGGGTGTGTCATTCCTCCAGCACTACAGATAATCAAGTGATATTTGGATGTGATGCATTAGTTCCATTGTTGACATTTGCATTGTTGGCCCACTGATGATTTAATGAAATGAAAATGTTCAGACTCTGTAATGGAAAATGTTAATTGTTTGTGTGTCCACATAACTGAGTATGTGACTAACCTTGTGAAACTGTCCTATTATAAGCTCCTGTTCTTGGGAGTATCATTCTGTGTTGCAAACCAATTTGCACCTGTGTCCTTGTATGAATAAAGTCCAGCCCAGGAACAGGAAACTATAAAGATATGTGCTCATCACCCAATGCTTCAGGAATTCAGACTGTCTACACTGCGCTGTGTAACTCTGTTATTCTCTCTGAGCTCAGAAATAAAGAATCTTGGTTTGACTTGGACTCCAGCAGATCCTTATTTTATAATATCCACCACAACTCTCCCACAGATTGCTGTTTATCATTGTCTCAATGAAGAGTTCCTCTTTCGACTTTCCTGGGGGCATTTACAACGCTCCCACTGGTTGAATAAACATTGTTACCCGATTGATGAGATTATTATGGATGAGAGCAATTATTTTATTTGTCAAATTGCAACCAAGCATCGGTCATCATGTCACCCTCAAAATGTATTGGAATGGAGCATCAAGCTCATTACATGTAGTTTCACTACCCTGTGAAGTTCATAACTTATTTCATCTGTAGCCTAATAAACTACATGGTTTTCCAAGTTTTAGAGGGAGGACCACACAACATATCATCACGTGACTCCAAGTTAACTAAGACATGATGGTTATTATATGAATATTTGTACATAAAGGAGTTTCCATCGCCATTTCTCACTAAAACGTTTTTACTGACACAACCCACCATGTCAAACGAACTAACATATCGTCTGTCACCATTTATAAAAATGTTCAGGCATATCCTGTTTCCATCAGCCCAGTCATTACTTTTGAAATGGTTGGATCAATATCCACCTTCATGATGTGGATGAAGCCTGATTTGGAATGTCTGAGTAGTTCTATATGATGTCATAATTCACCCCTCTGATAATCAAGTGATATTTGGAATGTCTGAGTAGTTCTATATGATGTCATAATACACCCCTCTGATAGTGATACATTTGTTACTTACAGAGCACCACTGCCCCTGACCAGCTGAATGCAGGTGGGCTCTCCTGTCAACATGGGGCTCCTGCTGCAGGTAGCCTAGCGGTTAACAGTGTTGGGCCAGTAACTGAAAGATCCCTTGTTTGAATCCCAGAGAGGACTAGGTGGAAAATCTGTCAATGTGCCCTTGAGGGCTGCAACAGGAGCCTCATGTTGACAGGAGAGCCCACCTGCACTCAGCTGGCCAGGTGTCTTAACAGGAACAAGCTTTGGCACACCTGTATTTTTCTCCCATTCTTCTCTGCAGATCCTCTCAACCTCTGTCAGGTTGGATGGGGAGCGTCGCTGCACAGCTATTTTCAGGTCTCTCCAGAGATGTTTGATCGGGTTCAAGTCCAGGCTCTGGCTGGGCCACACAAGGACATTCAGAGACTTGTCCCGAAGCCACTTCTGCGTTGTCCTTTGTCTGTGTTCTTAGGGTTGTTGTCCTGTTGGAAGGTGAACCTTTGCCCCAGTCTGAGGTCCTGAGTGCTCTGGAGCAGGTTTTCATCAATTATCTCTCTGTACTTTATTTTTATTTAATTTATTTATTATTGAACCTTTATTTAACTTGGCAAGTCAGTTAAGAACAAATTCTTATTTACAACGGTGGCCAACCAAAAGGCAAAAGGCCTCCTACGGTGGCTGGGATTCAAAACAAGAATACATCCCTAACCAAGGCCCTTCTTCAGTGGCTTCTTCCTTGCTGAGCGGCCTTTCAGGTTATGTTGATATAGGACTCATTTTTACTATGGATATAGATATTTTTGTACCTGTTTCCTCCAGCATGACTCTGTACTGGTACCTCCTGTATATAGCCTCCACATTGACTCTGTACTGGTACCTCCTGTATATAGCCTCCACATTGACTCTGTACTGGTACCCCCTGTATACAGCCTCCACATTGACTCTGTACTGGTACCTCCTGTATATTGACTCTGTACTGGTACCTCCTGTATATTGACTCTGTACTGGTACCCCCTGTATATAGCCTCCACATTGACTCTGTACTGGTACCCCCTGTATATTGACTCTGTACTGGTACCTCCTGTATATTGACTCTGTACTGGTACCTCCTGTATATTACCTCTGTACTGGTACCTCCTGTATATAGCCTCCACATTGACTCTGTACTGGTACCTCCTGTATATAGCCTCCACATTGACTCTGTACTGGTACCTCCTGTATATAGCCTCCACATTGACTCTGTACTGGTAACTCCTGTATATAGCCTCCACATTGACTCTGTACTGGTACCTCCTGTATATAGCCTCCACATTGACTCTGTACTGGTACCTCCTGTATATAGCCTCCACATTGACTCTGTACTGGTAACTCCTGTATATAGCCTCCACATTGACTCTGTACTGGTACCTCCTGTATATTGACTCTGTACTGGTACCCCCTGTACATTGACTCTGTACTGGTACCTCCTGTATATAGCCTCCACATTGACTCTGTACTGGTACCCCCTGTATATAGCCTCCACATTGACTCTGTACTGGTACCCCCTGTATATTGACTCTGTACTGGTACCTCCTGTATATTGACTCTGTACTGGTACCCCCTGTACATTGACTCTGTACTGGTACCTCCTGTATATAGCCTCCACATTGACTCTGTACTGGTACCCCCTGTATATAGCCTCCACATTGACTCTGTACTGGTACCCCCTGTATATTGACTCTGTACTGGTACCTCCTGTATATTGACTCTGTACTGGTACCTCCTGTATATTGACTCTGTACTGGTACCTCCTGTATATTGACTCTGTACTGGTACCTCCTGTATATTGACTCTGTACTGGTACCTCCTGTATATTGACTCTGTACTGGTACCTCCTGTATATTGACTCTGTACTGGTACCTCCTGTATATAGCCTCCACATTGACACTGTAGTGGTACCTCCTCTATATATATCCTCTGATTGAGAACCAATCTAGGCAACCATAGACTTACCTAGACACCTAACATGAACACAACCCCATAAATCTAATAAACCCCTAGACAAGACGAAACACATAAATCACCCATGTCACACCCTGGCCTAACCAAAATAATAAAGAAAACAAAGATAACTAAGGACAGGGCGTGACAGTACCCCCCCCCAAAGGTGCGGACTCCCGGCCGCACACCTAAACCCATAGGAGAGGGTCTGGGTGGGCGTCTGTCCACTGTGGCGGGACGTGGACGCCACTCTACCATAGTCTTAGTCCGCTTTCTTAGCGTCATTTGAGTGGCGACCCTCGACGCCGACCTTGGCCTAGTAACCCTAACAAAGGGCCCACCTGGACTGAGGGCTGCCTCATTACTGAGGAAGCTCAGGACCGAGGGGTACCTCAGGCCTTAGCTACCCCTCGGTACTGAGCTACTTTTTAAAACGTTTTATTTTGGGAATATTTTCTTAACCCTTATTTTTCTTATCTACGTTGTTGGTTAAGGGCTTGTCAGTAAGCATTTCACGTTACGATCTACACCTGTTGTATTCAGCGCATGTGACAAATAATATTTGATTGTAACTAAATATGAAGTATGTCAGTTTCAATGTTACGGTCTTTGATACAATTATATTTCTGAAACTCAGGCTGTGTGTGTTTATCTGCGTCATTCCTTGATCATTCCTTGTGGTCCTGTTGCTCAGTTGGTGGAGTATAGTGCTTGTTAAACCAGGGTAGTGGGTTTGATTCCTGGGACCATCCATATGTTAAGTGTTTGTACACATGACTGCAAATCCCTTTGGATAAAAGTGTCTGCTAAATTGCAGATGTATCCACTGATTATACCAAACATCTGGAACACCTTCCTAATATGGAGTTGGACCCTCCCCTTTTCCCCTCAGAACAGCCTCAATTCGTCGGGGCATGGACTCTACAAGGTGTCGAAAGCATTCCACAGGGATGCTGGCCCATTTTGACTCCAATGCTTCCCACAAATGTGTCAAATTGGCTGGGTGTCTTTTGGGTGCAGTGGGGTCTCCTCAGAGGAGGAAGGGGAGAACCATCGTCCTCAGTTATTTTCAGAAAAATAAAAATTGTAAAATATTTAAAAGTGGTCCTTTTTAGATAAAACTATACTAAATATAATCACGTCACCAAATAATTTATTAAAACATACTATTTTGCATCCTCCATCCTCCTCTGGGTACATTGACTTCAATACAAAACCTAGGAGGCTCATGGTTCTCAAGCCCTTCCATAGACTTACACAGTAATTATGACAACTTCCGGAGGACGTCCTCCAACCTATCAGAGCTCTTGCAGCATGAACTGACATGATGTCCAACCAATGAAAGGATCAAAGAATGTATCTAGTACTGAAAGCATAAGCTACAGCTAGCTAGCACTGCAGTGCATAACATGTGGTGAGTAGTTGACTAAAAGAGAGAAAAATACAATAGTTGAACAGTTTTGAACAAATTATTTTATTCCAAAATGAAGGAGAAGCGAGAGAGAGATATTTCGTCATTTATTTTCCACTTTCAGTTTCACTTACTTAGCTAGCAAATGTAGCTATCTAGTTTAGTCTACTCAAACACTTGGCTCAAACAGAGGCATGCTATGTTAGCTAGCTGGCTATGACTATCCAACACAACACTGTAACTTTTCCAAGTCAAGGCAAGCTTTTGGTTTTACTAATTTATTGCCACTAGGACCCGCCAAGGTAAGTGTTAAACTGCTTACTGACTGTACACTGTGACGTTACTGCATGATTGTAGCAGGTTTACTAACGAGTTAGTTCTATTAGCTCTGTTGACTATGATGTTACTTTAGCTAATATGGTGACAACAATGTAAGCTGTGTGTAGCAGTTATGAAATGGTTTGGCTTGGAAAGGTTTTTTCTCCTGGTGACATACAGCTGATGTGTTGTGCATTGAAGTACAGAAACAAAGGGAGAAGGTGATAAGAGGAGAGCACATAGATGCAAGAAGGAATACAACGTGTCTGTAATGAAAGTGAACTGTGTTTATGCATGATCAGGGGTGTATTCATTCCACCGATTCTGTTGACAAACGTTTAAATGGAACAAAACGGGGATAAACATACCTGAATTTGTCCAGTGATATCTCTATTTCAGCTAGATGCAGGCGAGAGTGTGCAAGGCAGTATTGAATGTGTCACTGTCTGTCTATGTGTCACTGTCTGTCATCGCAAAATGTTCTCTCGACCTGTGTGAACCTACATTCTAAACTTTCATTCATAAGCTAGGTTGCTACCTCATGATGGGTATAGGGACACTTAGAGTATCATGTAGTAGCCTAAACCTATTGCTGTTACATTGAACAGGGTGAGTGAAATATGAATGACAGTCGTCCAATATGCTGTAATAGAATTAAGGCCATGCTCATGAAAAAACAAATCGTCCTGCCTCATCTTAAACGGCACTAACCTCCACTGTTTGGGTGGTGGACCACTCTTGGTACACATGGGAAACTGTTGAGCTGAAAAACCCAGCAGCGTTGCGGTTCTTGACACAAACCGGTGCGCCTTTCACCTACTACCATACCCCGTGCAAAGTAACTTAAATATTTTGTCTTCCCCATTAACTCTCCAAATGGCACACATGCACAATCCATGTCTCATGTCTCAAGGCTTAAAAATCCTTGTTTAACCTGTCTCCCCCCTTCATCTACACGGATTGAAGTGGATTTAACTAGTGACATCAGTAAAGGATCATAGCTTTAGCCTGGATTCACCTAGTCTTTCTAAGTCATGGAAGGAGCAGCTGTTCTTAATGTTTTGTCTACCCAGTGTAAAGCACTACAGATAATCAAGTGCTATTTGCATGTGATGCATTTGTTCTGTTGTTTACAGGATGATTTGTATCTTATAGAGCGTGGCTTTAAGGGAAGAGTATGGTCACATCTAGACAAAAACGATTGTGAAAAATGAACAGAGAAAATGTGTATTAACACACTACCTATTCATAGAAGTATTTATTCATAATCTACATATTCATATTACGCTTCTACGTCTGTGTACAGGAAAGTAGTAGTTGTATGACGAAAGAGAAAATATATCAGCTTATTGTTAAATAATTATGACGTTCTTTCCAATACAAAAAAGTGTAGTAACTATTGTTTCCAAACTGCGTTACCCACTCCAGCCAGCAGATGGCGACGAGCGTCTTTCAGGTGATGCTTCTTTCGTGACGTATAATGGACTGGACGGACGCTTCTTCAGGAACAACAAGGCGCCAACTCTTTCAACCACGTCGGTAGCTTGCTAGCCAACATAAAACTGAAAGATTAACGTTTTAGACCATGCTAATGTACATTATCTAATCTCAGTGTTTTAAACGATTTTCGGTTAACGTATCAACTGGTTCAATTTGCAAACGTGTTAAAGATTGATACTGAGCCTAGCACTAGGCTAGACGCTAATGCTAGCTAGCTAGCTAACATCCCTGACCATGAGCTCACTAAACTACTCCTCCCTTACTAATGAAGAGGGAGTCTGCTGTATGGAGAAAGAATCTTTCAGAATAAAAAAGGAGGAAGAGGAGGCTGTTATAGTGAAAGAAGAGAAAGAACCGTTTAGAGAGGAAGATGATGCTTTCTCAATAAAGGTGAAGGAGGAAGACGTTTTGGGAGTGAAAGAGGAAGAGACAGAATATCAGATTAACACCAGTGAGTACTGTCTTTAACAGGGACACAAACTATGCCGTTGTTGAACTAATGTGTGGTTTTAAAGTGGCATTCTACTGAAGTTCTACACTTGAATATGTTGTTCAGTACTATATAAATTGTTAAACGGTCAATCTGCCATTGGTTCATATATTTTAGGGACTTTTCAATTAGATGTATTGAATTTTCCATGTGGCCTATATTTAAGTTCCCCTCATCTAATATAACAGGTTGTTAAAATTCTATATTGGTGCATATTTTCTACTTAAAATAACAAAGGGATGCAAAAGCCACCCTTTTTGTGGAACGACCCTTTTACATTTGCATCACAAACAATATTTTAGGAAATCATGATGAAAGTGGCCATTTTAGACATATGCATGCCTCTTGTAAGACTCTATGATTGCAATAGATGGTCATAAGTTTACCATCTGTTTGATGTTCTCATTCACACAGGAGAGACACATGACTATCGTGGATCCTCTGGGGAGCCTCAACAACATCCTGATGCTGACGAGGAAGAGAAGAGTCTCTCCAGATCAGAACACCAGATGGTACAGCTTGGTCTGGTCTAGCATACAGCTTGGTCTGGTCTAGCATACAGCTTTCTCTATTGGGGTCTGGGCTGGGTTTCTGTAGAGCACTTCATGACAACAGTGACATGAGCATCCATAATGATGTGCGTCTGTGTCCCCTCTTTATGGTTACCAGGACAACGCTAGCCCTTCCACCCTCTCGGAGTCCCCGTGTCATGCCTCTCCTGTTAGCACCTTGCTGCTGGTGGACTGCAGGAAAACAATGGGGCTGAGTGGAACTGTGGGAGGAGGAGAAGAGAGGAAAGGATCAGATTTGACTCAAAGTAAGTGCTGTAGTTTAGTTTGAACAAATAAATAGATATATTCATTGGTATCTGTTACCACGACAACCAGCAGAGTTC
Organism: Oncorhynchus mykiss; assembly: GCF_057628025.1. Taxonomy (NCBI): domain Eukaryota; kingdom Metazoa; phylum Chordata; class Actinopteri; order Salmoniformes; family Salmonidae; genus Oncorhynchus; species Oncorhynchus mykiss. Next base: position 5,313,465 of record NC_143034.1, read on the forward strand.
TGTTAGTTGACAGGAAGATAGACTGGTGGATATGGATGTTATGAATATCATAACACTGAAAAAGGATTCTGCCAATGAAAAGAGAGAAATCAGTAGACCATATAAAACCTTGATGAAAGTCAGCTTTAGAGAGGAACCAATAGACCATATAAAACCTTGATTAAAGTCAGCTTTGGAGAGAAAGTTTCAAGATGATCCAATGTAAGGTGCTTGTTTTACAAAAACTTTTTCTCAAAACATTATGGATGTTACATTGCCTGTCCCACTCAACCCCCCTATCTTTACTAGACTGTAGAACAGGCAAACTAAACTCAAGACACTGTTAATTAATAAACTAATACTGGAGGAAAGCTGTGATCAGGCTGCCTACTCAAGAGAAAGCTTCGAACTGTAACCAGTGGCTGCAACCTGGTTCAGGTTATCAATCAACCTACCAGGGTAGTTACAAACAGTACAGAAATTGAATCAACATATTTTGATCATATCTTTACTATTGCTGCAGAAATGTGTTTGAAAGCAGTATCCAAATTCATCGGCTGTTGTGATCACAATATAGTAGTCATATCTAGGACAAGCAAAGTTCCAAAAGGCTGGGCCTAATGTTCTATATAAGAGGTCATACAATTGTTTGTGGTGATTCCTATGTTGTTGATGTTATTAGGTTGTTTATTTTCACAGTAATTAACTCACGGACACTAGAGAAGCTTTAACCAAGTTTAATTATTCCCAAAGGTTCTGTACATCTGTAATTCAGACAACCCAACATTTGTTCCATCCAGATATATATCCCACTTAAGACACTCCTCCTTCTCTCCAATCCTTACATCTTATGGTTCCACAGGAAGAGAGTTAAGAGGGTAACAGGATACCAGACCTTTATCTCCCTGATGAGAATCTGTCCTGACCTCAACCTCTCCTTCATCTAATCCACAGATGTTCGTCTGCCTCCCCTGTTTCACACTTTGCTCTCCTCTCGTCCACCCAACACATTCCAAAGCCACCTGTCTTTCTTCAGAGAACCATTAACTTCTGACATAACAGCCAGTCTCTTTCACTTCCTATCACTTCTTTAATGTCTCCATGTTCAAAGTTTGGCCGATTCCAACAATGAAAACAATATTTGTTGGTCCGTGGTGTGTAATGACGAGCAACCAGACGCTGCCCTTGACACGTTTATGAAATTGCTTATCCCAGTTACTAATAAGCAAGCACCCATTAAGAAAATGACTAAAAACTGTTAAATCCACGTGGATTGATGAGGAATTTAAAAATGGTATGATGAAGAGGGAGGCAAAAGAGATGGCATATAGGTCTGGCTGAATAACTGATTGGCAAACCTATTGCAAATTGAGAAATCATGTGACTAAACTGAATAAAAAGAAGAAACTACACTATGAAACAAGCTTTGGAACACCTTCAATTTAATTTTGGGTCAAAAAATCAACAATGGCATGGTGTCTGACAACGTGGATGGAAAATGATTGAGGATAATAGCGGCCGATATTGCCAGTTCTATTCGCATTATCTTCAATTTAAGCCCACTAGAAAGTGTGTTCCCTAGTGAGACAGCATAGGATAACACAGCATTATCGGCATAATTCATCGTTCAGCTTTGTCTCCTAAAACATGTTATTTTCTCAAACTCAGAACCATAAACCAATCCTCCAGGCATATATCAAATCCATCCTATCTTGACAAGATCACAGAGACACACTGACTGGCACACAGACATTGTGGAGCCAAGAGATACACGCTTGACCTCTCCCCTCTCTCCGGCCCAAACAACTTAGTCTTGACATAGAACAGATACTGCAACCCCGCCACAGTATTATACAAAAATAACATTCTGATGAGAAGTAACTTACAAACATATGATGAATATAAAACATCTTACCTATGTTACCAACCAATTCTGATTATTCCCCAACACCTGTCTAACAGAACACAGTGTTCTTTAATGGAAGCCTGTACAACAAAATCAAGGTAGAATCAGGAATTCCCCAGGGCAGCTGTTTGGCACCTTCTTTTTTCAATCTTTACCAACAACATGCCAGTGACATTTTAAGTAAAGCCAGTGTGTCTATGTATGCGGATGACTCAACACTGTACACGTCAGCTACTACAGCGACTGAAATGACTGCAACATTTAACATAGAGCTGCAGTTAGTTTCAGAATGGGTGGCAAGGAATAAGTTAGTCCTAAATATTTCTGATTACCTTAAATTACATGGCCTACTACGCTAATTCTGTAGCGGTGGGGGGTAAATATGAAGATTTTGTTGGTGCGCCAGGCAGGTATTAACCCTAGTTATTAAAGTTAGTTATTACCTATTATAACATTGTTATTATTATTATTAAATATTATTAAATCCGAAAGGATGAGAGTAGAATAGATAGTGATGCTTCCAGACACATTCTAAACATGGTGGAGACTTAGAGGACTGTAGCATCTAATGATGAAGCATTATGGAGTCTTAAAGGAGGACTGTAGCATCATGAGGTAGTCACCGGGAATTCATTTCAATTAACATGTGTGCCTTTTTTAGAAGTTGAGTTGTGGAATTTCTTTCCTTATAACCTGTTTGGGATAGGGGGCAGTATTTTAACGTCTGGATGAAAAGCGTTCCCAAAGTTAACTACCTGCTACCTGCCCAGAAGCTAGGATATGCATATAATTGGTAGGTTTGGATAGAAAACACTCTAAAGTTTCTAAAACTGTTAAAATAATGTCTGTGTGTATATCATAACTTATTTGGCAGGTGAAACCCCGAGGACAAACCATCCAGGAGGAATTTTTTGTTGTTGAGGTGACTCTGTTTTCAAATGGTTTTGTGTGGCACTTGGTTGCAGTTCCTATTGCTTCCACTAGATGTCAACAGTCTTTAGAAATTGGTTGATGTTTTTCTTTAGAGAAATGAAGAAGTTCGGCTATTCAGAACGAGGGTCCAGCCTAGTGCTCTCTAATGTTTTGATGCGCGCTCCAGGTCACGCGCTTCACGTTGTTTTTATCCGGTATTGAACACAGTTTATCCCATCTTAAATTTTCTCGATTATTTACGTTTTAAAATACCTAAAGTTGGATTAGGAAAGTTGTTTCAAATGTTTGGACAGCATTTACAGGTATCGTATTAGATATTTTGTAGTCATGCTGGGCGAGTTGAAACCAGTGTTTTTTTTAAAATCAAACGCGCCAAATAAATGGACATTTTGGAGATATAACAACGGAATTAATCGAACAAAAGGACCATTTGTGATGTTTATGGGACATATTGGAGTGCCAACAGAAGAAGCTCTTCAAAGGTAAGGCACAAATTATATCATTATTTCTGAGGTTTGTGTCGTGCCTGGCGGGTTGAAATATGATTGTCATGTGTTTGTTTGATGGGGTGCTGTCCTCAGATAATCGCATGGTTCGCTTTTGCCGTAAAGCCTTTTTGAAATCTGACACGGTGGCTAGATTAACAAGAAGTTAAGCTTTGCACTTGTGAATGCATGAAAGTTAAATATTTCTAATAAATTAAAAAATACTTTGGACTCTGCAATTTCACAGGATGTTGTCAACGTTCCGCTAGCAGGTTTTAATGTGTTTTAACCTTTTGGTACTACTCCTCCCGGATCCGGGAGAATTGTCATCAACTACACTAATTAGCATAACGCAACGGACAAAAAATCTTACTAGAAAATATTCATATTCATGAAATCACAAGTGAAATATAGTGAAACACAGCTTAGCCTTTTGTTAATCACCCTGTCATCTCAGATTTTGAAATTATGCTTTACAGCCAAAGCAAGACAAGCATTTGTGTAAGTTTATCGATAGCCTAGCATAGTATAATGTCCAGCTAGCAGCAGGGAGCTTGGTCACGAAAATCAGAAAAGCAATCAAATTCAATCGTTTACCTTTGATGAGCTTCGGATGTTTTCACCCACGAGACTCCCAGTGAGACAGCAAATGTTAATTTTGTTCCATAAAGATGATTTTTTATAGCCAAAATACCTCTGTTTATTCTTCACGTTTTGTTGAGAAAAAAACTCCAAATTAGATCCATAATACCGACAGAAACATGGCAAACCTTTTTTATAATCAATCCTCAAGGTGTTTTTCAAATATCTATTTGATAATATATCAACCAGGACAATTGGCTTTTCACGAGGAGCGAGAGGCACAATGGCCGCCTTTGTCTATTACGCACAAATCAATCTGAGAGCCACCACCTGACCACTGACACAATGTTGTCGTTCACGCTCATTTTTCAAAATAAAAACCTGAAACTATGTCTAGTGACTGTAGACACATTAGGGAAGCTATAGAAAAAGGAATCTGGTTGATATCCCTTTCAATGGTCAATAGGGATGCATAGGAACGCATAGGTTTCAAAATGAGAGTCACTTCCTGATTGGATATTTTTCAGGCTTTCGCCTCCAATATCAGTTCTGTTATATTCACAGACAATATTTTTACAGTGTTGGAAACGTTTGTGTTTTCTATCCTAAGCTGTCAATTATATGCATATTCTTGTACCTGGTCCTGAGAAATAGCCCGTTTACTTTGAGAACGTTATTTTTCCATAAATTAAAATAGTGCCCCCTAGTTTCAAGAGTTAATGTGCCATAACAGGTTTGAATGTATTTGAGCCAATCAGTTGTGTTGTGACAAGGTAGGGGGGTATACAGAAGATAGCCCTATTGGGTAAAAGACGAAGTCCATATTATGTCAAGAACAGCTCAAATAAGCAAAGAGAAGCAACAGTCCATCATTACTTTAAGGACCACCACAATAATGGAAGATCCAGAGTTACTTCTGATGCATAAGTTCATTAGAGTTTACCAGCCTTAGAAATTGCAGCCCAAATAAATGCTTCACAAAGTTCAAGTAACAGACACATCTCAACATCATCGGTTCAGAGGAGACTGCGTGAATCAGGCCTTCATGTTCGAATTGCTGCAAGGAAACCACTACTAAAGGACACCAATAAGAAGAAGAGACTTGCTTGGGCCAAGAAACACGAACAATGGACATTAGACCGGTGGATATCTGTCCTTGGGTCTGATGAGTCCAAATGTGAGATTTTTGGATCCGAGCGTCATGTCTTTGTGAGACGAGGAGTAGATTAACAGAAGTCACTCTTAACCAGCATGGCTTCCACAGCATTCTACAGCTATATGCCATCCCATCTGGTTTGGGCTTAGTCCCACTGTCATTTGTTTTTCAACAGGACAATGACCCAACACACCTCCTGGCTGTGTAAGAGCTATTTGACCAAGTAGGAGAGTGATGGAGTGCTGTATCAGATGACCTGGCCTACACAATCCCCCGACACAATCCCCCACATTTCCAGAGATGGAAGTAATTTTTACTGTACTTTTCGGTACCTTTGAATCTAATGTATTGTATCAAGATGGTTTGGGATGAGTTGGATCGCAGAGGTGAAGGGAAAGCGGCCTACAAGTTCTCAGCATATGTGGGAACGCCTACAAGACTGTTGGAAAAGGATTCCATGTGAAGCTGGTTGAGAGAAAGCAAGGGTGGCAACTTTTGAAGAATAAAATATATATTTTATTTTAACACTTGTGGTTACTACATGATTCCATGTGTTTTTTAATAATTTTGATGTCTTTATTATTCTACAATGTAGAAAATAGTCAAAATAAAGAAAAACCCTTGAATGAGTAGGTGAGTCCAACCTTTTGACTGGTACTGTACATAAAATTTCCTAACAGCTCCAGTGGACATTCCTGCAATCAGCATGCCAATTGCCCGCTCCCTCAGAGACCTGTGGCATTGTTGTGTGAACAAACTGCAAATTTTCGGGTTCTCTTTAATTATCCCCACCACAAGGTGCACCTGTGTAATAACCAAGTTGTTCAATCAGCTTCTTGATATGCCACACCTGTCAGGTGGATGGATTATCTTGGCAAAGAATAAATGTTGACTAACAGTGATGCTCATGAAACATCCAACACTTTACATGTTGCGTTTATATTTTTGTTTTTTGTTGTTAATATCAGTTTTAGGAACATTTACCCAAAATATGACATCAGCGATAATCAAAATGTTGAAAATCTGTGAATGTCTAAATAAGAAATTGGTCCATTTAAACAGCAATGTGTCGAACCCTTTCAACAACGGGGAGATGTTACTGATGTGCTTTGTATCTGCGACGTAAAAACAAGTTTTGGACTTCCACACAAAATGACTTCTTTAGTTATTTTATGATTAAGGAAGTGTGTAGGTCACATTCTGTATCATATAGCTATGAAAGTTATATATTTAGAACCACCTGTTCAATTGGAATCCAGCGACGTCTGTGTCTTCAGTGTCCTAGAAGTGTCCAGGTTTTTGTGTTCTGACTTGTAAAACAGGATGAATAAAATAAGTAATGTAAACATAGCAGTAATTACCAGGAAGCTCTACATTTGTTTTAAAATCACACTAAGATTGTTAAAACTGGCCTCGGGTTATTGAGAGATCTGATTTAGGATTTACCCTCGTAGCAAGGTTGTTTTATCATGTGGTTTCATTCGGGTCTCTATTTAAAAATAACACTGTCTTTGGCAGGAGAAAGACCAGACTCAGAGGAACCAGAGCCAGGGACGTCCAAACTAGCAAGACGACACCACTGCTCCCACTGTGGAAAAAATTGTAACCGGTTATGGGACCTGAAACAACATGAGAAAATGCACACAGGGGAGAAGCCTTACCACTGTTCCCAATGTGGAAAGTGTTTCGTCTGTTCGGGGGAGCTGAAACAACATGAGAGAATACACACAGGAGAGAAGCCTTACCACTGCTCCCAATGTGGAAAGAGTTTCAACCAGAAAGCAAACCTGAAAGCTCATGAGAGAATACACACAGGAGAGAAGCCTTACCACTGCTCCCAATGTGGAAAGAGTTTCAACCAGAAAGCAAACCTGAAAGCTCATGAGAGAATACACACAGGAGAGAAGCCTTACCACTGCTCCCAATGTGGAAGGTGTTTCAACCAGTCGTGGGCGCTGAAACAACACGAGAGAATACACACAGGAGAGAAGCCTTACCACTGCTCCCAATGTGGAAAGTGTTTCAACCAGTCGAGGGAGCTGAAACAACATGAGAGAATACACACAGGAGAGAAGCCTTACCACTGCTCCCAATGTGGAAAGTGTTTCAACCAGAGAGTAAACCTGGAAGCTCATGAGAGAATACACACAGGAGAGAAGCCTTACCACTGCTCCCAGTGTGGAAAGAGTTTCAACCGGAAAGCAAACCTGAAAGCTCATGAGAGAATACACACAGGAGAGAAGCCTTACCACTGCTCCCAATGTGGAAAGTGTTTCAACCAGTCGGGGGAGCTGAAACATCATGAGAGAATACACACAGGAGAGAAGCCTTACCACTGCTCCCAATGTGGAAAGTGTTTCAACCGGTCGGGGGAGCTGAAAGAACATGCGAGAATACACACAGGAGAGAAGCCTTACCACTGCTCCCAATGTGGAAAGTGTTTCATCCATTCAGGGGATCTGAAACGACATGAGAGAATACACACGGGAGAGAAGCCTTACCACTGCTCCCAATGTGGAAAGTGTTTCAACCAGAGAGGAAACCTGAAAAAGCATGAGAATACACACAGGGTAGAAGCCTTACCACTCCGCCCAGGTTGCAAAGCTTTTGCCCATTTAGGAAGCCTGAAAGAACACATTAGACTGCACACAGCGGAGAAGGCTTAGAAAAGCTCAGACTGTGGGAAAACATATTACTCATAAGTCACTTAAACGTCATTAGAGAATAGAGAAATTACTTCTCTTAGCGTGTATATTGATATTTCACATCACATTGACTTCAAATTCATCAGAGAACATACACAGTGCTCCCGTTGTCTTATATTGTTGACTGACAATATGTTTACCTGTCTTTACCATATGAAATTAAATGGTACAGGGTATACTCAAACATATATTTGTTTGTTTCTATTAGAAGACATGAAGTGAATATGGAGTCTGTCAGTTTGAATATAAAGAAGATCAGGTTCCTTCTTTTAAACTGTCCTTTTTTAAACTCTTTGTGTTTATCTGGGTGTGTCATTCCTCCAGCACTACAGATAATACAGTGATATTTGGATGTGATGCATTAGTTCCATTGTTGACATTTGCATTGTTGGCCCACTGCTGATTTAATGAAATGAAAATGTTCAGACTCTGTAATGGAAAATGTTAATTGTTTGTGTGTCCACATAACTGAGTATGTGACTAACCTTGTGAAACTGTCCTATTATAAGCTCCTGTTCTTGGGAGTATCATTCTGTGTTGCAAACCAATTTGCACCTGTGTCCTTGTATGAATAAAGTCCCGCCCAGGAACAGGAAACTATAAAGATATGTGCTAATCACCCAATGCTTCAGGAATTCAGACTGTCTACACTGTGCTGTGTAACTCTGTTATTCTCTCTGAGCTCAGAAATAAAGAATCTTGGTTTGACTTGGACTCCAGCAGATCCTTATTTTATAATATCCACCACAACTCTCCCACAGATTGCTGTTTATCATTGTCTCAAAGAAGAGTTCCTTGTTCCACTTTCCTGGGGGAATTTACAAGCCTCCCACTGATTGAATAAACATTGTTTCCACAGGTAACATTTTGTGTTTCACCCAACTTGCAACCTAAATCCAATGACTGGTATCATTTTGTGTTTCACCCAACTTGCGACCTAAATCCAATGACAGGTAACATTTTGTGTTTCACCCAACTTGCAACCAATATCCAATGACTGGTGACATTTTGTGTTGATTTCATGTTAAATTCACATTAGTTGACGAATCATAGAAATGTAAATAGAAACTAGATGTTGAACTGACGTCTGAGCCCAGTGGGCTGGTTTGAATAAGCAGCAGGTGTTGGATTCGTGACAAGTTAACCCACTTTCATAGGCTGTCATTGTAAATAAGAATTTGTTCTGACTTACCTAGATAAAAAAAATAACAAAGGTGAGAATGCTATTCATTGACTACAGCTCCGCTTTCAACACCATAGTGCCCTCAAAGCACATCTCTACGCTTAGGAACCTGGTAACTGGATCCTGGACTTCCTGACGGGCCACCCCCAGGTGGTAGGAGTAAGTAACAACACATCTGCCACGCTGATCCTAATCACAGGGGGCCCCTCAGGGGTGCATGCTCAGCCCCCTCCTGTACTCCCTGTTCACTCATGACTGCATGGCCAGACACGACTCCCACACCATCATTAAGTTCGCTGATGACACAACAGTGTCATCAGGCCTGATCACTGACAACAACAAAGCATAGCCTCCACATTGACACTGTACTGGTATCTCCTATATATAGCCTTCACATTGACCCTGTACTGGTACCCCCTGTATATAGCCTCCACATTGACTCTCTACTGGTATCTCCTATATATAGCCTTCACATTGACCCTGTACTGGTACCTCCTATATATAGCCTCCACATTGACTCTACTGGTATCTCCTATATATAGCCTCCACATTGACTCTACTGGTATCTCCTGTATATAGCCTCCACATTGACTCTGTACTGGTACCCCCTGTATATAGCCTCCACATTGACTCTGTACTGGTACCCCCTGTATATAGCCTCCACATTGACTCTGTACTGGTACCCCCTGTATATAGCCTTCACATTGACTCTGTACTGGTACCTCCTGTATGTAGTCTCCACATTGACTCTGTACTGGTATGTCCTGTATATAGCCTCCACATTAACTCTGTACTGGTACCTCCTGTATATAGTCTCCACATTGACTCTGTACTGGTTTAAATAGTAGAGTAGAGAGAGAGAGTAGAGTTCGACCGATTATGATTTTTCAACGCTGATACCGATTATTAGATTAATTGGACAATTTTTTTATTTGTTTTTCTAATAATGACAATTACAACAATACTGAATGAACACTTATTTAACTTAATATAATACATCAATAAAAATCAATTTAGCCTCAAATAAATTATGAAACATGTTCAATTTGGTTTAAATAATGCAAAAACAAAGTGTCGGAGAAGTAAATAAATGGCAATATGTGCCATGTAAAAAAGCTAACGTTTGAGTTCCTTGCTCAGAAAATGAGAACATATGAAAGCTGGTGGTTCCTTTTAACATGAGACTTCAACATTCCCAGGTTAAGAGGTTTTCGGGTGGAGTTAATATAGTATTTATAGAACTATTTCTCTCTATACCATTTGTATTTCATATACCTTTGACTATTGGATGTTCTTATAGGCACTCTAGTATTGCCTGTGTAACAGTATAGCTTCCGTCCCTCTCCTCGCCCCTACCTGGGCTCGAACCAGGAACACATCGACAACAGCCACACTCGAAGCAGCGTTACCCATTACTCCACAAAAGCCGCAGGCCCTTGCAGAGCAAGGGGAATAACTACTCCAAGTCTCAGAGAGAGTGCAGTTTGAAACGCTATTAGCGTGCGCCCGCTAACTAGCTAGCCTTTGGTCATTAATATGGTCGAATACGGAAACTGTCATTTTGAAAACAAAATGTTTATTATTTCAGTGAAATACGGAACCGTTCGGTATTTTATCTAAAGGGTGGCAACCCTAAGTCTAAATATACTTGTTACATTGCACAACCTTCAATGTTATGTCATAATTACGTAAAGTCCTGGCAAATTAGTTCTCAATGAGCCAGGCGGCCCAAACTGTTGCATCTACCCTGACTCTGCGTGCAATGAACGCAAGAGAAGTGACACAATTTCACCTGGTTAATATTGCCTGCTAACCTGGATTGCTTCTAGCTAAATATGCAGGTTTAAAAATATATACTTCTGTGTATTGATTTTAAGAAAGGCATTGGTGTTTATGGTTAGGTACACATTGGAGCAACGATACGCACCGCATCGACAGGACATGCTAGATAAACTAGTAATATCATCACCCATGTGTAGTTATAACTAGTGATTATGATTGATTGATTGTTTTTATAAGAAGTCTAATGCTAGCTAGCAACTTCTACATTCGTGTAACAGGCAGGATCCTCGTGGAGTGTAATGAGGCAGGTGGTTAGAGCGCTGGACGAGTTAACTGTAAGGTTGCAAGTTTGATTCCCCCAAGCTGACAAGGTGAAATTCTAGCGTTCTACCCCTGGACACGGCAGTTAACCCACCGTTCCTAGGCCGTCATTGAAAATAAGAATGTGTTCTTAACTGACTTGCCTAGTTAAATAAAGATTAAATAAAGGTGTAAAAAATAAATAAATTTGTATACATTTTTTATACAAACTTGAAATCGGCTCTAATTAATCGGTCTACGTCTAATATGAAGTATGTCAGTTTCAATGTTAAGGTCTTTGATTTAATTATATCTTTGAAACTCAGGCTGTGTGTGTTTATCTGCGTCATTCCTTGATCATTCCTTGTGGTCCTGTAGCTCAGTTGGTGGAGTATAGTGCTTGTTAAACCAGGGTAGTGGGTTTGATTCCTGGGACCATCCATATGTTAATTGTTTGCAAACATGACTGCAAATCCCTTTAGATAAAAGTGTCTGCTAAATGGCAGATATATCCACTGATTATACCAAACATTTCGAACACCTTCCTAATATGAAGTTGGACCCTCCTCTTTCTCCCTCAGATTAGCCTCAATTCGTCGGGGCATGGACTCTACAAGGTGTCGAAAGCTTTCCACAGGGATGCTGGCCCATGTTGACTCCAATGCTTCCCACACAAGTTGGCTGGATGTCCTTTGGGTGCAGGGGACGCTCCTCAGAGGAGGAAGGGGACGCTCCTGAGAGGAGGAAGGGGAGCTTCCTCAGAGGAGAAAGGGGAGGCTCCTCAGAGGAGGAAGGGGAGGACCCTCCTCAGTGATTTTCATAAAAATAAAAATGATAAAACATGTAAAAAAGTTTAATCCTTTTTAGATATTAGAAATTACGGTACGTTCTTTCCAATACAAAAGTGTAGTGTAGTGTATTTTTTCCAAACTGCGTTACCCACTCCAGTCAGCAGATGGCGATGAGCGTCTTTCAGGTGATGCTTCTTTCGTGACGTATAATGGACTGGACGGACGCTTCTTCAGGAACAACAACGCGGCTACTCTTTCAACCACCTCGGTAGCTTGCTAGCAAACATAAAAGTGAAAGATTGACGATTTAGACCATCTTAATGTACATTATCTAATCTCAGTGTTTTAAACACAGTTCTGTTGACGTATTAACTGGTTAACTGTAACCTAATTTGCAAACTTGTTAAAGATTGATGCTGAGCCTAGCACTAGGCTAGTCGCTAATGCTAACTAGCTAGCTAACATCCCTTACCATGATTTCATTAAAGTACTCATCCCCTGCTATAGAAGAGGAGGTCTGCTGTTTGCAGAAAGAAGCTCTGGCAATGAACATTGAAGAAGAGGATGAGGTTACAGTGAAAGAAGAGAAAGAACCTTTTAGAATGAAAAAGGAGGAAGAGGATGCTGTTATAGTGGAAGAACATTTCCGAATGAAAAAGGAGGAAGAGGAGACTGTTATAGTGAAAGAAGAAGATGCTGTTATAGTGAAAGAACCTTTTAGAATGAAAAAGGAGGAAGAGGAGACTGTTATAGTGAAGGAAGAAGATGCTGTTATAGTGAAAGAACATTTCAGAATGAAAAAGGAGGAAGAGGAGGCTGTTATAGTGATAGAAGAGAATGAACCTTTTAGAGAGGAAGAGGATGCTGTCTCAATAAAGGTGAAGGAGGAAGACGTTTTGGGAGTGAAAGAGGAGGAGACAGAATATCCGATTACCATCAGTGAGTACTGTCTTAAAAACAGGGGCACAAACTATGCCGTTGTTGAACTAATGTGTGGTTTTTAAGGGGCATTCTACTGAAGTTCTACACTTGAATATGTTGTTCAGTACTGTAGGAATTGTTAAAGGGTCAATCTGCCATTGGTTCATATATTTTAGGGACTTTTCAATTAGATGTATTGAATTCTCCATGTTGTCTATATTAAAGTTCCCCTCATCTAGTATAACAGGCTTTTAAAATTCAATATTGAAGCATATGTTCTACTTAAAATATCAAAGGGAGTTTACTACTCATT